>NC_088371.1:19016873-19026873 GCF_034508935.2 Berghia stephanieae
GAATAAAAGTTGAAATTTATCCCCATTAACGGAGATAATGGAATCGCCCAAGGCGTTGATCGAGTTGTTCGTGGCGTTGATACACACACGCAACTCCTAGAGGGCAGCGAGCATTGAAGAGTAAGAGAGAGACGTGAAGTTATAATAAGAGGGGTGGATGCGGTAATAAGTAATAAGTGGGGTCGATGGTGACTTTTCGCCAGATCTAACAAACCCAGCTACCCATTCACTTCTGAGTAGACAGGGATTCAGAAAAAACTCGACTGCACCCGGGATCGATTTCCGGCCCTTTGCGTATAAAGAGAGTGCTCTATCAACTGAGCTATCGGGGTCCCCAAATATTCTATTGGGCTTTTTAAAAATACAGACGTTATAACTGGGTTTTTTTGGAAGGAAGAAACTAATGAAACTCATATTATTTGATTAGTTAAATCACCAAACGAAATTTTAATATTATTGTATTATTTTAAATGACAACAATGCGATAGAAAGGAGTGGTGACAAGAGATGGACAAAAGAAAACAAAAAATCGGACTTGCTACTTGCTAGGTTCGAGATACACACACACACACACACACACACACAAACACACACATCTTTAGTAGTCACATGCATTTCAAACAATAACCCATTAGAGAAGAGGGGTCATGCCTTCATCATAGATCATTGTCATTGCGATCATTATGGTGTAGTAAATTTTGAAATTTACCCCGTATAATGGAATCGTCCAAGGCGTGCGCCTCCTGTTCCCCCCATCTCACACACGAAAGGGCGGTTTGCGGAGTGGAGGGAGGTGGTCGTCTGCCTCTATGGTCGTCTGTGTCGTTTAGTGTATGGCAAAGGGGGTGGGGGCGATTAATATATTAAGTGGGATGGGTGGTGATTGGTGGACGATAGGCAAAGAACCGAGGCAACGAATCGCTTGGGAAGTAGTATGGCGCGAGACCGTTGAAAGGTGATAAGAAGTGAGGACCGCCACCAGTCTTCCACTTTGGGACCGGTCCCCGGTTCACAGCTAAAGGACCGTGGGACCGGTCCCATGGACCGGTCCTCGGCGCGGCACTAGTTTAGAACCACTTTTCGTGTTGTTGCTTTTTTTGGGGTTGGTGGATGGTGTCGCTTGTAGACCATACCTCTCTAGACCAGACGGAGATACCGTAACAGTCGGGACGTGGGTTCGAATCCCTATCGCTGCAGAGTTTTAAAAATCTCATACTCTTGATAATAACTTCATTTTCTAGCATCTAAATCAACACGATGACGTTTTGAGGCGATGGGACACAAAAATAGTCCATCAGACTATAAACTTCAGCTTTTAGTCCCATGGAGTTTATCTGGAGTTTATCCCGGTTTCTATAGCGTGAAACGAGCAATAGCAAGTGCTTGTTATCCTTTGGATTAGGACGCTAGTCTATCACAAAGTACCTTCCGCCAGGTCTAAGGGAGCCAGCAACCCATTCACTGCTGGATAGACAGGAGGGTCAGGAAAAAACATCGACTGCACCCGGGATGGATCTCGGTCCCGTTGCGTGTGAAGCGAGTGCTCTACCAACTGAGCTATTGGACGCCCCCCCCCCCGGTGGACACAAGTGACTGATTATTTCTGAAAAAAAAATCTAGAAGAATACTATTGCAATCAGGTCATGATTATGTCACATCAATGACATAAAGCTATACATTGAATAAGTAAAAGGCATGTTATAATAATAAATAATATAAAGGGAGAAGACCGCTGTCAATGGAGTGCACATTTTATGACCACCTTAACATATGTCAAAACATATAAGAGATGAATGGGTATGCATCTTAAACATAAGATATACGTATACGTATAAACACATGTCCACACGCTCATACAGACACACACACACACACACACACACACACATACAAACAAACAACGATATGCATTTATATAAATTATATAATCACTCTGTATGTACATAAATAAATATATATATATATATATATATATATATATATATATATATATATTATATATATATATATATATATATATATATTTATTTATTTATTTTTATTGTTTTTTGTTTTTTTTAAATATTTACCACAATGTTTGAGACAGTCTACATTAATGTTTCAGGCTTAATTCGCCATCGTCAGGACTGAGTTGTTTTGTTGACTATATATATATATATATATAAGAGAGAGAGAGAGAGACGAGAGAGAGACGAGACGAGAGAGAGAGAGAGACGAGAGAAAGAGAGAGACGAGAGAGAGAGACGAGACGAGAGAGAGAGAGAGAGAGAGAGAGAGAGAGAGAGAGAGACGCGGACACTCTTAACTCTCTCCTTACCAGCTATTTTCAGAATTTTACCCGAAACTTTATACTCACCCAACACAAAAAGTAAATTTTTCAAACAGTATAGTAACGATTACATATTCTATATTTTGTTCAGAAAAAGGAGCTCTGCAACACAGTTTTTATGGATATGACTATAACTATAACAAAATGAAATCAGATTACGAAAATTGTTGGCTGCATCGTTACAAATGTGACGATTATCCTTTGGGTGGTAAGGGGATGGTTAAACACACATCACTCCCATTATAATATCTCAAAACCGTCCTCTTCCCAGTTTGTCTGGTCTGACAAAACAGATGCCGTAAAGTCTACATTCTGGGCTACCAAAGAACCTTCGACCTTGGGGTAAGTCAGTCTGTCTACATTATTATTATATCTACAGAGTGACACATTTGGGGGAAGGCACTAGAGTAAGTGAGAAATCTAATAAAATGTATATATAAAACAGTGACGGATAAAACAAGAACAAAAAGTACTTTTTATTTAATTTTCAACTATTCAGTATGTCGCTCACAAAAGAAAAACTTACTTACTTAGGCCTTTCACTCGGGCCGGAGCATAGGCCATCGGACGGATTCTTGTCCGACTTTTTTGCATGTCAGCCACTCTTCTCCGCTAATAGCTTCATTCTTCCGATGTCATAGCCTTCAATTTTTTAGTTTTTCAATGCCCTTCTCCAGCTATTTCTAGCTCTTCACTCCGGCTGGAGCATAGGCTGTCGACGAATCCCTTCAACCTTGTCCGGCTTTGTGCAATTTTCTCAGCTTCTCTTCATGTTAAGGCTTCAGTTTTTAGGTCCTCCATTAATGCCCTTCTCCAGCTATTTCTTGGCGGCCCTCTCTCCCTCGTTTTCTGTGAGTTCCATGTAAGAGCTTCCTGGTAATGTTTGTTGCAGGCCTTCTCGGGGTGTGACCAAGATATTTCCATCTCCTACCCCCAAATAATATGCCTGACTCTTGAGGCTAACTTTTTTAGATAGTTTGTTTTTTACTGGTAAGACGGGCAAGCTGTTTTTCGGGTTGTTGGTTTTTTTTTTTTTTCTTGTATTTTTATTTTGGTTTTGTCTGGCATTATTTTATACACACTTTTTCCAGATATCTAAATTTTAAAGCTCTTTGAACACGTTTAACTGAGCTTTTTATATAGAGCAATATCCACTAAACGTACTCAAAGCGCTTTATTAAACAGTCCTTGACCAACAGCAACACGCAACATATAGGACGAAACATGGTGCCTGTTAGGCGATAGAGACAACGCAGTTAACGGTCAGGTACTCATTTTGCACCTGATTGTGGTTGAGAATATGACTAAAGAGCCTTTCCCAGAACTCAACTTAGCGCCGAGCGAGGCTAGAACCCAGGTCCTTCCGATCAGAAACCGAGTGTCATACAACAAGACCACATAGCCGCATATTAATGAATATTGCGCTGGATAAATGCTCAAGTTATTTTCGACCGCCATATACAGACAAAACAAATTTTAACATTTTGCCAGGAAACTTTAAATTCAAATATTAAACTATAAGATTACCTTGAGTCGATCAGAAAGTCACCCAACCTCAATAATAATAATAATAATAATAATAATAATAAATAATAATAATAATAAATAATAATAATAATAATAATAATAATAATAAATAAAAAATATAATAATAATAATAATAATAATAATAATAATAATAATAATAATACATTTCAATCAAGCACTTACTATCAATACAAAAAGAGCAATCGCTAAAAGATATTTCAATAATGTGTTTCCTATTGTTTTAAAAACAACATGTCTTTGTCTGTTACGCAGGTATTTGTTTCAGGCATGAGACTCACTATACTTTTATTCTATGCTATAGATCGGCGCGCAACCCGGCTTGTGTAGCGTTAAGTGGTGTGGATACGAGGAGATTGAATGCTTGGGTGGTAAAAGGCTGTACGGAAGATTTATCCTTCGTATGCAGTAAACCTCAAGGTGAGTTCTGTTTTCTTCTGTGTTTCATTTTGGATGGAAAACGTTCATGTTTAAACCTCTTCCTTTCCATCCATTTTCAGAATTTCCCCAGAAATTTCACACCCACCCTACACAAAAATAGAATTTTCTCACTCAAATAGAAAAACAGCGAATATATTTTATAATAAAGATAAAAAAATGAATAAATAAAATTCCCTTTATTCATCCCATATGGGAAATTTGTCTCTAGGCAGGATCTATTCCAAGGGAAGACTCGAATAACCCAGGCGTCAGCCGCAGTGTAGCGCCGCACATTGAGCTAGGGCGAGGTGACTTGCACAAGGCCACACAGCGCAGCGGCAGGTGATCGAACTCGGTACCTTTCTTGATTTACTTGACATAAACATCTTTATTCCTTGTGGAACATAGGTCCGCTACAATACTCTTCCATCTGACTCGGTTTTTAGAGGTCTTCTTTATTGGGCCCAGGTTTTCCCTGCTGCCATCAACTCGGTCTCGATGCTTCGTTGCCATAATGTTTGCTTTGTTCGACCAACCCTCCTCTTTTCTTGTGGGGTCCAGACCAAAGCCTGCTTTTAGTGCTTCAGGGGGAATTCCATTTGACTCCGCTGCCTTGCCTTGTTGCAGGTCTATCATTCCCCCCAAAAAGGAGAACGCTTCCTCGACCGTACCGGTTTTAAGTGTCGTTTCGGTTTCTGTAACATAGCTTATTTTATTGTATCGGGTTGTTAGCCCAGTTCAAATCCTTAGAATTGGAGGAACGGGATTTATATTGGAGATTCACTCCTCGGCTTGTTGCTCTCCCGAGCTAAAGACTCATGCCCACCCTCGGTTTAATTTTGGAGTGACCTTCTCCTAGATTGATTGCGATCCCTCGCTTACGAGCTCTATCTACCCGAAGTTGGAACATAGGTTTCTCTATGCAGATTGATTTTCTATAATAATGATAAGTCAGTCCATTTCATCCTCCACCCGCGGCGTGATCTCTGCTGGGTTCTGACTCGAAGGTTGTCTTATACCTATGATCCATTTGGATCAATTTTAGTCTGGCTTCTCACCTTTGACCTGTTCGGCAGGGGTGACCCAGTCATGAGATAAATCTCCCGCAGATATAGCTTTTCGGATCATTGAGGCACACAAGCTCTCCAACCGACAAGGTACCGATCCATTGATGAGGTCCATAGAGACAGCACGGTCATATTCATTCATTTATTCATTCATTCATTCATTCATTCATTCATTCATTCATTCATTCATTTATTCATTTAAACGGAATGTTTTTCCCTTACTCAGGTGTGTGTCCAGATGGCTATGTTCCCCACCAGACCAAATGCATCAACATTGGAACCATCTCGAACTCGAACAAACTCCCCTGGACTGCCGCCAAGGCGCACTGTCGATTCATTGGAGGAGAGCTGCTCTTGCTTGACAGGTGAGTCGTAGCCATCCATAACTTATAGCCTGACACAAGAACCCACAGGACTTATAGTTTGAAGTATAGTATGTGTAGGTTTCAACCTCCAGTGTGACATTCAGCCATCGTGTAGTCGCATCAGTTTGTGATGCAGGTTACGCCTATGTTGATGACAGTGAAACACATGGTCGATGTCCTATTGGAGCGTTACAGCTTGCATGTTGTGTGTAATACCCAGTTAAGCTTTAGGTTTTTGCATTCTAGTGTTTCTTACTAGTGCGTAAGAAACAATGATCCATGTGAACTGTATACGTCAGATTTGTTTCTCTTGTGCAAGCTGTCTTGACGTCATATTTTGGTCCGTGTCAGGCCATGAGTTTACTACGAAAGCCATGCGTGACTCCCCGTCGTGGATGAAAATAATTATTCGAAAATAAATTGTAATGTGGGGCATAGACACTATTTTTTTAAACTTGAGCTTTTATATAGCGCAATATCCACTAAACGTGCTCAAAGCGCTTTACAAGGGGTCCCTGCCCATCAGCAACATTTAACATGTAGAACGAGACACGACGCCTGTTAAGCGATATAACATTTTTTTCCGACAGAAACAACGCTGTTAACGGTCAGGTACTCCTTTTACACCTGGGTGCGGTGAAAGAATGTGAGTAAAGAGCCTTTTCCAAGGACTCAACTATGCGCCGAGCGAGGCTCGAACCACCGACCTTCCGATCCGAATGCGAGTGTCATACCACAAGACCACATAGCCGCACGAAAATGAATTGTAATGCGGGGCGTAGAAACTATTAGTAACTGTTAGCAGCATATTAGAAACAAAATTATATTTTTATACATTACAGCCGACGTATACCTCTTTGTGGGTCTGATAACCCAAAAAATGGTATGGGCTCCTTGTTATAATGTAAATACTCCCAAACCAAAGCAAAATATTATCCAATACAACTATGTTAAAGCAGGCCTATTATTGTGTTCGGCTATCAGACCTGCTAATATGTGACCCTTCGCTTCAAAACGGTATTAAGTCAGGTTGGTTAAGATGTTGAAAATTGAATTTGTAGCCAGAAATATCAGACTTGTGTTGAGTTTGTATTATTTATTGAGGGGGAATGGATACCATATTTTAGGGTGCGAATGCCATCAGTTTATATTTTTGACCAGTTTAACATTGAATCCGGCTTTTAAACATCTGGTTCGTTCCGACATAATACCGTTTTGAGGCGATGGGTCACATATGTGTGCGTGTAGATTTCAGCTTTTGTATGTATGTATCCCCTTTCATGCGTCATGTCAAATCCTACATATCTAGCATTGCTTTTCATTGGGGGCTTATTGTACGGCTATGTGATTTAGTGGTATGACACTCGCCTTCGGATCGGAACGTCAAAGGTTCGGTCCCGAGGCATAGTTGAATCCTTGGAATAAAGCTCTTTACTCATATTATCTCACAGTACGCAGGTGAAAATGAGTAACTGGCCGTAAACAGCGTTGTGTCTGTCGGAAACAAATTGTAATATCGCCTAAAAGGCGTCATGTCTCGTACTAAAAGTTATGCGTTAATGTTGGCTAGGAGGAACCCTTTGTAAAGGGATTTGAGCACCTTTAGTGGTAATTGCCTCATGGGGCAGCGTGGCTCAGCGGTACGATCTTTGCTTCGTACCCGAAAGGTACCGAGTTCGATCACCCGCCACTGCGCTGTGTGGCCTTAAGCAAGTCACCTCCCTCTAGCCCAATTTGCGGCGCTGCACTGCGGCTGACTCCTGGGATATTCCAGGCTTCCCTTGGAATAGACCCTAGAGAAAAATTTACCCTGTGGGATGAATAAAATAAGAAATAAAATAATAAACGTTCAAGGTTACACTTAGTTTTGTGTGTTGGTCCATTATATGTCCGGATGGCAATGTTATGAATTTCTTAGCCAAGCGCACACAATCTATAGATAGAATGCGCTTGGCCAATGAGTTCACAACATTGCCATCCGGAAGTATAACGGACCAACACACAAACTCTGTGTAACCATGAACTTTTATAGTCTGGTTAATACAGTTTAGTGAGAACAACTCACAAACGAAAATGGCAAAAACAATAACAAAGGCCTGAGTGACGTCATTTGCATACTATCTATAAACGGCCATAGTTATAAACATTTTTACGTTGTGTTGGTACGTTATCTCCGGCTGGCGAATGTTGTGAGGTTTTTGGCTTAGCGCAAATCATCAATAGATAGTATGCGCTTGGTTAAGAAGCTCACAACATTGCCATCCGGAAGTATAACGGACTAACACACAAAACTATGTGTTTCCTTAAACGTTTATAGTCTGGTTAATACAGTTTAGTGACAATTACTCATAAACGTGGATGGCAAAAAACAATAACAATGACTCGATTGGCGTTAACTTCATTCTATCTATAGATAGTTCGAAGATGACGTCACTCAGGTCTTTGTTATTGTTTTTTGCCATCCGCGTTTATGAGTAATGCTCACTGAACTGTATTAACCACACAGTTTTGTGTGTTGGTCCGTTATACTTCCGGATGGTGATGTTATGAGCTTCTTAGCCAAGCGCATACTATCTATACAGTTTATATTGTTTATAGATAGAACGTAGATGACGTCATTCAGGCCTTTGTTATTGTTTTTGCCATCCGCGTATGTGAGTAGTTCTCACTGAACTGTATTAACCTGACTATAAACGTTCATGGTTACACATAGTATTGTGTGTTGGTCCGTTATACTTCCGGATGGCAATGTTGTGAACTTCTAAGCCATGGGCACTCGATCTAATACAGATTCTATTGTTAATAGACAGTATGCGCTTGGCTAAGAAGCTCATAACATTGCCATCCGGAAGTATAACTGACCAACACACAAAACTGTGTGTATCCATGAACGTTTATAGTCAAGTTAATACATTTCAGTGAGCATTACTCATAAACGAGGATGGCAAAAACAATAACAATGACTCGAGTGACGTCATCTTCGAACTATCAATACAGATTATATTGTTTATACATTACAGCCCTTCAATCCAGTCATTAGTAAACACTTACTCTAAACAACTCATGGATTCTGGAATATTCAGCCTCTGGATTGGATTCTCTGGTAAGTAATACGATGCAATAGTCTGATGTCACGCCGCCCGGCAACGGCGCCATCTTGGTTCTAAACAAAGAAAATCATCACTTTTTATTTTTCATGCTGGCTAGAACTTTTCATATGCCTTGTGATCAGAATGTGTAAAAGTCAAAACATGATCAAATTTTTTTTCCCTCTTGATACCCTTTATGCTCGCCAGAGAAATACTTCATATGGGCGTCCGCCATTATTCCGATAGTTTAGAGCCAGTGTTACTAAGTTACCATGCGTCATTAGGAAGGAAGTGACGTTACGACTGTTGAAGAGTATGTGTCCTTGTAAGGTTAACCCTCTCCTTAACACCTATTGGAAAATCGTCACATTTGTTACGATGCAAACGTCACTTTTCTCATCCAGATTTTATTTCTTTTTGCTATGGCTATAAATACTTGACATTCTGTAATATAGCTCATATTGTGGAACAATATTATGTATGGAATGTGCTTGTTGCTTTTCTGTTTGAGTAAGAAATGTCTGTTTTTGTGTTGGGTGGGTGTGAAGTTTGGGGGAAAATCTGAAAATGGCTGGTAAGGGGAGGGTTAATAATTTAAATTGAGCTTTATATAGCGCAATATTCACTAAAATGTGCTCAAAGCGCTTTACAAGGGGTCCCTGGTCCACAGCAACATTTAACACGTAGCACGGGACATGACGTCTGTTAGGCGATATTACAATTTTTCGGACAAAGTAAACGCTGATAACGGCCAGGTACTCATTTTACACCTGAGTACGGTGAGAGAATGTGAGTAAAGAGCCTTTTCCAAGGACTCAACTATGCGCCAAGCGAGGCTCGAACTCAGGACCTTCCGATCCGAAAGCGAGTCTCAAATCACTAGACCACATAGCCGAACAGTATAATGCAAAGTGATACTAAGATGCTAGAAGTTGAGGACTGTAAAAAGTAATAGATAAACAAAAATGGGGATAACAGCTTCAAAAAGAAAAAAAATAAGAACGATGTAGCAAACACGAAACGTTTCGGGATCAAAACATTTCTCCAGCCAACAGCAACAATGATATAAACATAAATGCATTATTTTAAAAACCAGATAGACGGCACAATGAATATTTGGTACGTTTTTTTTTTTTGTTAGCTGAAGAAGGGTTTTGAGACCGAAACGTTTCGTGTTTGGTATTT
>NC_088371.1:19034373-19049373 GCF_034508935.2 Berghia stephanieae
AAGAAAGCGATAAGGTAACAAATAAAGTCCAAAATAAGTCTTGAATAATTATTATTTATTTGTTTATATTTTATTATTATTATTATTATTATTATTATTATTATTATTATTATTATTATTATTATTATTATCATCATCATCATTGTTATTAATATTATTATTATTATTTATTATTATTATTATTATTATTATTATTATTATTATTATTATTATTAATCATCATTATTGTCCTCATTATTATCATCGTCATAATCACCATCAATTTTCATCATCATCATCATCATCATCATCATCATCATCATCATCACTATCACCATCATCATAATCATCATCGTCATCATCATCATCATCATCATCATCATCATCATCATCATCATCATCATCATTATTATTATTATCATCGTCATCATCACTATCATCATCCTCATCATTATTCATTTTCATCTCTACACTTTTAGGTGATCGATCCCCGTTGGGGCAAGGGTTATCCCATTGAAAGCTCCATCGTGAATTGTGCCACAATATTCGCCAAGGGGACGGATGGACTGTGGGGAACTGCAAAGTGTAACTCTTTGTTATCGGTTATTTGTGAAAAGAAACCAGGTAGGCAGTGTCTTTATGTCGCCATCGAACATTTATAGATAGAATGAAGTTGACGTCACTCAGGTCTATGTTATTGTTTTTTGCCATCCGCGTTTATGAGTAATTCTCACTAAACTTTATGAACCAGACTAAAAAAAGTATAATGTTACAAATAGTTTTGTGTTGGTCCGTTATACTTCCGGATGGCAATGTTGTGGGCTTTTTAGCCAAGCGCACATTATCTATATAGATAGCTCGAGGTTGACGGCACTCAGGTCTTTGTAATTGTTCTTTGCCATTCGCGTTTATGAGTAATTCTCACTAAACTGTATTTACCTGACTAGAAACGATCATGGTTACACAAAGTTTTGTGTTTTGGTCCGTTATACTTCCGGATGGCAATGTTGTGGGCTTTTTAGCCAAGCGCACATTATCTATATAGATAGCTCGAGGTTGACGGCACTCAGGTCTTTGTAATTGTTCTTTGCCATTCGCGTCTAGGAGTAATTCTAACTAAACTGTATTAACCTGACTATAAACGATCATGGTTACACAAAGTTTTGTGTCATGGTCCAATATACTTCCTGATGGCAATGTTGTGAACCCCTTAGCCAAGCGCATACTATCTATAGATAGCGTACCTTATTGACTTCAAGCCTTCCGCTTTCAATGTCATCCTACTTCACAGCTTCGGCCGTTCGTCTTATTCTGTGAACTGAATGTTGATGCTATACGTTTATGTAAAAAACTCACAACATCCTCCAAACAAATTTAACATACCAAGACACAAAACTGTGTGTTACCTTTAAACTTTATAGGCTGATTGATATAATTCAGTGAGAATTAATGATTAAACTTGATGTATAAAACAATCACAAAGACGTCAATTTCGTTCATTCTATATGGGATTTTTCTAAAGAGTTAATATAGTGTGGCTATGTGGTCATTATCATCATCATCATCATCATCATCATCATCATCATCATCATCATCATCCTCATCATCATCATCATCATCAACATCAGCATCAGCATCATCAACATCATCATCATCATCAACATCAGCATCATCAACATCATCATCATCATCATCATCGTCATATTCACCATTACCATCATCATCATCATCATCATTACCATCAGAAATAGCAGTAGCTGGAACAGCAAAACATAACTACCGTCATTATTAACCTATCTTGACATATCTATACGCTTGTCTTATTATTTATTTTTTGTTAACGTTTCGATTTTCTTCCTTCTTCAAACAGTAAAATCAACAAGAAGTAACGATAGACCTACCACCACAACAACCACCACACAAGGTATATGTGTCTATCAAATAAAAATAACATTTACATTTATATAGTATATACTTTATATTTTCACTACAATCTATTGATTTGCTATATCTATAAATGAAATTGGCATCCTGATAAAGCTCGTTTGGTCCCAGGTTTGATAGTATTTTGCCAAGATGATGGTCATTTAAATCGATCGATATTTGAACAACTAGTTGTCTGGCCAAATTTTTAACAGTTAAGTGGTTGAATATCTAAAAATAAATGTTCCTCGAAGTTTTGAATCCAAAGGAAATTGACTATGAAGAAATGTAAATTTATAAATAACATGCGACGAGAAATTGTATTAAATTATAGACAGTAATGATCAATTCATAATTGGTATATTACACCAATTTAGTCATCTATTCAAAAAGAGACGAATATATTTGGGGGGGGTGGGGGGTGAAGTGGCTTTTTGGTTTGGAATTTGGTTGGGGTTTTTTTGGGGGTTTGGGGGGGGGGGTTTGGGGGGGGGTTTGGGGGGGGGGGGGTTGTGGGATTGTTTTGTTTTTGGGTTTTGTTTTTGGGTTATGTTGTTTGTTTTTCGGTATTCTGTTGTTGTTATTTTGGTTTGTTTGGGAAGGGGGGGGGTTAGGTTTTTGTAAATCCTAGCGAATGATATTATTAACCCTAAAGTGATCACTTCGGACAACATGGGTTATTTCTGTTGACATCAGACGTTTTGTTTGATGGATTATCTATATTCCTTCATGGAATACCTAGGCTTCGGCATCTCACAAAGTGTGGAAGGGCGTTATTTCTTTTTTTTCTGAAAGTCATCTATTTATTTACTGGTCTTCACCAGCAGCCCCGTACAGCTCCAAGTGTGGCCAATTCTGGGAAAGTCGTACGGGCACGAATTACTGTTACCAATTCCACCAACAATCTCTGACCTGGAAGGACGCCATGGAATCCTGTAGGACTCACAACGGCAGTCTCGTCAGCATTACCTCCAAGGAAGAACAGAGTTATATTGAAGGTAAGTAAGAAAGGTACCTACCCGTCCAAACCTCAGTCTAGAGAGTTTGGTCAATCACAATCATTCGTTTTGAGCTTTGTTCAATTCTTTTGTACGTTGTTTTGTTTTGTTTTTGTTTTTGTTTTATTGTTTGTTTGTTTTGTTTTTGTTTCCTTTTTCTATTTTTTAATTTTTGTTTCTGTTTGTTTCTTTGTTTTTTGTTGTTGTTTTTTTTTTTGTTGTTGTTGGTGTTGTTTTGTTTTTTTTCGTTTTGTTTTTTTTTAGGGGGTGAACACACCGGTTACCCTTGCTTAGAAGGACATAAATGGCTGACCTGGACAGTTCCTAACCACCGAAAAATGTACAAAATTGATATATTATAATAAATGTACTGGCGAAAAGTGCTTTGCGATAGACTAGCGTTCTATCCAAAGGGTAGCAAAAACTTGCTATTGTCCGTTTCACGCTATTGAAACCGAGTGAGAAACTCCGACTCCATGGGCCATATTCTGGCTCCGAACGACTATTAGATTAGAGTTCACCTTATGATCTAATTTAAATTTTGACATTCTAATAATTTCGTTGCAGGCCGTCTGAGAGGGTTCAAGACATCGGCCGTGTGGATTGGGGCCACGGATAGACTGAAGGAGGCTGGCTGGCGGTGGGAGGATGGAGAACCGTTTGCTTTCATCAATTGGTATATTGGTAAGGAAATTGGGGAATGGGAGCGATCTATATTCATGTTTTCGTCCAATCGAGTCATCGACCACGTGATTTGTTGCTGTCCATCGATTGGATGCTTCTTAACTAATGTAAACACGCTGTTTTGTTTATGAAAGTTGTAAACATACCCATGTGTCAAGCTGAACACAATGACCAATCGTGATTCTAGATATTTCAAAAGCTGTGAACACTTTTCACTATGTAGGTCATTTTGCAATGTGACCAATGACCTCGAGCACATAGAAATGTAATATAGATAATGCCCATTGTGTTTGTTTGATTGTTTATATTATATGAAAGAGAGAAAGAGAGAGAGAGAGAGAGGGAGAGAGAGAGAGAGAGAGGCGAGAAAAAGGAGGAGAGGGAGAGAGAATGAGAAATGGTTACTCAGATGGGCGAAGAAGAAGAAGAAGAAGAAGAAGAAGAAGAAGAAGAAGAAGAAGAAGAACAACAACAACAACAACAATAATAATAATAATAATAATAATAATAAAAATAATAATAATAATAATAATAATAATAATAATAATAATAATAATAATAACAATAGTAAAATAACGACAACAACAATAACAATAACAATAACAAGTGGAGCAAGAACAAGAATAGAGAGAGAGAATGAGAGAGAGCGGAGAAAAAGGAAAAAAGAGGAGGAGGAGGAGGAGAAGGAGGGGAAGGAGAAGGATAAGACAGATAAAATATAGATAGAAACGAGTAAGACCGTAGCCATCGTTAACAGAGCCTGACACTGACCAAAAAATGACGTCAAAGGACAAGTCTTTGGCCACAAAAGTAAACAAATCGTGAGTTGTATTCAATAGTTCAACCAATGGGATCTCTTGATTCCTTGAGCACTACTAACGACAACTCAATAGACCCTGCACAAACCTTTAAAATGACGTCAAATTGTAAGTCTTCTAGTGTTCTTGAGTCAAGTTATATGTTAACGATGGATACGGTAAGACAACCGACAATCCATGTTTACACGTCGACCGTACCACATCTTTCGAAAATGCCAAAACGTTTTTCCTTATCATAAATAATTGAGCTTTTATATAAATCGAGCTTTTATACAGCGCAATATCCACTAAACGTGCTCAAAGCGCATTGCAAGAGGCCCCTGGACAACAGCAACACTTAACATGTAGGACGGGACATGACGCCGTTAGGCGATATTACATTTTGTTTTCGGACAGAGACCACTCTGTCAACGGCCAGGTACTCATTTTACATCTGAGTACGGTGAGGGAATGTGAGTAAAGAGCCTTTTCCAAGGACTCAACTATGCCCCAAGCGAGGCTCGAACCCAGGAACTTACGATCCGAAAGCGAGTGTCTTACCACAAGACAACTTAGCCGTTATGCCTCTGGATCAGTTAATTTTTCTTCAAATCAGACTCAGCCCATTTCATGTTTCGCCCTGTTCTACCAATACAAATGTTACAGTGTATGACATCATCAGAGGGATGGTGAAAAGATTTCGAACTGAGATATTGCCAAGTTTAGTTAGAAGGTCAATTTTTTTATCAAAAATGAGTTCTTGTCATAAATGATTAAATCAAACCTTTTTGTTACATCTTCGGGAAATATAAAAGCTTAATTTCACTTCAAAATATTTTTTACAGCTAGTCAAGTTGATAAAATATGAAATTTGAGAAAAGTTGCTGGATACCTTTCCCAGACATCTGACAATAACTTCATGAAAAATCACCCGATTTACTTTATATAAGATTAAAATGCTTGGGGAGCATATTCTTTCAGAAAATGAAAAAAAAAATGCAAATCCAACATTTTCACCTTCCGACTGATTATGTCATGCACTGACACATAGTATTTCAAAACCCTTAACTCCTTAATCGAAGTTCACAAATTTACAGGTCTGATAACCGAACGTATTCATGGGTTTGATTTAATATTGTTGAAATTGAGAATATTTTGCGTTGATTTGATAGTATTTCCATTACAACAACGAGTCCATTGGGTTATCAGACCTGTAAATAAGTACCAGTCGGCCTTAATAATATAGTTTCAAAGTTTCAAAGTTTCAAAGTTTCAAACTTTGAAACTTTGAAATCTTAATAATAGACACTTAGATAACCACGCCTCTCGGACATTTGTCATAATGTAAACAATGGCAGTGATTGGTAAACATAGTGAAATAAACATGTTTTACTATCGATGGTATATTATGTCTAAGTAAAATACCCTCTGTTCTATCGCTTGATCAATAGATAGTTCGAAGATGACGTCACTCAAGCATTTGTTGTTATATTTTGCCATCCGCGTTTGTGAGTTATTCTCACTGAACTGTGTTAACCAGACTAGAAAAGTTCATGGTTACACATAACTTTGTGTATTCGTCCGTTATACTTCCGGATGGCAATGTTATGAGCTTCGTAGCCAAGTGCATACAATCTATAGAACCAATACAGAAAACTATGTGTAAACATAAACGTTTAAACGTTTATAATCTGATCGAGAAAATCGTGTGATAAAATAACTAGTCACTCATTTGGCGGTATAACAACAATAACAAACGATTAGAGAGAGAGAGGACGATTTCATTCATGTTACTGTTTATAAACTATATTTGTCCGAGCACGTGTGAATGTGTGACACAAAATCCATGTTTTGATTGCTCAATAAATATCTACTGGTTAATTGGATTCAATAGTCGGATGCCACGTCCTCCCAGCAACGAGCAGCTTGGTTCTAAACAAAGAAAATTGGTACTTTTTATTCTTCATGCAAGCTAGAACTTTTTCACATGTCGTTTGATCAGGATATATAAAAGTCAAAACACAATCAGATTTATAATGTTTTTCACACTATCATACTCGTCGGAGAAGTATTTCATAGGGGCGTCGTCATTGTTCCGATAGTTTAGAACCAGTTACTAAGTTACTATGCGTCATTACGAGGGAAGTGACGTCACGACTGTTGAAGCCTATTATTTTCATAAAACAGGAGAACCAAACGACCTAAAAGCCGAGGACTGTTCAGCCATCAATCTTGCTACCATGGGTTGGTATGACTACAGTTGTAACTCCAGGATTGGCTACATCTGTAAGAAGAAAGGTTGGTGTTTGGAAGATTTTCTTCTTTTTCATCGCTCCTCCTCCTCCTCCTCCTCCTCCTCCTCCTCCTCCTCCTCCTCCTCCTCCTCCTCCTCCTTCCCTTCCTCCTCTCTTCTTCCTCCTTCCTCCTTCCTCTTCTCCTCCTCCTTTCTTCTTACCTCCTCCTTTCTTCTTACCTCTTCTTTCCTCTCCTCTTCTCCTCCTTCTTTCCTACCTTTTTCTTCTTCCTCCTCTCTCCTCTCTCCTCCTCCTCTCTTTCCTTCCTCCTCCTCCTCCACTCCTCCTCCTCCCTCCTCCTCCTCCTCTCCTCCTCCTCCTCTCTTCTCTCTTCTTCTTCTTCTTCTTCTTCTTCTTCTTCTTCTTCTTCTTCTTCTCTTCTTCTTCTTCTTCTTCTTCTTCTTCTTCTTCTTCTTCTTCTTCTTCTTCTTCTTCTTCTTCTTCTTCTTCTTCTTCTTCTTCTTCTTCTCTTCTTCTTCTTCTTCTTCTTCTTCTTCTTCTTCTTCTTCTTCTTCTTCTTCTTCTTCTTTTTCTTTTCTTCATTATTATTATTTATTATTATTATTATTATATATTATTTATTATTATTATTATTATTATTATTATTATTATTATTATTATTATTAATTATTATTATATATATATATAATATATATTTATTATTATTATTATTATTATTATTATTATTATTATCATCATTATTATTCACCATCATCTTCATATTCTTCTGCGCGCTTTACATTCATTCAGTGCCATTTACAAATTAATCCATGACATTTCCTCCTTTTTATGGTAGATTGACACAGTTCTTTAAGTTATGAAGGTTGTGTTAATTTGACATGTGTAAATGTTGCTGCTCGAAGCTCGAAGAAATAAAAAACAAGTTGAAATTGAATGTAAGCTTCAATTTAATATACGAAAACAGATAAAATGGACTTCTCAGGTTTCCCCTTTATCAACAAAACAGGAGGAATGAAACACTACAGACAGTATCTCATTCATCTGTAGTACTTCATTCATCCTGTTTTGTTGATAAAGGGGAAACCCGTAACGTCCATTTTATCTGTTTTCTTATATTCAATTGAAGCTTACATTCAATGTCACATTGTTGTTAATTTGACATATCGAGGGAATAAATAATTATCCAGCATTCTTCCCTTCCATCATTTTACAGCCAACTCAACCGACGAAATGACAACCACCACCCAAGCTTCAACAATTATTCCAGGTACCGTATATAGATAGTTCGAAGTTGACGTCACTCAGGTCTTTGTTATTGTTTTTTGCCATCCGCGTTTATAAGTAATGTTCACTGAACTGTATTAACCTGACTATAAACGTTCATGGATACACACAGTTTTGTGTGTTAGTTCGTTATACTTCCGGATGGCAATGTTATGAGCTTCTTAGCCAAGCGCATACTATCTATAGATAGTATAGCATGTATAGTATGAGCATTACTCATAAACGTGGATGGCAAAAAACAATAACAAATACCTGAGTGAAGTCATCTTCGAACTATCTATAGATAGAATGAAGTTGACGTCAATCGAGTCTTTGTTATTGTTTTTATGCCATCCACGTTTATGAGTAATTCTCATGGCAATGTTGCTTGCTTCTAAGCCAAGTGCATATCTACTATCTATAAATACATTGTTTTATAATTTAAGAATTTGTAAACATGAAAAAGTTTTATTGTATATCTTAAATTTCTTATCTCTTTCCAGCCTATAAACTATCGCATTTTATATAGCGGAATATCCACTAAACGTGCTCAAAGCTCTTTGCAAGGGGTCCCTAGCCAACAGTGATACTTAACATATTATAGGACGAGACATGACGCCTGTTAGGCGATATTACAACTTTTATGGACAGAGACAACGCTGTTAACGACCAGGTACTCATTATACACCTGAGTACGATGAGATAATGAGTAAAAAGGCTTTTCCAAGGACTCAAGTATGAGCCGAGTGAGGCTCGAATCCAGGACTTTTGGTTCCGAAAGCGAGTGTCGTACCAATAGACCACATAGCCGCATCTTCATAGCCTTGTAAAAGAGTCTTAATCATGGCACGGCTGTTTATTTGCCAAACTGAATTATATTGGCACTGTGTGTGCCCGAGATAGCCGAATCAATAGGATTCAATAGTCTGATGTCACGTCCGCCCAGCAACGAGCAAATTGGTTCTAAACAAAGAAAATCGGTTCTTTTTATTCTTCATGCTGGCGAGAACTTCTTCATATGTCATGTGATCAGAATGTATGAAAGTCAAAACATGATCAGATTTATAACGTTTTTCTCCTCTGAATACACTTTTATGCTCGTCGGACAAGTATTTCATGAGGGCATCCGCCATTGTTCCGATAGATTAGAACCAGTTACTAAGTTACTATGCGTCATAACGAGGGAAGTGACGTCACAACTGTTGATGCCTATTTGGATCGCCATTTACTTCATGCATATTCCGGCGGGCCGAGTAAAGGTGTCCGTGTACGGCCGTAGCCATCTTCAACATATAGCCTGACACTAGAACCAACCAGCACTTATAGTTTGACGTCATTTTTTAGGCTTGTGTACCGTCTGTTGAGTTGTCGTTAGGAGAGCTCAAGGAAACAAGTGATTCCATTGGTTAAACTGCTGAATAAACCTCACGATTTGTTTTCTTTTGTGGCCAAAGACTTGTCGTTTGACGTCATTTTTTGGTCAGTGTCAGGCTATAAGTTTACGATGGCTACGGTACGGCTCGGAATATCTTCCGTAATAGTCTTATGACGGTCAGCCGGTTGACCGTTGTCCCTACACACCTTCACCAAGACAAGGCGGTGATCTACTAAAGGCGCGGGGACCACGTAGTCTTCTAGTAACTGGGATAAGTTGCCAGGTCTCTGTACGAGCAAGAGGAGGCACGTGGTGACTCCAAACAGGCTAAGGTCTAGAAACCTGTCTCACAGCGGCAATCCTATGTACATCGGTGGGGACTTTTCACTTGTCCGACATGGGCAGCGTGGCTCAGCGGTCCGGTCTTTGCTTCGTACCAGAAAGGTACCGAGTTCGATCACCCGCCGATGCGCTGTGTGGCCTTGAGCAAGTCACCTCGCCCTAGCTCATTTTGCGGCGATGCACTGCGGCTGACGGCTGGGTTATTCCTGTCTTTGAATAGACCCTAGAGACAAATTTACCCATGTGGATGAATAAAGGGAATTTTTTTTAAAAACATGTACAAAGAACGCGAAAACGCAGAGCGTTGTGTTGTGTCGAGACTACCGGGCGGATTCGCGACTGCACGCGAATGTAGCAACGGATTCGCCGCATGGATAAGACCGTTACAATATTGTGGTGTGAGACGAAACCATTAGAAGCTGTCCAGAAGGCAATGATCAATGTTAAAAAATGATAACCATAATAATCTTGTATTTTATATATTTTATTGAAAATAACCTCATTTCCTAATACCGAAATGTATAATTTACTCTGTGGAATCGTTTGTCTTTGTTTTTATCTAGCGGGAAAGTTTTACGGCTGTCCCATAGGCTGGTTGAGTTACGGTGACTCCTGTTTTCTAATGAAGGGCACGAAGGAAACGTGGCTCGACGCGCAGTTGGCATGTCGAAATGAAGGAGCGAATCTGGCGACAATCAAGTCAGACATGGAGAATAAATTCATCTGGTCACTTTTTCCAACCGGTGAGTAGACTTTCTGGTAATTAATTATGAAGAGAAAATATTCACACTGAAGGAGAGCATTTACATGTTTTATAGATAGTTCGAAGATGACGTCACTTGTGTTTTTGTTATTGTTTTGTTTTGTTTTGTTTTGTTTTGTTTTTTGTTGTTTTTTTTTTTGTTTTTTTGGCATCCGCGTTTATGAGTAATTCTCACTAAACTGTATTAACCAGACTACAAACGATCATCGTTACACACATTTTAGTGTGTTGGCCAGTTATATTTCCGGATGGCAATGTCGTGCATACTATCTATACCTGGTTCAACTACTGTTGTGTCCTTGTAAAAAGCCCTTGAGTTACATTTTTCTTATATAATTAGATGACAAATGAGCATTGTCCTTTCGAGAAAAAAATCGAAGATTGCGGGGGAGAAATCACGGATGACCACTTTTCGAAACCTCTATTATGACAGCCCCCCCCCCCCCCCCCCCCCTTGAGTGATGTCAGGAGTCCACAACGCCAGGAAATACTGGTTTTCCTCAAATCGCCTCTTAACAGGACATGGCAGAACTGCATCATATATTGTGTAGATGGAAACTTGGGAGCAGTGATGCCGGCCGGAAATGTCTGGCAGCTCCAGAGACCAGCGATCACATCGTCCTCCACTGTCCAGAACTAAACTTGAAGGTGGATATGAAACAGTTCTTACGGTGGAGGAAGACTTTCGGAGCTGGGTTGACGAAAGGAATTTGGAGGTGTTGCCATACGCTACTACTTCTAGGGGCTCAAACCTTCCCTCCATAAATAGAAAAGAGGGGGAAAATGCAAATAGTTATGGTTTTAGTTTGTCCGCTGTTCCAATTGTAGAAGGAACGAAATTGACGTCTTCAGCTCTTTGTAATTGTTTATAGACAGTCATTCTAGTGCTTTATTCTCACTAAATTCTGTCGATCAGACTATAAACATTTAAGGTTACACATATTTTTCTGTGTTGGTACATTATATCCAGCTGGCGGATGTTATGAGTTATTTTAGCTAAACGCATAGCATTAATAGAGGGGAAAGTTAAGACTCCTGACATCAGTCATTGGGAGCAATCACAAAAATTCAAAAAAGCGGACTTCTGTGCCCCCCCCCCCCCTGTACTATAAATCGCATCTAAAGGTGTATGTCTCCTCCTATATGTCATGTTTTGCTGATTGCTTAGTGAGCACATTTATTTGTGGATATTCCTCTATATAAAAGCTCACTTTTTAGATTAGTTTCGTCATTTTGAATTTTTTTTTTTCAGAGAGCTGCACCAACACGGCGAACCAATCTACCTGTATGACTTGGGCCCTGAATGGGGAATGTGGTAAAAATGCTGGTTGGATGTCAACCAACTGTAGGGCTGCTTGTGGCTTCTGTAAGAACCCGTGTGCTGATTTGTATACAACTTCTACCTGCAAGTATGTATACGAAATGTTTTTGTCTTTTTTTTATTTTGTTTTTTATTATTATTATTATTATTATTATTATTATTATTATTATTATTATTATTATTATTATTATTATTATCATTATTATTATTATTATTATTATTATTATTATTATTATTATTATTATTATTTGTTTGTTTGTTTGTTTCTTTGTTTGTTTTTGTTTTTTTGGGGGGGAGGTTTTTTGTTGTTTTTTTTTTTTTTTTTTTGTATTTTTGACATTAGAATGTGATTAAAGTGTAGGCTGAATGTTAATTTACTTGGTGGCTATGCGTGGATTCTGTAAGAATCGGTGTGCTCATTTGTAATCATCATCTATCTGAAGGTACGTATTGTTAATCCTCTTCGGGCCTTGAGGCACATAGGGCATCCACCAGACATCTCCATTTTTTGCGATCGGCTGCTTTTGCGGTGGCTGTATTCCAGGACAGGCCTGCTTCCCTTAATTCTTTCTCCATGGTCCTTCGCCAGGTTTCTTTGGGTCTTCCCCGCTTTCTCTTCCCATCTGCTGTCCAGTACAAGGCTGTCTTGGGAAGTGACCCCTTTTCCATTCTGGCCACATGACCCAGCCAACGCCATCTTCTTCTTTTTATTTGGCTATCAATGCTAGTGCAGTCAGCTTTCTTTAATAGATCCACTATTCTTATTTTTGTAGGCCAAAATAAATTAAAAATTCTTTTTAAACACTTGTTCTGAAAGGCTTCTAGTTTCTGTATTAAGGAGGATGTCATTTTCCAGCTTTCACTTCCATAAAGCAGTACACTTAAAACATTGCTCTTGTATATTTTCAGCTTTGTCTTTCTCATTATTTGCTTTGATTTCCAAAAGTTTTTCAGCATGCCGAAAGCCTGGTTTGCCTTTTGAATTCTGTGCTTGATATCGTGTTCTGCATTTCCGTCGTCTGTTATTTTGGATCCGAGGTAGGAGAACTCTGTTACCTCTTCAATTATATGTTCATCTATCCTAATTTCACTGTCATGTTTTGGATTCACCCTAATGTACACAGTCTTATCGAAATTTATTTTCAGTCCAATTTTCGAGGCGTTCTTGTGTAGTACGTTTAGTTTCTCTGAGGCGTCTCTGTGTGTACTGGAAACTAACGCGATATCATCTGCGTAGTCTATATCTTCCAGAAAAGATGTCAGTGTCCAGCGAATGCCTCTCTTCTTACCATCAATTGTATTTTTCATGAGCCAGTCTAGAGCCAGGACAAACAGAAGCGGGGAGAGTATGCAGCCTTGTTTTACACCAGTTGTTACATTAAAGCTGTCTGTTAAATTGTTACCACAGATCACTTGGCATTGGTAGTTGCTGTACATTGCTTTGATTAGGTTGACTATCTTCATCGGTATACCATAATGGCGGAGTATTTTCCACAGGGACTCTCTGTGTAAACTGTCAAAGGCTTTTTCAAAATCGACAAAAATGGTGTAGAGGGGGCTGTTCCATTCAATGCTTTGCTCCAGTATTTGTCTCAGGGTAAATATGTGGTCACTACATGACTTCCCTTTTCTGAACCCTGCCTGCTCTTTTCTAAGAATGTTTTCAATGTGAGGTGAGATTCTTTTCAGAAGGATTCTATTAAAAATTTTGCTCGTTACGGACAGGAGTGTGATTCCACGCCAGTTAGCACAATTTCCTAGGTCTCCTTTCTTGGCTATTTTATGGATGATGCCTTTCTGCCAATCCTCTGGTATTTCTTCCTTTTCCCAAATGTTGGTGAACAATTTACTGAGAATTTTGGACATTTCTTGCGAGTTCGCTTTAAGCATTTCCGCAGTGATTTTGTCAATACCTGGGGCCTTGCCATTTTTTTGTTGTTGTATTGCCTCGTGCACCTCATGCTCAGTGATTGGACCAAGATTAACCTCTACGTCCATTTCTGCTTCTGGGATATCTGTGTAGAAGGTACGTATACGAAACCTTTTTTGTTTTGTTTTGCATTTTGCTTCTGATATTAGAATGTGATCGAAGTGTGACCTGTAATGATGCTGTGTGTGTGTGTGTGTGTGTGTGTGTGTGTGTGTGTGTTCTCTAAGAATCAGTGTGATGATATTTGTTAGTATCTTCCGGCTGCAGGAATTTATCTGAAACGATTTTCCGCTGTTAGTATAGTCATAGGCTGTAGTATGCTTCACTGATCCTGAACGGCAACAAGAGACATTGGATAGTTGCCAACTGACTGTCCGGCGGGGAACGAATACAAACAACTGGCTTAATAAGATCAAAGAGAGAGGGAATGGGGATACCCCTCTCAAGATCCATAATGAACGATGCCCCTGTTTCGAGCCGAAATAAGTCCCTGAAACCCTTGTACGTAGCTTCCCTGATTTTGGACATAGCTATATATACCAGATGGAAGTCGGTTTGGACGATTTCAATCCCTCGAAGGGACGGGGACTTCGATTCCTCGAAACTGGGGGAGAAATTGCCAGGCTTTTCCACCAAAAAGAGGAGACATTGGGTGGCAGCCAACCGACTTCTGTCAAGAACCTGTCTCACGGCACACTCCCTTCATGAATGGGAACTTGCCACCTGTCCAACATGCACCTGTTGTGGTCAAAAGTACGAAAAAGCATTGCATCTAATTGAACGTTGCGTTGTGACGAAGCTTCCGGGCTGGTTCGCTGGTACACGATAGCGGCGTTGGGTTTGCGGTCTGAATAGATCACCATAACATAGATGTGTGACACCATTAGAAGCTGTTTCTAAGCTGCTTCTGCCAAAAGACTGAGGTCCATATATTGTTTAACCCTCTCCTTACAAACTCTAGGAAAATCGTCACATCCGTTACGATACAACGAACATTTTTCTTATTCAAACTTCTCTTGTACATCATAAAATTTTAATAAAATGAACATTGCGTTGTAGAGCATGTTTTGCTAAAGAAATTAAGAACTTGCTGCTACTGTGTTTGATTGATAAAAAAGATATTTTTGTGTTAGCTTGAAATATATGATATAAATGTGATATTTATTGTCAGAAAAGTCAGGATACGTCACGTGATGATTTTGACTACGTGACAATGTGACTCGTACTTATTTAATTTTGTTCCAGGTTTTGGGCAGAGCGTGGCGAGTGTACCAAGAATCCGATGTGGATGGCTAAATATTGTGCTCTAGCTTGTGGGTGTGACACTAGTAAGTCGATTGTTGTTGTTGATGATGATGATGATGATGATG
>NC_088371.1:19054373-19066873 GCF_034508935.2 Berghia stephanieae
AATAATAATAATATAATAATAATAATAATATAATTATATTATAATAATAATAATAATAAAATAATAATATAATAATATATATAATAATAAATAATAATAATAATAATAATAATAATAATAATAATAATAATAAAATAATAATAATAATAATATACTCTTATAGAGCGCACGGTATCTCCAACATTGAGGCTCTTGGCGCTTTAAATTACATCAACACAAAGCAATATGAAAGTACATGACATCAAACAAGAAATGTTTTCAAGGATTTCTTGAAAACAGACAATGATTTGGATTCTCGGATGCTCTGTGGAATCAGGGGCGTGGCTCTATTGGTTCAAATGGTGCCTGGCACCACATCCATGTTTTAGAAATGGATAACAGCATTTTTTTAAATATATAAAACTGAGAAATGGTATATATCGCCTTTTATCAACAGTGCGAAACAGACTCCCTTTCTGTCACAACGCCTTCTACCCACGCTTTTCTCCTGATTCACACAGTCCGTTGATGACTGTCGTCAGCGACTGTGTACTATGGCTGAGCGAGTGACTGGATTTCCCCACTCAAACGATTCCAAGGAGCGGATCTTTGCTGGCTCCTTAAGGCTATTACTATAATGCACTATAATGTTGCCACATTGAATACCTGGCTCGAATTTTTACCATCTTCACATACGAGAAAAAACCCGGCTCAGGTGCCGAGGAATTTTTGCTCCAACTCTGTTGGACTGGGGAAAAATAGCTAATGTTGGTCATTTACGTCCTAGTCATAGTATGGTAACTTCGACCATCTTTATTATTATCGAAATCACGATTATTAACAAGTTCATTTGTTTCTCTCTCTGTGTCGTGATTATTGTATATATTAATTTTTTATTATTATTATTATTATTATTATTATTATTATTATTATTATTATTATTATTATTATTATTATTATTATTATTATGATTATTATTATTATTATTATCATTATTATCATCATTCATCATCATCATCATCATCATCATCATCATCATCATTATTATTATTATTATTGCTGCAAAAATTGATATGAAGGAATGTGAACGAGTTAAGTCAAACATTTCTTGATAGTGATGCTATATGCTAAATGCATGATCTTCGCGTGAATATGCGTGTTTGACTTTGTGTGTGTGTGCGTGCGCGTTCATCTCACATACACACACACGCACACACACACACACACACACAGATAGGTAGATAGATAGATAGATAGATAGATAGAGAGAGAGAGAGAGAGATCTTGTATGGTGTCATGTTTGATTTCCGAAGTGGAATTGGGCTGTTTCATGACGTAACTACAGTACTCTTTTAATAGGCCATGGGCTGTTTACATTCTTACGCTTTGTAAGTTTTGAAATTACGCTTTGTTCGATTGACATTCAATGTCTGCATGTGTCCCTTTAGCCATTTCCCTCAGTGTCCAAACTCCAATCAATATATTCGTTCGTGATTTATATAAACAAACGATTGAAAAGATTTGCAGGAATAGAAACATCACCATTCAAATTTACTTTACAAGTATGTAAGTTTTTTTTTCTTTCTTTTATATTTACACATGTAGCATGTGTAAGTCATTTTCGTCTGGCACCACTTTATACTGTAAGCATGCCACGCCGCTGTGTGGAATGGTGTTCCATACAGACGGACCAAAATGAGAAAACAATCTTGTTCCCGCCTTTGCACGAATGCGTGGGATAGCCAAACGGGTGGTGTCATCGGAGGAACGCAAAGTTAAATGTGGGCGTCAGGTAGATGGGAGTTCAAAATACTTTTATTCACTGTTCCTCTTGTCAGGTTTTCAAGAACCAAGTTATCTGGCAAGATGCTCAGACAACTTGTCAGATGTATGGAGGAACTTTACCCAGCATTCATAGCGACGGGACACAGGGTTTCTTGGTTGATTTGTTGTAAGTGATAAATTTATACTTCCTCCCCTTCCTCTCCCTCACACACACACACACACACACACACACACATGCACATAAACACACCCTTTCTCTATTTCTCTCAAAACCACCTGTTACATACCTCTCTCTCTCTCTCTCTCTCTCTCTCTCTCTGTGTGTGTGTGTGTGTGTGTTTGTGTGTGTGTCATAAAAGGATCACAAGCGGACGTTGGACTTAACGGGAATGTAAAAGGCGCTATTTATATCCTCGACACCTCTTAAGAGGTTTTTGTATAAAATTAGATAAAACTCGTCTCTTAAGGCTAATACTAATAAAATAAGACGATTATATAACTATTGATCACCTTTGACCAAACTTAATTAGTCTTCATAATTTGACAAGTTTTTTTGTTTTGTTTTGTTTTGTTTTGGATGAAGGTCGACGTGCACTTATTTGCAGGTCTGATAACCCAATTCCTTATGGGCTCATTTTTGTATTGAAAATCTCAAAAATGACGCAAAATATTGTCCATTACAACAATGTTAATCTAAGCCCATAAGTTGATTCGGATGTCAGACCTACATATATGTACACGTCGATAAAAGTGGACCAAACACAAGCTTTCCTGATTTAGTTTCATGTAAGCTTTCTTTTTTTTTTAGTCTACCCTATTCCATGCCTTAATTGATTTATTTTTTTTTCAGAGATTGGGGTATGGACGGTGCCTGGATAGGACTTTCAGATATGGACCAGGAATCGAGTTAGTTGGATCTTTTTTTTTTTTTAATATTAAGAATATTATGTGTGACTACTCGGCCCAAAGCAACATTAAGTTGAGGTGAAACTGATACTTGAAATACGCTTCAACAGTCGTAACGGTGGACTATTAGCCTCAAAACGTCATCGTGTTGATTTAGATGCTAGAAAATGAAATTATTATCAAGAGTATAAGATTTTAAAAACTCTGCAGCGATAGGGATTCGAACCCACGTCCCGACTGTTACGGCATCTCCGTCTGGTCTAGAGAGGTATGGTCTACAAGCGACACCATCCACCACTCCAAAAAAAAAAAACAACACGCAAAGTGGTTCTAAACGTAGGAGTTAACTCTCTCGAGTCCATCTCGCGACTCATTGAGGTCACAAGGTCAAAACACAAACACCACGAACGTTTGCTGTCGAGTTATCTGTCTTGTCTTATCGTATTAAAGGCTGAATATGGGAATAGGCTTCAACAGTCGTAACGTCACTTCCCTCGTAATGACGCATGGTAACTTAGTAACTGGCTCTAAACTATCGTAACAATGGCGAACGCCCTTTTGAAATATTCTCCGACGAGCATAAAAGCGTATCGAGAGGGGAAAAAAACATTATAAGTCTGATCATGTTTTGACTTTTACACATTCTGATCACAAGACATATGAAAAGTTCTAGCCAGCATGAAGAATAGAAAGTACAGATTTTCTTTGTTTAGAACCACGATGGCCGCCGTTGCTGGGCGACGTGACATCAGACTTACGATAGGAACCTTAGACCGTCCAGAACTGTCGGACTCATCGGGCCGACAAAAATCTGTATACTCTTTACGTGAGCAGCTTCTTCGGTGTCTTCCCACGACAGACCCTTCTCTTTGATGTCTCGTTGTGTCTCGTCCTGTATTATGTTAAGTGTTGTTGTTGGCATGGGACCCCATTGTAAAGCGCTTTGAGCACGTTGAGTGGATATTGCTCTATTAGATGCTCAGGATTTTTGAGATTTATTTCTTACAGACGTCATGTTTCGTCTTCCATGTTGAGTACTGCTGTGGGCTTATGAACCCTTGTAAAGCGCTTTGAGCACGTTTAACGATAGTGATTTATATAAATGCTTTTTTGTTGTTTAATTTAAACATTTAAACATTACTCGAGACTTTTTTTAGCATTTGCCCTAAGATGTTTACTGGCAATAATGTTTTTAGGCGGTCCCGATAGCTCAGTTGGCAGAGCGCTCGCTTCACAAGCAAAGGGACCGTGATCAATCCCGGGGGGCAGTCGAGATTTCTTTTTCTGAACCTCCCCCCCCCCCTACCTTACTGGGTCTGTTAGTACTGGCGAAGTGCTTTGCGATATACTAGCGTCCTGTCCAAAGGGTAGCAAGCAATTGCTA
Source organism: Berghia stephanieae (assembly GCF_034508935.2). Classification (NCBI taxonomy): domain Eukaryota; kingdom Metazoa; phylum Mollusca; class Gastropoda; order Nudibranchia; family Aeolidiidae; genus Berghia; species Berghia stephanieae. The sequence continues at coordinate 19,058,428 of NC_088371.1, forward strand.
TTGTCCGTTTCACGCTATAGAAACCGGGATAAAAATCCGGCTCCATGGGCCTGGTGACTCTGGAAGAAGGAATGTTTTTTAAAACTTTTTTTTTCTGCGCATATCATATTAACTAATGTTCTTATTCCCCCAGGTTACGTATGGAGTGATGGTTCACCCTTTGACTACAGCAAGTGGACTGACTCTCAACCCAAAAACCTGTATGGGACCGAGGACTGTACGCAGGTGAGTCTTGTTGCTGGTTTATTCGTGGTCTTGGAATAATGACACTCGCCTTCCCATTGAAGTCGACTTTGAAAAAGTTAATCTAGGCCCATAAGTGGATTCGGATGTCAGACCTGCATATAGCTACACGTCGATGAAGGTGGATCAAACACAAGCTTTCCTTATTTAGTTTCACTTAAGGTTGTTTTTGTTTTTTAAATCTACCCGTCGTGGGAGCGGGGACGTAGTCTTCTCGAAACTGGGAGAGAAGTTGCCAAGCTTCTGTACCGTCAAGAGGATGATGTACTGGGTGGCTGAAAACAAGCTAAGGTCTAAAACTTATCTAAGTCGACACTTTAACTATATCCGACAGTCTGTATAACCAGCGATTTTCCTTTGAACTTAATACGAATGAAGGAGTACGAGAAGGAGGAGTATGAGAAGAACGAGGAGATGATGATGAGGAATAGGAAGTAATGAGGGTGAAGAAAAAGAAGAAGAAGAAGAAGAAGAGGAAGGAGGAGGAGGAGGAGGAAGAGGATGAGGAGGAGGAGGAGGAGGAGGAGGAGGAGGAGGAGGAGGAGGATAAGGAGGAGGAAGAGCAGGAGGAGGGGAAAAAGAAGAAGAAGAAGAAGAAGAAGAAGAAGAAGAAGAAGAAGAAGAAGAAGAAGAAGAAGAAGAAGAAGAAGAAGAAGAAGAAGGAGAAGAATATCTGACATGAGAAGAAAAAAAAACCTTCCGGTGGTTTTGATTTGTTCTGTAATTTGTATATTTGTCCAGATAACAAAAAGCAGCGGTAAATGGGACAACAAGAATTGCTACCTGGTGACCCCATTTATATGTTCTATTCCTAGAGGTAAGCATATAATATGTTTGAAGATCTGTAGATGGAATACTGGAATAATCAATTTTACCCATATATAAATAGGTAGATAGGTTGGTTGGTAGTAGGTAGGTTGGTCGATAGGCATGTAGATAGATAGATAGATAGATAGATAGATAGATAGATAGATAGATAGATAGATAGATAGATAGATAGATAGATAGATAGATAGATAGATAGATAAATAGATAGAAAGATAGATAGATAGATAGATAGATAGATAGATAGATAGATAGATAGATAGATAGATAGATAAATTGATAAATAAATAGATATATTGATAGATAAATGAACAGATAGATAGAGAGATAGAGAGAGAGGTGGGTAGATAGATAGATTGAGAGAGAGAGAGAGAGATAGAAACATAGATTGATAGATAGATAGATAGATAGATAGATAGATAGATAGATAGATAGATAGATAGATAGATAGATAGATAGATAAACAGATAGATAGATAGATAATTGCATGGTTTCATTCTTACACCACCCAAATATGTCTATGTCTCGGCTACATCAAGATTCAATATTGCAATTGTTCACCCAAGAAAGTTATTCGTCGAACATCTTCTAATAGAAATCTATGAACTCAACTATTGTCTTCACTTTTTATATATTTTCAGGAACCATCCCACCCACGGCGCTACCCACTCAGATCGTCACATCAGGTTTGTGGTTTAAGATGTCATTATTCGTGAAGTAATGTGAACGAGAACTCATAATTGTGCGGCTATGTGGTCTAGTGGTATGCACTCGCTTTCGGATCGGATAGTCCTGGGTTCGAGCCTCGCTCGGCGCATAGTAGAGTCCTTGGAAAAGACTCTTCACTCACATTCTCTTCCCGTATTCAGGTGTAAAATGAGTACCTGGCCGTTAACAGCGTTGTCTTTGTCCAAAAAAAATTGTAATATCGCCTAACAGGCGTCATGTCTCGTCTTACATGTTAAATGTTGCTGTTGACCAGGGACCCCTTGTAAAGCGCTTGAACACATTTAGTGGATAATGCGCTATGTAAAAGCTCATTTTTTTAAAATAACTCTCAAACCTGGGACAGGTTCAAATTAAATAGATGAAATTGACATTCATTGAGGAACTAATATATAAATATCCATATTAATGTCAAAGCTATGTTAAAAGTAATATACATAATGAATATAACAGGTTCGGAAAAAAACAAAATACCAAAAACCGCCGAACGTTTCGGACTCAAAATCCTTCCTCAGCAAATAACAAAAAACAGTTGTTAGGAAGTATCAAAAAGAAGTCTTCAGGTCACAATATTTGTCAAAATATTGCATGGTATTTTAGAAGAATTGTGTTTTAAATATGCATTCTGTCATATCGTATCGTGTCGTATCATTTAAGAGCTAGTAGGTTTTAAAACCTTTGAATGCTCTGTGAAACGTTCATGCATAGATACTATTTATTATCAAGGTTATATTAATATAACATTCATTATTAATATTATGGTATTATTGAGTATCAAATATCTATACACAAATAAGTGTCATAGTCAATATTTGTAGAATATTTATCTCTATTTTCATTCTAACACAAAGGAGAAACAGATAAGTTTTCAAAACTCACCCGCTCCTCTCTTTCGTGAAATTATTAAGATTGTAGATTGCCATTGTATCTTTACTATAGCTTGTAAACCCTTCTTTTGCGTATGTCCTACAGCGAGATAATTAATTTCTTTCTCCTTTTTTATATTTATTCTTTTATTATTAGCACCGTCCTGTCAAGAGGATGGATGGATTTATCACAACAGGTTCTGTTACTTCATCAGTCTCAGGTTCAGCACAAAACTGAGCTGGTATGAGGCAAACCGGAAGTGCGTCAGCAATGGCGGCCATCTTGCCAGTATCTCTACACCAATTGAAAACAATTTTATCCTCTCAATTGTAAGTAGGAAATAATGGCTCAAGTGTGTTAGTGAGTGAGTTTATGTGTGTGTGTGTGTGTGTGTGTGTGTGTGTGTGTGTGTGTGTGTGTGCTGTATGGGAGTTGTTCACATTGTTGCCATGTCGTCTAGTGGTATGATACTCGCTTTCGGATCGAAAGTCCAGGTTTCGAAACCCGCTCTGGGCGGCGCATAGTTGAGTCGTTGAAAAATTATCTTTATTCACATTCTCTGTCGAAAGGAGAAAAATATGTAATATCGCCTAACAAGCATTGTGCCTCGTCTAACATGTTAAGTGTTACTGTTGGCTTGGGAACCCTTGTAAAGCGCTGTGAGCCCGTTTAGTGGATACTGCGCTATATAAAATGCCCAAACATGTTTGTGTGACCCGCCGCCTTAATTGGTGAAATGTCGGCATGATTTATACAATGTAGATAAGACAAAAATTATTCTAAAAGTCTGGAATAAGAAAATTGGGTTCAATTCAAATGATTTTTTCAGGAAAATGATTGCAGTTTCTTGTGAGGTCAACCACGAATTTATTCCAATTAATAAAGATAATAATAATAATAGTAGTAATAATAATAATAATAATAATAATAATAATAATAATAATAATAATAATAATAATAATAATAATAATAATAATAATAATAATAATCTGTATTGTTAGATAATGTGGTCGTGGCGTTTTTAAGGTGAATCCAAACAACGCCACTACCACATCATCTCATTCTTCTGTAGTGCTTCATTCATCCTGTTTTGTTGATAAAGGGGAAATCCGAAAGGTCCATTTTATCTGTTTTCGTATATTAAATTGAAGCTTATATTCAATTTCACATTGTTATTTATTTCTAGTCTTCTCAAGGTGTGACCAACCAATCTCCATTTCCTCCTTCTAAGCGGGCGCTTGATGGGTTCTTGGTTTGACCGTTTCCATTATTCTATAAATCTCCATTTCCTCCTTCTAAGTGGGTGCTTGATGGGTTCTTGGTTTGACCGTTTCCATAATTCTATAAATCTCCATTTCCTCCTTCTACGTGCGTGCTTGATGGGTTCTTGGTTTGACCTTTTTCACAATTCTATAAATGTAATCTTGCCATCTGATTTTCTTTTTAATCCTGCCGAGGTATGTGTTTATTAAGGTCTGAATTTTGTGAGTAAAGGTGTTTGTGACCCTCCGGGTTTCAGATCTCTACAAAAGAACAGGTCTCACATTGGAGCTAAATATTCTAACTTCAGTACCATTAGAGATAACTGTTGCTTTCCACATGAACAACAAGGTGGCAAAATAGTTCTTTTTTCTTAATCCTCTTCGGGCCTTGAGGCACATAGGCATCCACCAGACATCTCCATTTTTTCGTTCGGCTGATTTTGCGGTGACTGTATTCCAGGACAGGCCTGTTTCCTTTATTTCTTTCTCCATGGTCCTTCGCCAGGTTTCTTTGAGTCTCACTCTCTTTCTCTTCCCATCTGCTGTCCAGTTACCTGGCTGTCTTGGAAAGTGACCCTTTTTCCGTTCTGGCCACATGACCCAGCCAACGCCATCTTCTTCTTCTTTTTATTTGGCTTTCAATGTTAATGCAATCAGCTTTCTTTAATAGGTCCATTGTTTGGAGTTTTTTTTTTTTTTTGTAGGCCAAAATAGGTTGAAAATTATTTTTAGACATTTGTTTTGAAAGGTCTCTTGCGGCAAAATACTTGTATTTTCTTTATTCTGACTGGTTTAGACCAGGACCTAGCATCAGATTGAGGCGATGAGTAAAATTATTTCATGTTTTTGAATGGTTTTGTTTTGTTTGTTTGTTTTTCTATCTTCCACCAGCTTGGACAAATGGGATACTCGTCAGACAAGCTTTGGATCGGATTCAACAAATTAGGGGAGAATACCTATCAGTAAGTATTCTGTGTGGATGTGTGGTCTTTTTGTATGACATTCGCCTTCGGATCTCAAGGTCCTGGGTTCGAGCCTCGCTCGGCGCATAATTGAGTCCGTGGAGAAGGCTCTTTACGCACATTCTCTCACGTATTCGGGTGTAAAATGAGTACCTGGCCGTTAACAGCGGTGTCTCTGTCCGAAAAAAAAATTAATATCGCCTAACGCGTCATGTCTTGTCCTCAATGTAAAGTGTTGCTGTTTCTCCAGGGACCCCTTGTAGAGCGTTTTGAGCACATTTAGTGGATATTGCTCTATATAAAAGCTCATTTTAAGCTCATTTTAATGTAAATGTTGCTGGTCGATGCTCGAAGAGATAAATAACAATGTGAAATTGAATGTAAGCTTCAATTAAATATATACGAAAAACTGATAAAATGAACGCGTCGGGTTTCCCCATTATCGACAAAACAGGATGAATGAAACACTACAGAAGAATGAGATAATGTGGTAGTGGCGTTGTTAGAATGAATAAACATCAATGTTTTTGTTTATTCATCCTAACTACCACATTATCTCATTCGTCTGTAGTGTTTCATTCATCTTGTGTTGTTGATAAAGGGGAAACCCGAAACGTCCATTTTATCTTGTTTTCGTGTATTAAATTGAGGCTTATATTCAATGTCACGTTGATATTTATTTGTGTGGCTGTGTGGATCTTATGATACATAGCACTCAGATTTTGATTTGTAGGTCCTTGTTTTGTGTTCGGTTGTAACGATGAAAAGTCAGTTGATTCCTTGAGAAAGGAGCATAATATTGTCCTTATCTTTCTTGATTTTGGCATTCTCTCTTCTTCCCTTTTCTATTTCTCTCTCTCTCTCTCTCTCTCTCTCTCTCTCTCTCTCTCTCTCTCTCTATCTATCTATCTATCTATCTATCTATCTATCTCTATCTCCATCTGTCTATCTATCTATCTATCTATCTATCTATCTATCCACCTATCTATTGTCTTTATTTTATCTCGCTCTCTCTCTCTCTCTCTCTCTCTCTCTCTCTCTCTCTCTCTATCTATCTATCTATCTATCTATCTATCTATCTATTTTCTTTATTCTCTCTCTCTCTCTCTCTCTCTCTCTCTCTCTCTCTCTCTCTCTCTCTCTCTCTCTCTCTCTCTCATACACAACAAAATAATCCTTCCCGCTTTATCCATTCCCTACTTCCAGCTGGGTTGACGGAAGTCCTCCAATCTTCACAGCCTGGTCGGAGAACGAACCCAACGATGCATGGGGTGCCCAGAAATGTGTCAACTATTATTCCTACTCAGGTCAGTTCAAAGTTATGATAAGGAATGAGATTAGCGGAAGAGTAGCGTCCCTTGATTGGACGTCACCTTACAGAGAGAACGTCAATTTGGTTTGCGCATGCGTCTCTCTCGTCCTCGCTTTCGGTTAAGTGTCTCAAGCCGCTTTCACCGGAAGCGAGGACGAGAGACGCATGCACACAACCAACATGACGTTCTCTCTTTCCGCCGGTGACATCCAATCAAGGGACGCTACTCTTCCACTAATCTCATTCCCTATAGGGAGCTGAAGACGTGTGTAATTTTTTTAAATTAAAAAGTTGAAGCTTTTATATCGCACATTATCCACTAAACGCGTTCAAAGCGCTTTATAAAGGGTCCCTAACCAACAGCAACACGTGACATAAAGAACTAGCCACGACGCCTGTTAGGCGATAATGCAAGTTTGTTTTTTTTCTGACAGTGACAACGCTGTTAACGGCTAGGTACCCATTTAACACCTGAGTACGGTGAGAGAATGTGAGTAAAGAGTTTTTTTCAAGAGACCCGCCAGCTACCTGATCACTGCTGGGTAGACAGGAGGTTGGAAAAAATTTCAACTTAACCTAGGATCAATCTCGGTCCCTTTACATGTGAAGCGAGTGCTCTACCAACTGAGCCATCGACTCCCCTCCCCATTTGTTCTAATATTATAAGATTTGCTGTTTGATTTCTTTGATGGCCACAACCTTGGTACGAACTTTTTTGGGCAGTATCAGACCGTAGTTTCGTGAACTTATAGATAGTTCGAAGATGACGTCACTCATGTCTTTGTTATTGTTTTTTGCCATCCGCGTTTATGAGTAATGCTCACTGAACTGTATTAACCCGACTATAAGCGTTCATGGATACACACAGTTTTGTGTGTTGGTCCGTTATACTTCCGGATGGCAATGTTATGAGCTTCTTAGCCAAGCGCATACTATCTATAGATAGAACGAAGATGACGTCACTCAGGCCTTTGTTATTGTTTATGAGTAATTCTCACTAAACTGTATTAACCAGACTATAAACGTTCAAGATTACACATAGTTTTGTGTGTTGGTCCGTTATACATTCCGGATGGCAATGTTGTGAGCTTCCTAGCAAAGCGCATACTTTCTATATCCTTACGATGTGAGATATCGAGATATGAGGTAAAAAATCTAACAGCCGAGACTAAAATGACAATACCGAGACATCGAAAGACTTCGGGACTAATTCCGTATGTGGGTATTTTATGACAAGTCGGTAAACATAGCTTTGGAGGATTGATAGCATTTAGATTAATTTAGATATACACCATTACTACCCACAAAATCAGTTGTACAAATACACAAAACTATAAATAGTCGGTTTGAGAGAATTTATTCAGATGTAATCACCTAACTGATGATAGACGAGACTGCTGCGAAAACCTGAGCCAAATTTAAGTTATATTCATTAAAACAAACAGTATGAGCGAGAGGATGTTTACCGTCTTGGTACGGTCTGACCTAGATACGTAACGTCAGCTTGTAAAACCCGTTTGTCAGTGTAGAAGCGTCCCGTCTCTATTATTATTAAACAACTCAATACGACGGTGATCATTTCCAGGGACATAACTCTTTAATTATTGGTATTACAATAAAATTACTGAGTTGTTTCCCTTTGGTAATAAATCGAGAATAAGTGAAGGCCACAGGATGAACAGTGCTGTACTATGGATTATAATTAGGATGACCTTCAACTTATAAAAACAAAAATCATTCAACCTGAGACTTCTTTGAAGCATTCTATTTATTGACTCCCAACTTATTTGTTCCAGGTCGGTGGAATGACGACAACTGCATGACAAAACTGGGATACATCTGTAAGAAGATCAACGGGACTTCCCGCAAGGATGTGCCTGTCCCTACCCCTATTCTACACAGTGCTTGCCCTCCTGGATTCATCGGATCGGGTCTGTATTGCATATTATGTGTTTGCGTTTATAATGTGTATGCTGTAACTAACCAAATGAAACATGGCCTTCATGGACAATAAAGATATTATTATTATTATTATTATTATTATTATTATTATTATTATTATTATTATTATTATTATTATTATTATTATTATTATTATTATTATTGTTATAAGCGCTTATAAGCTGGACCATAAACAAGACCATGGTTAAAAGACTGGAGGCAGTGGAAATGTGGTTTTACAGAAGAATGATGAGGGTGTCATGGATGGAAAGGAAAAGAAATGAAGAAATTTTAGAAATGGCAAACAG
>NC_088371.1:19071873-19086873 GCF_034508935.2 Berghia stephanieae
ACAAACAAAACCCCCAATTCGAGGCGATTGGTGACTTTTATAACTCATCGCCATATCTTTCTTTTATCAATCAACGTTTACCAGAAAGACTGTGTGATGATGAAAGCATCGTCATATTCTCCATCGACGTTTGAACACACTGACCCGAGAGAAATAGGCAGGTGGTATGTAGAGCAATGCGAGAAAACTAACGCCTACCTATGTCAGACATGGAAAGGTGAGTAGGTTGATTTATGGTGGTGGTGGTGGTGGTGGTGATTGATGATGACGACGATGATGATGATGATGATGATGATGATGATGATGATGATGACGACGATGATGATGATGATGATGATGATGATGATGATGATGATGATGATGATGATGATGATGATGATGATGATGATGATGACGGAGAAGCAGAAGAAGAAGAAGAAGAAGAAGAAGAAGAAGAAGAAGAAGAAGAAGAAGAAGAAGAAGAAGGAGAAGAAGAAGAAGAAGAAGAAGAAGAAGAAGAAGAAGGAGGAGGAGGAGGAGGAGGAGGAGGAGGAGGAGGAGGAGGAGGAGGAGGAGAAGGAGGAGGAGGAGGTGGAGGAGAAGAGAAGAAGAAGAAGAAGAAGAAGAAGAAGAAGAAGAAGAAGAAGAAGAAGAAGAAGAAGAAGAAGAAGAAGAAGAAGAAACACTGTTTGGCATTCAGCAATAAATGGGAAAATCAATCAATAAACCAAATTATAGAGAATTGTTCTAGCAAAGAGAACATTTAAAGCATAGTGGAAAACAGAATTGTTGTCTGAGGTTCTTATTCAAAATTTAGTCTGATTCAACTTCATCACTTCTTTGATTATTTATTTTTCAGTCCCAGGCCCCACTCCTCCTACAGAGGCCCCAAACCAAAAGCAAGATGGCTGCCCTGCGACCTTCAAGAAATTCGACAAAGGTTGCTTCAGCGTTATCAACCAGAAAAAGACTTGGCAAGACGCCAGGAGAGCTTGCCAGTTCTTCAAGGCGGACCTGGCGTCTGTCCTTGATGTCTTTGAGTTGGCCAGATTGGATTTGGAGGTCTACAATAACCACATCATAGAACCTGTGTGGACTGGGATGACCTACAGCACTGTATGTCCAATGGTTTTTTAAAGACAATAATGATAGGATTCAACAGTCGTGACGTCACTTTCTTCGCAATGACGCATAGTAACTTAGTAACTGGTTCTAAAATATCGGAACATTGGCTGACGCCCTTATGAAATACTTCTCCGACGAGCATAGAAGTGTATCCAGAGGAGATAAACATTATAAATCTGATCATGTTTTTACTTTTATGATATGTGAAAAAGTTCTAACCAACATAAAGAATAAAAAGTAGCGATTTTCTTTGTTTAGAACCAAGCTGCTCGTTGCTGGGCAGACGTGACATCAGACTATTGAATCATATTGATGGTATACCGTCGATGTGTATCTGTTTACAGTTCTGATAACCCAAATCGTTATGAGCTCATTGTTGTAATGGAAATACCTTCAAACCAACGGAAAACATTGTCCATTGTTCATCAAACCCATAATTGCGTACGTTTACCAGGCCTTTAAATATGTGCACGTTGTATACAGTTAAATAAAATGTTCACCAGGTCTACCCGCCAAAACAAATATGAGTGTTCTTTACCGTTTGAGAGAATTTTACAATCTCTTTACTGTTGAGGAATTGACTGACATATTATTTTCATAGTTGACTCAATAAATCGCACTATTTTCGAAGGCAGGAGAAGGCACTCAAATTCGTCGAGTGTGTCAAACTTATCTCGACAAATTTAGCACTACGCCAATCTATCTCACAGTCCGTAAACAAGTTTAAAGTCAATGGCAATCTCTTGTTGTTGCTACAGGTGCTTCTGTTGTTGTTGTTGTTGTTGTTGTTGTTGTTGTTGTTGTTGTTGTTGTTGTTTTCACCATTTATTCTAAATGTAGCAAATATTCTATGTAAGTATCCATGTGTCTTTTTACACAGGAAACCTCGTCCTATGAATGGAGTGATGGTTGGCCTGTGACCTTGACCTCCTGGTCAGAGAATGATCCTGACCTTCAAATGGCCAACAGTTGTGTCAAGATGTTCCAAAGGTTTTGGAACGACACGAGTTGTGACGAATTACATCCATTTGTTTGTTTTATTAGGAATGGTAAGAAATTCCCAAAACAGGTTGTTTTTATTATTATTATTATTATTATTATTATTATTATTATTATTATATTATTATTATTATTATTATTATTATTATTATTATTACTACTACTACTACTACTATACTACCACTACAATCTCTAATAATATAAATTAATATTATATAATATAATAATAATTATATTATTATTATTATTATTTTATTATTATTATTATTATTATTATTATTATTATTATTATTATTATTATTATTATTATTATTTATTATATTATATTATATTATTCATTATCTATATTGCATTTTCTCTATAATACCATATCGTTTCAATTCCATGCTTATCGAGTCGATAGTCCTATGATAAGTCACTTTTCTGTGAATAGAAAGCCATGATGTCGAATATCCATTGACAACATTTAGAATATTTACTTATCACTGATCTGATCAGATACAAAGGATATGTGTCAATAACAGAACGCTTGTTTGCAGTCCAGTCAGAAAACTTTAACTTAATATTTCGATACACAAAAATGAATGAAGTCTCTGGGTCTACTTTCCGCCAAATCAAACAGACCAAGCTACCTCATCACAGTAGACTTTTATTGTCCATTTAACGATAAAGAGTCTTGAATATAATCAGTCGCTTCGTGCTTTATACCTCTGGAGATTTTTTTTTTTTTTTAGCAAAGACATTTAACAAAATCGTATAAATTCTAACACATCCAATTTCTAAAATCCTTTTCAGAATCTCCTCCTACACCCAAACCAACAACTCCAGGTCGGTGTCCCGATGACACCTCCCAAACGGCCTACGGGGACTTCTGTTACCTAGCAAAGCCTTCCGAGAAAGTCTCCTGGCCAGAGGCAGCCTACAAATGTGGGAGGCAAGGCATGGAGCTGGTTAGTGTCCACTCCATGGCCGAAGCTGACTTCGTTTCCGGTCTAGTAAAAGACGCACTTCCGGTGTCAATGATGACCTTTGCCTTTGGACAAGTGACCTCCGTATGGCTTGGTCTCAGTCGGGATGATAAAGGTGAGAAAGGTTTTGGGTTTTTTGTTGTTTTGTTGATGTTTGTTGTTGATTTTTTTTAAAGATAAAGAGAGTGCATTTGTGACTCACCCCATTAAAACGGAACTATTTCGGAATGGATTAAATGTTAACAGACACGTCTGATCATTTGATCGCGTTCTGAATGAGCGAGATATATTTATTTGTTTAATTATTGTTGTTATTTATTTATTTTTCTATATATTTATTTAGTTTGTATTTATTTTCATCATATCTATGTTTTGTTTCTGAGTGAGATATTTATCTCTATTTTTTTTTTCTTTTCTGAGCGAAATTCTTTTAAAGTCATTTCCAAATATTTCTAACAATAAAAAAGTCGAGTGATGATAGATATTATGATTTGTAATATTTTATAGAAAGCAAAATAAAAATAGTAAGATAACATAACATAACATGTGGTATAGGGCAAAATAGGATAAGATCCTTTGAATGCCCTTAATATTAATTAGTAATGCCATAAATCTATTGATTAAATATTACAATAACGATACACGTGGTAAAGATAGTATTTCAACTTAAATGTACTCATGTGGTGTACAAACATATATCTTTAACCTTGACATGCAAAGCGCACACACAACCACACACACACACACACACACACACACAACATACACACGCGTATAGAAGATAACCATAATAATATAATAATGCATAATATATACATACAAGATTGAAAGCCATGTCAACAGCAGAGCAAACAAGTATTATTCGTCATATATAAATCTCCCATCATATAATTCCCTGTCTACTAACACCTTGAAATAATCCATAGATTTTGCATTCTTTGTTTCAAATTTCAAACTGTTCCATTTCTGAACAATACGAATACCGAACCAGTTTTGTCTTATGTTTGTTTTGCATCTAGAGACAAAAATCTTAAACTTGTCCCCTCTAGTAAAAGTAATATTAGAATATGAAAAAAAAATCAGAAAAGTCTATCCTATCCAGACCATGTACCAATCTATAAACCTGAATTAAATCCCCACGAATTCTTCTATATTTCAAACTGGGTAAGTCAAGAAATTCTAACCTTTCCTTATAAGATAAATACTGTATTGTATAAATTTTTTTGGTAGCTCTCCTCTGTACACTTTCAATACTAATAGATTGTCTTTTATATAATGGGCTCCAGATGCAATTTCCGTATTCTAGAATTGGTCGAACGAGCGATTTATACAAATATAAAAATGTGGTTTTATCCAGACTTATAAAGGTTCTATATATTATTCCCATCATTTTGTTTGCACGGCTTACACAATTATCAATATGTAAATCAAAATTCAAATGTGAATCAAAAGTAACTCCCACATCCTTTTCATAAGGCACAACGGAAAGTAGATTTGACATAGAAGTATCGGTAAAATAATTATGACATGGATTATTTTTTCCTATATGTAATACTTTACATTTCGAAACATTAAAATCCAAATGCCATGTTGTAGACCATTTGAAAAGTGAAAATATATCATTTTGTAGAATGTTATGATGTTCAGTTGTACTATAGATCTTTGTATCGTCTGCAAACAGTTTGCAGGCTGAATTTATGCCACATGGTAAATCATTTATATATAAAAGAAATAAAAGTGGTCCCAATACGCTTCCTTGGGGTACACCGCTAATTACATTCTTAAAATCCGACCCCACACCATTGACAATGACCCTTTGTATTCGATTATTAAGAAAGTCTTTAATCCAGTTAAAGATATTCCCTTTAAATCCATATGTTTTTAGTTTAATGAATAATCTCTCATGAGGTACAGAATCAAAAGCCTTGCGGAAATCAAGATAAACAACATCAATGCATTGATCACGATCAATTAACTTGGTAAAATCCTCCATCACCTGTAAAAGTTGAGTAATGCATGATCTCTTTGATCTAAAACCATGCTGGTTATCGTTTAGCATCGTATGACTTTCAAGAAAGTCCATTATTCGGTCTTTCAAGATAGACTCCATAACCTTACAGAGTATGCATGTTAAGCTGATGGGCCTATAGTTTGCAGCATCTAGTTTGCTTCCCTTTTTATGAATGGCAGTAACATTGGCTTTTTCCATTCAATGGGTAAGGTACCAGATTCAAGAGACTTATTATATATTGTTGATAGCGGCTGTGATATTTCAAAGGCCACTTCTTTCAGTAAACGGGGATTAAGGAATCGGGTCCCATGCTTTTAGTCACGTCTAAATTCAACAATTTTGCAAGTATGTCTTCTTGTGTAATATAAAAATCAGGGACGTTTAATTGATTTGTAACATTGAACGTTGGTATATTTGTAGTGTCTTCTTGAACAAACACAGATGAAAAATAATTATTTAAAACATTAGCTATATCTATATCCGAAGTAACCTTGGTACCATCATCTTTCAGTAAAACACTAACACCTGGTTTTCTTTTCAACTTTCTGTTTACGTATCTCCAAAAGCCTTTCGGACTAGTCTTACATTCGTGTGCCAATGTACATTCATACGTTTTCACAGCATTTTGAATCGTGTGTTTGGTATTATTTCTAACCTTGACATAATTATGAAAATTATCTGTTGTAGGATACTTTTTGAATTTCTTATACAATTTATGTTTCTTATTAATTGTACGTTTAACGTTTTTTGTCAACCACAATGGTTTATTAGAACTAAATTTTTTGTTACATCTTAATGGAATGTGTTTAGATTCTATACATTTTAGTTTGTTTTTAAAAAACAACCACGCTTCATTCACACCGTAGCCTTCAAGAGTATCCCAATTCACGGCATTTAAGTCTTCTCTACAAGAGTTGTAATTACCTTTGAAATAATCAAAATAAACATGTGAAGGATGTTTGGCGGATGAAAGATTTAACGATATAAGAAGTGAGTCATGATCACTTTTACCCACCGAAGGCAAATGGTCAATGTTATTAATCCAATAATCATCGTTACATATTACCAAGTCGAGTATATTACTAGTTTGGTTCAGTCGGTGTCTCGTAGCCTGTGTCACCAGCTGAATAAAGAAAGCATCCCTAATTGCCTCGACAAATAGATAGTCGGGAAAAGTTAGACATGGTTCTGTCCATTTAATGTTAGGAAAATTATAATCTCCGACAATGATCACGCAATCAAATTTCATTCTACCTACTGACTGTAAGGTTTCTTTTATATCCCTAATGAAAGTTAATTTGTCTGAATTATGAGACCTATATATATTTCCTACAAGTATGTGTAAATTATTATATTCAAAATCACACCATACACTTTCACTAATTATAGGATGATCAAAAGAGAATATATTGGCATTAACACAATCCAAAACATAGATAGCAACACCCCGACTTGGGTAATCATTCAAAAATAAGTTATACCCATCGATAAAAAATTCAATTTCTAAATCAATCTCAAGTTTAATTTTTGGCATAATTTCAGTAAGACATATTATTATGGGATTATGTTTCTGTATCATACATGTTAATTCTGATCGTTTGTTAAGCAAGCTATCGACATTAGAATATAATACAACAAAATCATAATTTGACAAAGGAAGATGAAAAGGCACATTTGTTGAGGTGTCACTATCAGGTGTTCCAGACAGGTCTGTGATAAGTCATTGGTCGGAGTTTTGTCGTGTCGATTTAAGGCGTCTTGAATGAAATTCTCTTCCCCCGGGACTGTAATAGGTTTTGCGTTGGGTTTGGTGATGGTCTATCTGGCGTTGTGATGGTAGAGGGGTTGTCGACGTGATGCACATTTGGTCTTCAGTCTGTTTAATTGTACGAATTCGAGGGCTGGGCGTGTCGGCGCCAGTTGATTGTATTTGGGCATCGAGGGGACTGTCTGGATCCAACCTCAGTCTCACACCATAGATGGTTACTGCCATGACTTGTCCGTTCATTGACCATGCCGAGTCAATCCTTTCGTCATTTTTTGCTGCTTTGAGCAGATTGAAATTCTTCTGCGTTAAGTCTTCAAATATTGAAATGCCCGAGCCTTTTAACTTTTTTCTGGCCTTGAGCACCATATCACGATCCAATCGCCTGACAAATTTGATAATTATTGGCCTGGGTCGATTTGTTTTCGTTCTCCCAGTACGGTGTAAAGTGTCAATTCCGGTGATGTCAATTTGAGTTTCTAATCTATTTAATAAATCCAGAACGAGTAAGAGGCAGTCATCGGTGGTTTCGTTTGTTTTTTCTTGGATTACAAAAATGCGGAGGGAATTTCTCCTCGAATAGGTTTCTAATTCGTTGTTTCGTTTTTCGGTCATTTCAACTTGTTTTTTTTAGATTTATGTTGATCATTTTCATTTCCATTATTTCATCTTTATTTTGTTGTAATTCATGTTTTAATTCCATGTTTTCTTGTCTTAGTTGGATAATTAGGTCTTTGAGGTCTTTCATTTCGTTTTTTATGGTATTTTGTAACGTTTGAAGTAAGTCTTGGTTGTCGAGCTCTTTAGAAGGGTAGATTGGGGGAAGGGATATTTTCGAAATTATCCGAGTTTCTTTTTTTGCGTCCTTTCGGCATCTTGCCCAAATTGGATGACGTAATTTGATGTGATTATGACGTTGAAAAAAAAAAAAAAAAAAAAAAAAAACGCAACCGTTAGATATGCAATGAAAATCAATCAATACACTTATATGGACGTTTTTAAAGTTGAAACGAATATGATTATAGAAAACAAATACGAAAATGAATATATTAAACAAACTCTCATCTCCTGATCCTCATCTTTGCAACGTAAAATACATCAAATTCCATAACAAAACAGTATTGAAAAGACGACGTCCGCCATCTTGATAACCGGAAATAAAAATAGTAAGAGAGAGATAGAGAGGGAGGGAGACGAGGAGAGAGAGAGAGAGAGAGAGAGAGAGAGAGAGAGAGAGAGAGAGAGAAGGCACAGAGAGAGAGAAAGAGAGAGAAGGGATATAGAGAGAAGAAGAGAGAGAGAATGGAGAGAGAGAGAGAGAGAGAGAGAAAAGCTTTACTAGGAGAAAAGGGGGTTTGATATTTATCGTTTGTATCATTCTGTGGATAGAAGGCCAATTTATATATATATATATATATATATATATATATAAACGTGGCCCAGACGGGAATAAAACCCACAGCCCATTTCGCCAAGCCTTCTGCGACAGACGTCTTACCCTAGAAATAGGAGAGCTCACGCGTTAGCTCTCCTATTTCTAGGGGTGTAGTCAACTTCATCCTATCAATAGCTTGACACACATACATAGCAACAGGAGGTCACGTGACCATTAAGCACGAAAGGTCAATTTAAACGTGTTCTGTGTGTGTGTCTTGTGATGTTATGACCATTAACCGCGTGTCTAATCCATCCTAAATTTGGTTCCAGACGGGTTTCGATGGTCTGACGGGACTTCCGTGGATTTCTTTAACTGGGAGGACGGGGAGCCCAACTCGTCAGTCTCGGGTGAAAGCTCCAAGCAGGTTTATGACGAGGAGTGTGTAGAGATGTACAGGGACGGGGGCCGATGGAATGACGTGGCTTGTGTTGGGAAAAAGCAGGGCTATGTCTGTAAGGTTCGGAAAGGTGAGTGGAATTAAAGGATATTGTTGCTGTTTGTTTTGTTTTGTTTTTTGTTTTTTTTTTGTTGTTGTTTTTTTGTTTTGTTTTGTTTTGTTTTTGTTTTTGTTTTTTGTTATTTTTTTGTGGTTTTTTTTTTATATTTTGTTTTTGTGGGGGTTTTACTTAGTTTGTTTCTGTGGGTGTGTGGTGGGAGGGGGGTATATGACTTTACGTGAGTGTTGGCTTATCTTGGGGTTTGCTGTTTGTTTTGTTTTTTTTGTTTTTTTTTATTTGGGGGGGGGGGTTGTTTGTTTTTGTTTTTGTTTTGTTTGTTTTTGTTTGGTTTTCGTGTTTTTGTTTGTTTTGTGTATATGCGTGTGTGTGTGTGTGTGTGTGTGTGTTTTGTTTTTGTTTTTTGTTTATTTCTTCTTTTTTTTCTTGTTCTTCCCATATTGTCTAAGCTTAAATAACAAATAATTTTGATATTTATTTATTGATTTCCTTTTTCATCCATTGGTTAATTCATTCATTTATTTATTTTCATTATTATTTTATGTACTTATTTATTTATTTATTCATTTATTTATTCTTATTCCCATCAGTGTTACCAAGTACAGTAGGACTTCCCACAACGAGGCGGCCCAAACCATCTGTAAAAGCTCCTGGCACCCATTCTTTGACGCCCTTTAATAGCAGGGGAGGTAACGCTGGTCACAGTGTGCAATATAGTGAGTTCCCCCTCCTCACTCCTCATCCTCCTCCCTCTCTTGCTCCCTCTCCTCCTCCCTTACTCCTTCCCTTCTTCCTCTGCTTCACTTTCCTTTCCTCCTCCTCTCCTCCTTCTCCTCCCACTCCAACTCTTCGTCTTCTTCTTCTTCTTCTTCTTCTTCTTCTTCTTCTTATTATTATTATTATTATTATTATTATTATTATTATTATTATTATTATCATCATCATCATCATCACCATCATCATCATCATCATCATCATCATCATCATCATCATCATTATTATTATTATTATTATTATTATTATTATTATTATTATTATTATTATTATTATTATTATTATCATTATTATTATCATTTTTATTAATATTATTATTATTATTATTATTATTATTATTATTATTATTATTATTATTATTATTATTATTATTATTATTATTATTATTATTCAATCTCCTCCGTTTTTTTGCTCCAACCTCTTTTTCACACTCTCCATTCTCTTCTTCATACTCCAGCAACCTTCCATCACCTTCATTTACAACCAATACAAAACAATTTTCGTTTCCTTTCCATTGCAGAAAACAGTGATTCCAGTCTAACCGGCGGTCAAATAGCAGGAATCGTTATAGGAGTTGCCGGTCTTGTTGCCATAGTAGCCGTCGTTCTCTTCCTCGTGCGTCAGAAGTGGCAGACGTTTATATTCAACACGAAAACTGACCAGTTATTTGGGTCCAATAAAGGCTTTGACAATGCGCTTTATAATCGGAACGGTCAAGCAGCAACACATTACGACAGCGGTAAAGAGACAATGGCCTCTGGTGACAGTGGCGTTTCGTTTTCATAAGAAAGTGGGGCTTAGCGCTCCCTGTTCATCTTTCTCACTTAAATATTATTATTAAATATCATCAATGCAAATATTATCATAAAGTTATGTTTATAATTAACAGTGATTATATTCGATATAAATAGGCAAAGTTTTGATTTTTTTTTCCTTGATAAAATTCCAAGACAAAATACGATAATATCTAAAAGCAATGTTGTAACAAATAAGCGTTTTACATTGTTTATGAAAGTTTGCCCTTCTTTATTGATTTCTGTATTTTATTTTTAATTATGCCCTTCAGCGCGGCATTCCATGAGGGAATAAAGAGAATCCATCAAACGAGCGTCTGATATCAACAGAAATCACACATGTTGTTCAAAGTGATCAAATTTGAGGTCAATTATCTTGCCCAAGTAAAAAAAAGGAAGCCTGAAGTGGGGATCGAACCCTTGACCACTCGACCACCTCCCCTCCTTCCCCCCCCCCCCCAACCATATCATTCAAAACCTTCAATAAAATGTAATACTTCATTGTCAGATTGCTTTATTTACAGATTGTGTCGGCTCATAAATGTCACGTATTTTTATACAGAGTAGGTAGGGTTTTGAGTTAAACTTTTGCTACATATTTGAAATATATTTAGAAGTATTGTGTCAATTTTCATAGAAAATATAAATTTACTCAAAAGACAAGAATTTCAGTAGGAAAAATGTTATTTTAAGCAATATTCAAACATTTTAGAGAAATTTTTGAGCTATAAAAGATGCATAGAATGTATGACTTTTTTTTTAAGTGAGAGAGTGATTGTGACTTAGTTAATCATAAACATAATCAGGTTGTATAAATAATGTACAGTTTTGTGTTAAACTATATAAACATCTGTAATTTCAATACTCAATTCTATGAGCAAATGAGTTGGGAACGATTTTTTTCTCTTTTGAATCTGTAAGCAATAACATGATTTTGTCTTGAAAATTTGTAGATATGAAAGTCCGTGTAATGTGAAGAATCTATATACAACCTATAACAATACTGTTGTTTTAAACAGTGACAACTTACCAATTAACAAGTTTCCTTTTTATAATCAAAGTACATAATTCAGATGTGTCACTTCCTTGACATATCCAAAAAGTTAATTTACAGACCTCGACAGTTTAATGGGATAAATTTTTTGGGCTGAAAAAATTGTGTTTTATTTAAATTATGCCCGTGATTTTGATCAAATTTTACGTTATTTTAAAAGTGACGCTCTGCTCTGATATGAGTCGCCATAATGACTATGTAACTCAGTGCCTTTTAATATAAGACAAATCCAATCCAGTTTCATATATTATGGGAGTAAAGCTCTTGTAATTGTAGACCGTTCATTTTATAGAATATATCACACCGTAATGTGTTAATGATTCGTGTATTAATAACATATTGTAACCGCTGTCTTATTTGTATGTTTATACTGTATTTCACGTGAAAATAATATGATCACTTGCAATAACTCGCATTGGTGTCATTAATTATCTAAATACGCGTGGTTTTACTGGGAAGCAACTGTCTTTTACTATGGACATCCGAAAATTTAAAAAAAAAAAACCAAGAAAATTGTCATGACTCAAAAGGTATTTCACTGATTGGTGCTATCCATTATAAAATTACAAAGAATCAAAGATGACCTGTTTGTATGCTTTTTTAATGTAGTTTTCATGTAGATTCATACATTTCATTTGCTTGATAACTGCAAATATATACCTGTCAAGTTTTGATAAACCAATTTTCGAATTCCTTAACAAAATCATTTTGTTTTAAACCTTCCGACCGTCAGTGGTGCTTTAATGGTCAAAATAGGTAAAGTCAGATCTTTACTGTGGATTTGAACCAAGATAATTTCTCATGCATCCGTTGCTCTTTAAAGTTTGATGAGTACGAGGTGACGGTTGCATATTCATATTGTAGCGCAACGCCACTGCGAAAAAGCGAAAGCCTCATAATGTAAACAGCAACTCTAAGGCGGTCAACAGTTTCAGAGAACCAAACAGCATTGTTACATTTTCCGGGTTTTTGGGGGGTTTTTAAATATTTTAGTAGTCCTCAGAGCCGGAGCCGGAGTTTATCCCGGTTTCCATACGTGAAACGGACAATAGCAATTGCTTGCTATCGTTTGGACAGGTCGCGAGTCTGTCGCAAAGTAGTTTCCACCAAATCTAATAGACTCAGCTATCCATTCACCGCGCTCTTGAGTCCCAAAAGACGGTTGTCTTCACTGATTATAGAATTCAACATTTTTCAACGTTTTTAGGATACCAGGCTCGTATTTATTGCCAGCACTCGTTAAATTGATGGTTCGGACACTTGATGCATTTCACAATATCTAATTGTAAATTTTAGAACTTTTTTTCCTCGTGTGTGTGAATAAAGGAAGAAATCAAAGAAGTTCAAGTTTGGTTTCAAATTTTTGACGCGCATTTATTTCAGTTGGCTATTTGCTTTTTTTCTTGTAGGCAAAAATGTATTAATTTACACTAAAACTATCTACATGCACTAGATATTATTCATTGAGAAGTAGCTAAAAGTGACCATCTATTTTTTGTCTTCTTTTCGAGTGGATTAAGTTAACAATATCTGAGTAATGACAATTATCCTGCTTCTTTTCGGTATAATATCACATAAATAAAATGTTAGATTGATATGAGCATTTGTATTGCGCATGTCTTCGGATTTATTGTCTTCGTTGCTCTTCATGTATTCCCTCATCACGCTTTATGAAACCAAATTATGTCCATTTCATAAATGTATGTTACGCATCCTTATACGAGTTCATAATTTACTAAATTGATTTTATATAGGATCAAACCTCATCAGTTGAGATTCCCATGATATTCAAATTGTTTTGGTTTGTTTGTTTATGTTTTGTTTTTTTTGTTTTGTTTTGTTTTGTTTGGTTCTTTTTGTTTGTTTTGCTTGGGGTTTTTTCGTTTTTTAAAATTTGTTTTTGTTTTTTTGTTTTTTTATTTTTTGTTTATTGTTTGTCTTTTGTTTTTTGTCTGTTTGTTTGTTTTTGTTTGTTTTTATGTTGTTTGTTTTTCTTCTCTCTCTCTCTCTCTCTCTCTCTCTCTCTCTCTCTCTCTCTCTCTCTCTCTCTCTCTCTCTCTCTCTCCCTCTCTCATTTAGTCATCGTTTGTTTGTTTTTTTATCATTTCGTTTCTTTGCGTGTATGCCCCGTTTGACTGCAGTATAATTATGTTGATATAAATTTTGTTTTTAATAATTGTCAATTTGATAAAGGTAAAAATAATTCACATATGTTGGTCAACTTAATTTCGTGAATATTTTATAATCCATTTATAATCTCGCCTATCGTCTATTTGTGATTTCTTCTATTGTCCCTTACTTACGTACTTACTTACTTACTTACTTACTTACTTACTTACTTACTTACTTACTTACTTACTAACTTACTTATCCGAACCAGCGACCA
Organism: Berghia stephanieae; assembly: GCF_034508935.2. Taxonomy (NCBI): domain Eukaryota; kingdom Metazoa; phylum Mollusca; class Gastropoda; order Nudibranchia; family Aeolidiidae; genus Berghia; species Berghia stephanieae. The sequence continues at coordinate 19,085,622 of NC_088371.1, forward strand.
CCTGAGCTCTAGCCCTTCGGTCTTGTACCTTTGACGTTTTGTTATTTTGGATTTTTTTTAATCTTTTTTTTTTTTTTTTTTTTTTTTTTTTTTTTTATTTGTAGACAGTGAGTTGAAATGCGGGTTTCCTGTCATTTGAGATAATTCAAGTTTACATCTAGATATTGAACGTATTTGTAATGGCCAGTGATTGACCTCTAGCAGATTGTTGGTGGGGGGGGGGAGGGGGGAGGGGTTTAACGTAATTTGGCATGGTGTCTTGACCATAAACCCTTTTGGTCTTATATACTGTATCTTTTTGTCTGGATATATTAATTGTCAAGCCGTCAGTATCTAGGTGGTTGGATTAAGGTAAGTGTGGTAGAACGTCTTTGCTAGGGTCATGTTTCCTAAAGACATACTGGAATTGCCTGCTTAACCATGTTTTACGTTTTTTGGGAAATTATTGGGGAAATGCATTTGTAGCTTGTTTCAGTACATTGATTGACACACTCGAGTACGATAAAGTAGGGTCCTGAGCAAATTAGAGGATCCTGATAGCTCAGTGGGTAGAGCACTCACATCACACGCAAGTGGACCGAGATCAATCCTGGGTAAGGTCGAGGGTTGTTGTTTTTTCCGACCTCCCTGTCCACCCAGTTGGGTAGCTGTTAGATCTGGCGGAAAGTACATTGCGATAATCTAGCAACTTATCCAAAAGGTAGCTAGCAAGCAATTGTTTCACTCTATCACACCATAGCATCATTGCCTAAGATAATCCATAAAACAAAAGTTTTTTGTCAACAGAAATCACACATGCTGTCCGAAGTGAGCAAATTAAAGGATTCATAGTCTTACCTAAAGCGCTTTGAGCACATTTAGTGGATATTGCGCTATATAAAAGTTCAATGTTTTAATTATTTTTTTTAAAGAACGAAGTGAAAGTGCCCGAAGCGGGGCTTGAACCCGGGACCATCCGTGTTCTAGGTCACAGTGCAATCAATGCCTTAACCATTCGGCCAGCTGCTTTTAGTAAAAGAATGTATAAACTCAGCTTGTTTTAAGTTGTTCTTTTTATCTTCGTATTCCTCTACTCAACCGACAATCAGTATTAATCGTAAATTATAATGATTCCATAATTTGTCTGTAGCTCGTCCCTGTTTTGTCTGCAGTTTGTTTTATGAATATTTATAAATAAATGTTTAAGTTAATATAAAATTCCTGGTTTGGTTTTGTTAAATTATTTTCGCGATGGTGGTTGGAGCTGTCCAAA
>NC_088371.1:19091873-19101873 GCF_034508935.2 Berghia stephanieae
GAGAGAGAGAGAGAGGGGGGGGGGGTGTGAAAGAAAAAAAAAGCAACATGAAACAAAGATATTATTCTCAATTGCCATTTTGGATGTATACCTACATCGGTAATGTCCAGCGTATAATTTACAGTATTTGCACGTCTGATAACAATGTTTATTCACGCCCATAATTGCGTTGGATTACCAAACATGCAAACAAGTAGACGTTGGCCATGTCTCTAAAAGTTCTTATGCAGACGCATTTATAAGAGGGTGCCATGTCAAAAGAGTTTTTTTTTTTTAATGTCATTTATTAATCAATCATGTAAACAAACAAATTCTCGCATCCGCGGACAAGAGAAGTCTATGACGTCGTCATGAGTAAGTAAAAAACTGACAAAATAAACATATGAATGGATTATCTAATCAAAAAGACGTGCTTTGAAGCCCGATAAAAATAGAATTCTCTTCTGTGATTCACGTGTCTCTCTCACATGTCAAGATTGTTGTCATATTTTCTATGGAGTCACGTTTTTTCAATTTTTATCATTTGACTGTTGCTGAATGAAAGTGGAAAATGGTAGCTAAATAAAATTATGTGTCCGTATGTATGTGTGTATGTGTACGTGTGTGTGTATGTGTGTGTGTGTTATTCGTTATATTTTGTCTGATAATCTTGCTATATTTGTTTTTTAAATTTCCCTTTCAGCATAATAGAATAATGTTATTAGTTTTTGGAGCAATAAATGTTTAATGCCTTTCCCGAAACAAAAGGTAAAGAGAGGACTGGCAAAAAGAGAGGAAATGCAAATAACAAAATATAATATAAGGGGGGGGGGGTAATTTTCTTTCAACTGATGTTAATGTAAATTATGTATAAAACAAGCACCATACTTTGAGAAAAACAAATTATGTAAGGTAAAATCTATTTGACCTCTGAACTCTGAACCATGTAAATAATCAACAGTCAACAGTTTTAAGTTGACTAGAGCAGATAAATGCCATGTATGTACTGAGAAACAGATTTTGAACATCATTTCCTTACCTACGTAATACGTATTTATTTGAAGCTTATTTAACAAAGCTCTTGAAAACTGTTCGCAAAGTCTTATTATTTCTTGTGTTCGATCTTTGGAAATTCGCACCGCACAGCACCTTCTTCTTGGTTGACCCCGTTTGTTGACATATTCACCAGTGATAGATCGACGATTTATGAGGCGCATGTAACAGGCCCTTTTACATAACTCCAGTTAAGATAACGGCGTTTGTGGTGTAGTGGAAACATTATTAGTATCAGCCTATTGAACATAACATAGTATTCTATCTGACGTTCAGAAGTTTTAAATTGACGGTAAGTGTCTTTCTTGACATGTTGTTAGTTGTTGTGGTTGTGTTGTTATTTGATTATGAATTATAATTTGCTTTGGCCTGCTCTATTTTATTTCTCCGAACGCTCAGGAAAATTAACTTGAACTCTATTTCTCCGAATGGTCGGCTAGCCTCCAGTACCTGAAGGGTTACGGACGCGAGATCGATGCAAAAGTAAATGCTCAAACAGAGTGGACGGAATTCTCACGAATCATCAAGCTAGCGTTTTTTAGGCATATTGTTGACAAAGACGGATTTTATCAAAAAGTTGTGCTACCGGGAATACTCCGTCCATGATGACGCGTTCACTTTTGCACTTCGCGCTGCACTATCAAAGAGAGAACAGAAGTAAACCTAAATAACAAAACCAAAGTCTCATGACGGGAGCAGAGGTTGAAAGAGAAGATAGCACAAATTCAAGATAGAAGTCTAACAGAAAGTTGGGAATAAAAGGCAGAGCGCCCAAAAAGTACATATACAAATTCACCATTCACACAAACACTCTCGCAAATAGCAAAAAATCTTGAGAACGGAAAACGTTCGGAGAAATAGAGATCAAGTTTATTTTACCAAGCACTTCGTTATATTATATCTATTTGCTCATTTTTGTGGCGGCTGTACCACTTATTACCACTTTATATTTGTTAAATAAGTTTAGTGTCGCTGCCCTAGTCATAATTTTGTTTTGTTTTGTTTTTTTAATATCGTATTTATTTGTATGATCATTTTATTGCTGCTCACCTCACATAATTTGACAACGAAGTGGCAATTCTGACTCGGAGTCCGAATAGTCCCCCATGGCTATTCGGACTCGCTCAACTCCAGTGGGCGTGCGCAAGCACAGTGGGACACACTACAGGATGTGGGCAAAGGGTGTGACTGATGGATGCAGAAGAAGAGTTCAGAGAAAATTCTGTTTTGCCCTCATCAAACTGACTTAGCTGATAACTACTTTGGACTTTAGAAGGATTGTTGTCTCTAATTCCTGATTTTATTTGGACATCATGTGAAATTGTTTGAAAAGGTTTTCCTTTGCTAGGAAAGACTAGGATGTTCAGACTTAAGTCTGAATAACTTTTTACTTGCACATGCACATTGGAGTTTGAGTTCGAATAGCCACAGGAGATGATTCAGACTTGAGGCGAATAGCCGCAACCATTTGATAAAGATGGACTAACACTAACAGCTGACTATCAGCTACTTGATATCGAAATATTTGAATCTTCATTCTTATTCTTGTGAACTGAAAGATCAGAAATGGTTTTTATTATAAATTACTGACATGAGAAACCAACAGAAGCACATTTATACATAAAAACTTCACTTAGTGCTCAGTTTTAAAAAATTAAAAGATTCACTGCTGTCCATGTCAAACTCATATCTTGCTTTGTATGAAACCCCACTATTATTTTTACATACCTGTAAAGATGGTTCTCGGGCCTATTTTTACATTTTAACGGATTCGCTCGTCTATTATTTTTTTTTAAAGCAAGAAAGACTCTACTAGAATGGACGCCAAAGGGAGATGATTCCTCAAGGCAACATTCAACTCAAAATATGTAAAATTGACAGTAACTGTTTGTTATGGCCCACAAGAGGACAAGAGTGAGGACCAGAAATAAAGCTTTCATGATAAGCTAAATCAAACAGTACAAGAGACTCCAAAGCACGATGTACCTATAATGCTTGGTTACCTAAACACAAAGGTTGGACGAGATAATGACTGTAAAAATAGCCCCAAGAACCATCTTAACGGGATTGTACAAATAGCCATTGCGTTTAATTAAAGATGTTCATTTTTAACACAACATTACGCTAACAAGCATTTAACGGTATAACTGTTTTTCTATCTTTTCTTTTGATGTAAATCCATAGGAATTGTGCTGGAAACTGGTGCCAATCACTCTTCAAATCTTCAATGTATCTGTTTCTGCAAATGGAAATGGCATTCAGTTCAAAATCAAACCAAAATGAGGGAAAAATCAAAACAGTCCCTTTAAGGAATAATACTGAGTTTCCTTTAAAAAAGAAAAACACAGTTAAAAAAAAAAAGAAAATTGAACGTAGTGATTTTTGATCCAAGGTCCTATGCATAGAGTTTCATGACACCTCTCATGGAATAGGAAGGACAGATTATTTGTCTTTTTTTTACCCTTCCTCATAGCTCAACGGTCTTGAGGAATGATAGATTTGACTTCATGGCCTGCTTTTTAATTTATTTACCTCCCTTTCCCCATATATGACTTATTTTGATCGCTTTTTTTTTTCAGATTAAAAATGGAAAAGTCTTGTTGTGACTCAGAGCCCAAATTCTTCCTAAATAAAGTGAAATTTTACCCAGCCTTTGCCATCGCCAACTTTTTAGTCATTATCGTACAGTATGTGATCAATGCTCTGTCTGGCTCTGGTCCTGATGGAAGTAAGTTGGTCTTTTTCTCACTATTTAATCTTATTGTTATTAATTTGATTTGTGATGCATATCTAATTACAATAGGTGATAACACCATTGAATTCCAAACCAACTAGCTTCATTTCAAACACGAGTGATGTTCAGTTCCTTAATTGCTCCTTTACTTGACAAACTTGCATATTTCCATATCTCTTTGTTGAAAAAAGGATTGGAACATTTCTACTCCAGGCTGTCCTGAAGATTGCATCAATAATAGCTTCTCCATGATGCACACACCGTTTTGCGTCTCTCCTTCTCAATTGTCATTTTCCCGGTTTCTCTCATTCTTCCATTTGCTATCAATTGCTTTTTTAAAAGATAATTATTTCATTGATAAGTTTTTCATATTAAATAGTGTATTCAATTGTATAAAAGTGAAATAGTAACTGTTATATAGAAAGAAGAACTTAAATACTTTAGTCACAGAGTGTGACATGTCAATGTCATTTACATTATTTCATGAAATGGAAAAGCCAACCGTATAATCTTTTTCAACTTGCAAAGAAAATTTTTTTACTCCCAGTGCTATGTACCACTCAGGTCAGTGTAAGCTAACTTTTCTTTGACCCATGACAGGGTGACTTATTCCAAGGCCACATTGTGTAGCTAGTACACGACAATGGCAAATGATTGAACGAGGATAATATAAATCCTTTTTTAATATATAACTATTGTGAAATTAAACATTAATAATAATGCTGTGTATGAGAATGATGTCTTATCTAAGGTCCACATTGAAAAATGGATGTGGATTATTATGATCAAAAATAAATAACTGAAAAAAGAATTCTTTGAAGAATGTGAACTCCCAAATAATGAAATGGAATATTTGAAAAAAAACTGGATAATAGTAATATGATATTGACTCACCTTTTTCTTGCTACTTTTTCAATAGGACATCAGATTATCTTAGAATAAAGCATCCCCACCAGATTTGAAATAGGTCCACTCAAATTTTCCAGTTTTATGGACAGGGTCTTTGAAAAGTCACAGCAGACATGACATGGAAATGAAATGGTTTCATTTATGTTAGACGCATACTTATTTGCAGTTCTGGTAACCCAAATTGTTATGGGCTCATTGATTTAATGGAAATACACTCTCAAACCAACCTGAAATGTTGTCCATTTCAACAATGTTAAAGCAAACCCATAATTCGGTTTGGTTATCAGACCTTCTAATAAGTGCACATATTTTATGTCCCATTGCAATCCTTTAACCATTGAACCTTTCAGTCTCTCTAAGATAGAGACAAGACTAGCATTCAATATCGATTCAAGTAATTTATTTAATATTATCTTATGTATCAATTTTGTCTGACAACTTTCTTTATCCTGCATCAACAGCGGTATTCCTGAACAAAACAGGAGATCTCTCTGACAAATATGCGACTTCCATCACACCAGCTGGTTGGACATTCAGCATCTGGGGGTTTATTTACACCTGGCAAGCTGCATGGGTAATCTTTACACTGGTAAACATATGCCGCAAGGGGTCAAAGGGCGAGGCTGCTTACAAAAACCCACCATACATCCCAAATACAGTGTTCATCGTCCAGCTTTTCATCTCGGGTCTGAATGTCGCATGGCTAATCTCATTTGACAGACAAGAAATTGAACTGGCTGCCGCAGTCCTCATTGCCTACACCTTACTTCAGTACTTGTTATTGGGCATCTCAGTCTGCGCTTTGGATCGGGCCTCCCATAAGCTGGTGGAGCAGCAACGTACAACAGACATTTGGTTGCACCGAGGTCTCATACAGAACGGTGTTGGAATGCAAATGGCATGGGTGAACATTGCTACACTTCTCAATCTTCAGATGGTCTTGATTTACAGCGGAGACAAAGTTCTCAACATAGATGACGCAGGCACCCTAGCCTTGGCCATTTTGGCTGTCCACCTAGCGGTTCTGCCTATCATTGATATGGTGTTATTGGATCGATATACCCGTTACCTCATAACCCCGTACATCGTGGTTGTCGTAGCCCTGGCTGGCAGCATTTCCAAAAATTGGGACTCTGAAAAGACCAACTCCATCTTCTCAGCTGTTCTCATATCGTGTGCATCGGCCCTGCTGGCTTTTAAGATTGTTTTGACCATCTACCGTCACATCAGAAGGCCTCGATACAATACCAAGTGTATGGGGAGACTGGACGATGAGACAGTTTAGTAAGACTTGATTAAATTAAAAGATTGGGAATTAACACCTTTTTCACACCTCTTTTTTATTTTATTTTTTTTGAAAAGGGGTGGGGGAGGTTATTTCAAATTTGTTACCCGATCTGCAGAACTTTGGCGCAAAAACTTTGAATGATATTATATTATTGTTTTACTCTTGGATTGCTTTAAAATAAAACTGCATGACATTTCTTTCTTTAGTAATAAGATATATTGGGGTAGGGACGGGGTGGTTTAGTCATTTGTTTTTTATATTCAAGTGGGATGGACATTTTGCATTTAAAGTTAATGAAAATTATTGAGCGTAATTTTAGACGAAGGAAATTTTGTTTGCCATCATTCTTATTTAGTACCTTTTACAAAGTTGTTGAAAAATTTGAAATTAAGTAAGGGTATATTTTTGCTTTATTCGGAATATAGTTAATCTATCCAGTATCTGCCCCTATACTTGTTGTATTCTTAACATTATTGTTTTGTATATTATTCCAATCATGAAAAGACAATCAATATAAAGGGGAAACAATCGATTTAGTATTTGTCCATAATCTCACTTTGTCAATTTTTGAAATGGACAAAGGTTGACCTAATTGGAGCTTTTTTTTTTTAATTTACATATTTTACAGTTTGTTGATTTATACGGATATCTTAATTTCTTTAGGGAAATTATGAAAAGAATTTTCTTTTTGTTATTTTTTAATATCACATTCAGCTTTTTATTACAGCTTTGTAGAAACAGCAAGCAAAGCTCACAAACTATTCATTCTTATTGCGTTTTTATACTCTCTGTGTATTCCGATTTGAGATGCTCTAAACTGTCTTGATCAGTATAGGGTAAACAAGTTGTTCAAGTTAATTGAAATTGAAAGGAAGTAAAGTTGTAAAACACTCTTTTCCAAAAATATTTGATTATCCCAAAAAGCGACACCCCTAGTAAAAGTTTGCTTATCTGATTTTGTTTTGAATGTAGCAGTTGTTTTACAAACAAAATGTGAGACGGGAGCAAAAAATAGCTGTGCCTTATTTACGAAAAGAAAATTACATAACAGCTTGTTTATAGTCTCTCCCTGGTTTCAATGACTCAGTTATAGTTTCCATGCCCAAAGTTAAACTATTGGGTTTGTTTGTTTTTTGTTTTGTATTGTTTTTTTTTTTGTTTTTTTTGGGAAGGTGTCCCTTTTTACATATTCATGTCATATTTATATGAATTGCTTTAATGAACACGCGTTATCTAAACGCTTTGCAGACCACATAATATGATTTTTTTTTATCTTAGTCATAAAATATCCTACTACTTAAGTTATATACTTATGGCCTCATCATTATGGCTGTTGCGAAACACACCAATCCTACATTCAACAATTATATTTTGCTTTGCTACTGAGTCTTGCCAAAATATTTTTACCAATTTTTACACATGAAGATAAGAATATGTTAATTTATTTTTTTTTTTTTTTGATTCCTTAATTATCGTTGTTATTAATGTTGTTTTTTTTTAACCGGGAACATGAGGGAAAATATTATGGTATCATACATGTAAATATGAATGTCATTTAAAAAACAAACATCATATTCTAAACAAATCTGGTGCTGATTTTCATATATATATAAAATATTTATGATCAACTTCTACAATATTGTTTCGAGCAATCGCTCTCATCACTTCTTGATGAGAGCGAATGCTCTAAACAATATTGTAGAAGTTGATCATAATTATACTTGAAATATTTTATAAATAGCTCCTTTTATAAACAGTTTGAGCACTATTATTTCATGGTTTTGTTTTCATAATTCAATATATATATATATATTCTAATAAATATATATATTATATATATTATAATATATTATATATATTTAAAGAGAGAGAAGAGAGAGAGAGAGAGAGAGAGAGAGAGAGAGAAATTTGGTCATATTGGGAAGGGAAATGGCAGTCTGAAGAATGTAGATGTGTTTGTCAATTTGATCTGAATGGATTAATTGTAAAAAAAATTGCATTTCATCCCCAGTATGCTTCAACAGTGTGTATGTGTGCGTCTGCATGCATGCGTGTGTGCCTGCGTATTGTGTATCTTCGAATAAGATATAGAATGTTTTGAATGTCTGCTGTAAAAGTACGTAACGAATCGCCAGCTTACTAATGTATCATATTGAATTGCATCTTTGCCTTTCCTCCTGTGCCTTTTTCGTCATCTCTTTAATTACTTAAATGAATTTGTAATTAAATGAATGTGATATTAACAGTTAACCTCCGATTCATATATCGTCAGAGTCTACCCTTTTTCAGCAATGTTTTATTTTCATCTATCTTTTTTACACCTTGATAATTATGTCATTTCAACGAGAGATCAGCAACAGGGATACTCTCTTCCACTCTTACATAAAATAGACCTTAAAAGATCGGACAAGGATGAGTGCAACTGTTTCAAATAATATGTAAGTTAATGACTCAAATTTGTTTTCAGGCAACATGAATTCAATATTTTACTTGGGCCCCACTGTCTATCAAACATTCAATTGGTAGCCGGGTTTTTGTAATAGACTGTGGGAAGTACTTGCTGTGATTTTGACACGTGTGCCATCTTTTATTATGTATGGTAAAAATCATCGTTGAAATGACAAGAGAAAAGTTCTTTTTTTTTTTTTTAATTACCACGATCAAAATTTGCACAGAATCTCAATCTCACACATCTCGACATCCTCCGTTGGTTTAACAGATCAAATCAGGTTTCTCTCTCGTTCTTGCTTGTCTACGCATCCACCCAGCACCGACTTGATAGCTCAATTCCATCTCGATCAGGCAAAGATTAGCTTTGCAAAAGATTTGCGTCACAGCAATCAGGACAGGCTAATTAAAAGTGCGGCTATGTGGTCTAGTGGTATAACACACTCTTTCGGATCAGAAGGTTCTGGGTTCGAGCCTCGCTGGGCGCATAGTTGAGTCCTTGGAAAAGGCTCTCTACTCACATTCTCTGTCTGTACTCAGGTGTAAAATGAGTACCTGGCTGTTAACAGCGTTGTCTCCGTCTGAAAAAAAAATGTAATATCGCCTAACAGGCGTCATGTCCTGTCCTACATGTTATATATATATATATATATATATATATAATATATATATATATATATATATATATAATATATATATATATATATATATAATGATCCATAGCGTCAATCTGTTAGAAGGAATTAGATATGGAAAAATGAGTTACAAGTTAATGTGATCAGATTTAGGAAATTAAATGTATTTTTTTGTTTGTTGTTTTTTTGTTTTTTTTTTAAATCTAAAAAAAAAATATTTCAACCTAATTTAAGGTACAGCGGAATCCACATAGAGTCAAATTCTGCTTAAAATCATCACATATTGTTGCTCTGTCTTTTTATCTAAGTGTCAAATTCTGCTTAAAATCATCACATATTGTTGCTCTGTCTTTTTATCTAAGTGTCAAATTCTGCTTAAAATCATCACATATTGTTGCTCTGTCTTTTTATCTAAGTGAACTAAGTGTCAAATTCTGCTTAAAATCATCACATTTTGTTGCTCTGTCTTTTTATCTAAGTGTCAAATTCTGCTTAAAATCATCACATATTGTTGCTCTGTCTTTTTATCTAAGTGTCAAATTCTGCTTAAAATCATCACATATTGTTGCTCTGTCGTTTATCGAAGTGTGTTCCATTGATAATGGATAAAGTCAACCAATTTTTCTGTTTGGGCGGTTTTGGCTTTATCAGGATCCCACTAATAAATAACAATGTGAATTGAATGTAGGCTTCAATTTAATGTACGAAATCAAATAAAATGGACGTTTCGGGTTTCCCCTTTATCAACAAAACAGGATGAATGAAACACCACAGACGAATGAGACAATGTGGTGGTGGCGGCCACTACCACATTACCTCTTCGATATTTGAACAGCAACGTTTACATTAATCAGGATTCCACTGTATTTGTTTTATATCAGGTCTTATTAACCAAGTTTAAAATTCTATTTTAAGCACTGAGTTTACTGCAAAGTAAGTTACTCCCTGCCTTGT
>NC_088371.1:19104373-19121873 GCF_034508935.2 Berghia stephanieae
TATGATGAAGGTGAAGTTGGTGATGACATTGATGATGGTGTCGACAATAAAGCTGGGGTTGGTAGATAATGGAGATATGATGAAGATGAAGATGATATTAGTGGTGATGGCAATAAAGATGATGCTGTTAGATAATGACAATGGTAAAGAAGGTGAACGTAATAAAGACGATGCTGATAGATAATGACAATAATGATGAAGGTGAAAATAATGGTGATATTAATGCTTGTGATGACAATAATGATGACACTGATAAATAGTGACGTAGACTACGAATGAAGATGATAATAATGATGCTAATAATTTAAATAGGATGGTGGCGGTAGTGGTGGTGAATAAAGATGGATATGATGATGATCGCAAAGACTATTATGCTGGTAGTGATGGAAAATGATGATGATGATGATGATGATGATGATGATGATGATGATGAAGGTGAAGATGATGATGATATTGATGGTGGTGAGGGCAATAAAGATGATACTGATATATTAATGACAATGATGAAGAAAGTGAAGGTGATTGCGGTGATTACTGATGCTAATATATATTGACAATAATGATTCTGATAGATAATGACAAAGATGATGATAATGATAATGATGATGATGGTGGTGGTGGTGGGGGAAGTAGTGGTGGTGAATAAAGATGAATATAATGATGGTTGCAAAGACGGTGATGTTGGCAGTGGTGGGACTGATGATGATGCTGATGATGTTGATGATGCTGATGATGATGATGATGATAATGAGGATGATAAATGGATATCCACAGAGAAATAGAGCTGATATAATAATTACTGTGACCTCAGTTTGTTCATCTTCCTTTATCCGACTGCTTCTTCGAATTGAAAATTGAAAATCTCTTCTTAAATATATTGGACAGGCATAGAATAGCCTTTACAGGAACACACACATCGATTGCAAATGTCTCTGCAAAATTGCCAAGAATTACGGCTAATCTTGCCCTACATATTTTTGATTTATTGTTAACAAAGAAACAATATGAAAGGAGTGAAAATTCTAAAAACAACTCGCACAGTGAAGATAAACCATCCCTGTCCCTAGAATTAAAATACTCTGTTAACTCAGAGTTTGGCACAACACACGCTCTGCTTCGTAGTTCCTGCTATTGGAAAAATTTAGAATAGATGGTGAAATCTGCTACATTTTTGGTTTGTCGTGTAATTTTTCCCAGGGTGGACTTAGAAGGGAGATAAAGGTGACCACGTAAAGAAGAATATAGCACTCTTGACCTCGTGGACCACGAAAAAGCAAGAATTAAATCATCTGGAAAGTAAATCCGTTGATTTTTCTGAGCATTCAGGAGCTGAATCTGGCGTTCTATAAATTTCTGGATAGCCTTAGACTTCTCTAATGAGGATTCATTTTCTTCATCTGCAATGAAAAAAAAAGTAGAAGATAATGAAATAGACGATACATGATTGGAAACAATGAATTTTATTTTTAAAATGCATTTCAAAATTTTAATTTCGTGAATCTATAACGAATCAAAAACAACAGCAACACAACAAGGGTAATAGTTCTTCTTATCATCATCATCGTCATCATCATCATCATCATCATCATCATCATCATCATCATCATCATCATCATCATCATCAACATCATTATTATCATTATCATTATTGTTTATTATTATTATTATTATTATTATTATTATTATTATTATTATTATTATTATTATTATTATTATTATTATTATTATTATTATTATTATTATTATTATTATTATGTTCACGTTGATAATAAAACTGACGCTAACGCATTTAAAAATTAAAATAGTAGGTTAACTCACCTTCTAGTTGGGAGTCCAGTGTGTAGAATCGAAGTATTTCTGTAAGTTCACTCCAACGCTTTAAGGTTCCATCTGAGAAAGTCTGGTGTTGGCTTTGTTTAATTCCAAATAAACCCTCATATTGAATTGACCTGATGCTGTGATCATCGTTCACCTCTTTAACTGTAAAGTAGATACTAAATGAGTGGACCATACCGATCCTAGCACGGCTATGAAGACTAAACTCAGAATCTGAAGACAGTCCAACAACACCATTAGAGGAAATCTCTTGAACAAAATAATCTTTAAAGTTTTTTCCCAACTCATTTTCTGTATTTTCAAGTAAATCTTTCTTAAGAAAAATTGATAACTCATCAATATCCCGAAGCCTGTCTCTAAATTCACTTGTCGAATTTAATGTCTGACGAGATGGTGCTGTTTTTCGCAAACAAGAAGGGGGTATTGTATTTAGCCATTTATTTGGAGGAATAGCAGGTGAAGGATACCTTGATTTCCGTCTCATAGGAGCATCATGATGCCAATGATTGGCACAGATACCCATATAGTCTGCAACATCACTCGAATCGATATTATTTGGCAGTGCACTAATCCATATTTGTCTCTCAATTGGATCCGAATGAAATTTATATATAGTTGTCTTTTCGCCATGTCTATAATTTGAAGTGCAATCAAAAACAACATTTTCGAGACATTTTCGGTTATTATTGATAAAAAAATAATGATAAAATGTTTATTATTTGCTTAAAATGCATTGCCGAATCCATTGTACAGGGAAAATGAGCAATAAACAACGGCAATTCACAACTACAACAAAACTTAATGGTCACTCCATGAAAATGAACAACAGAATAAGGGCGATTCACAACTACAAGTGGTCAATATGTACAAGCAAGACTGAATTCTTAAAAGTGTGACATATGGCACTACTTGACCTAGGTGATGCTAAGTGTGTGTATGTGTGTGTGTGTGTGTGTGTGTGTGTGTGTATGCGCGTGCGTTTTAGTCTTAAAACTCTAGATAGCTTTGGTATGCGTACGAGCGTGTTTGAGTAATGTAATTAATGCCATCTCATGCAGGTAACCGAGGTAACTCAACTCTCGCCCCTTCCCCCAGTTCAAAAAAACCATGGGCCTTCCAGATTTTTTTGGCCACGGTCGCTCGAACTGCACGTCTCTAGAGTGCTATGGTAGGGAGGCATTTACTGCTCTTCTGTCCCTTTACAGCTGTTTTCCAACTTGCCCCCCTGTCTTTGTCCTGGAATGAGATTGCTTTGTTTTGTCCTGGCCCTGGCCAGATTTCTTGGCTGAGGGAAACAGTCAAACAGTTTTTGTTTTGGGAGATGATTTTTTTTCTTGTAAATCATTTCTGTTATGTATTATTATATTTGCTTTTTTTGAATTTATAATGTAAGCATTTTAGTATCTTCCTCTTAGTGGGATTCTGTGCTCGTGTCTGGATAAGACTTTTAGGTGATCTCAAAATAAGTACATTGATGGTATGCTCTTGGAATCTACATCTATTCCCTATTTGTACCTTACCCCCTTTTCTTACTTTTTCTAGGGTGCTTAAATTGTAATTCTAGAACATTTATACTGTCCCATTTTCTTCCTTTTTACTGGCGCTGATATGACCTAAATGTGTTGCAAGCGCCGTAAAACCCTTAAAAAGAAAACAAACAAACAGCCATGCTATCTCTTTATTACCTGAGTGGGCTCTTTTGTCCTCCCATATTGGGCAGGGCTAGATGGGGTTTTCCGGCCTCCCATAGTGGACAGGGAGGCACTCACTCTGATTTCCCTCATCCTATATCCATTTTCCAATTTTCATTTCTCTCTACTTTTTACTTTGTTTTTATTTTTTTTTTGTCCTGGTCCTGACCGGAATCCATGGCCAGAGAAGGCAAACAGAAACAGTCAAGTGTAGGATTATAGTTTTAGGAAGTTGAAGATTTTTTCCATTGTAAATCATGAAGAAGTATGGAAAAGAACACAGCAGAAATCAGCGGGAGAGGAAATAGGAAGAAGACGATGGAGGTGGATTGGACACACGCTTAGAAAGAATGACTCCACTCTAACAAAGAAAGTATTGGACTGGAACCCTCAGGGAAGAATATCAAGGGGAAGGCCACGAGGAACATGGAGAAGAATTGAAGCTGATATACAGAGAAGTGAGAAGACATGGAATGAGATAAAAAAAAAAAAAAAAAAGTTAGCTCAGGATAGAGAAGGATGGAAAATGTTTGTGGCCTATACCCTGACTCAGGGTGAAAAAGGCAATGATGATGAAATCGTCTCTCTATTATGGGCGGATATGATTTTTGTTTTGAATATCACGATTTGTAATCATTTGAGTATTTTCTTCTTAGTGGTGACCTATGCTTTTGTCTGGATGAGACTTTTAGGTGATCTCAAACCGAGTACCTGGGTGGGGTTCCCGACCTCACATAGTGGGTTGGGAGGTACTTGCTGTATCTTCTATCTCCCTGTATCTGTTTTCCAATTGCTTTCTGCCTTTGTCTTGGAATGAGATTGCTTAGTTTTACCTGATCCTGGCCGGAGTCCTTGGCCTGGGAGGCAAACAGTTGAATGTATAGCTATAGTTTTGGGAGATTATATTTTTTTTTTCCTTGTAAATCAGCTCTCTGTTATGTACTGTTATTTTTGTATTTTTAACATGTGATTTGTTAACATATGAATGTATTCCTCTTAGTGGGATCTTGTGCTGGTGTCTGGGCGAAATATTTAGGTGATCTCGAACTAAGTACACTGAAAGTGTGCTCTTGGAATCTACATAAATCTGTTCCCTATTTGTACCATTCCCCTTTGTCTTACTATTTCCTCAAGTCCTTTTAAATGTACATCTAGAATGTGTTTACTACCCGATTTTCATCCTTTTTGCTGGCGCTGGTATGACCTAAATGTATTGCAAGCGCCGTAAAACCCTTAAAAACAAAAACAAACCGAGTACACTGAGGGTGTGCTCTTGGAATCTTCATCTGTTCTCTGTTTGAACCAGTCCCTTTGGTCTTTATTTTTCTTGTAAGCTTCTTATTAGATAGATGAACAGAAAATCCCAATTATATGGAAAACATCGACTATAATTCCAGTACCCAAAAAGAATCCACCAACTCAGCTGAATGATTATAGACCTGTTGCTTTAACATCAATTATTATGAAATGTCTGGAAAAGATTCTGAAAAGAGAGCTGTTGCAATTTATATATGACCAACACATACTTGATCCATATCAGTTTGCCTACCAACAAAATCTTAGTGTGGAAGACGCACTCCTCACAGTGATGCATTCAATATCAAATCACTTGGATGTTTCACCCGCCAACTACTGCCGAATCCTATACGTCGATTTTTCGTCTGCCTTTAATGCCATGAAAACCAACATATTAATTAGTAAACTGCATGCTCTAAACCTTCCCCATTACCTCATCAACTGGTATAACAACTTTCTCATCGATCGCCCCCAACATGTCAGAGTAGGCTCAAATATATCATCAGTAAAAACTCTTTCAAACGGATGCCCACAAGGGTGTGTAAGCTCACCTCTACTTTACATCCTCTATACAAACGATTGTGTGGCTAGCTTTGATAACTGCCAACTCATCAAGTATGCTGATGACACCGCAATACTCGGCCTGCTCAATGATTCCGTCTCCGAATTTAAATACACTGAGCAAGTTAGTAAATTCAGCAAATGGTGTGCCGATAACTGTCTAGAGCTCAATGTAACAAAAACAAAGGAACAATTGTTTGATCACAGAAAAATAGGAAAAAGAGCAAGACAAATAACAAAAATTAACAATCAGGCGGTTGAAACTGTTGAAACGTTTAAATACCTTGGTGTAATTATAGATAACAGTCTAAGATTTGAATCGCACACCAACAATGTCATCAAAAAATGTAACCAGCGCTTGTATATACTCAGAAAATTAAGGTCTTTCAATGTGAACAGAAAGACCATGATACAAATCTACAAGTCATTAATATTGAGTATCGTTTCGTTTGGCATCACAACGTGGTATGGAAGCTGTGGAACAAAAGAAAAATCCAAACTACATAGAACCCTCAGAGAGGCTTCAAAAATAATTAACACAGACCTTAGAAGCATTGACACAACTTATATTAATGCAGTTGAGAAGAAATCTTTTAACATTATCAACGAAAAGAGGCATCCGCTGAACGAAAAATTCCAACTTCTGCGCTCCGGAAGACGGTATCTAGAAGCAAAATGTCGGACAAATCGACATAAGACAACCTTCATTCCAACCGCCATAAAATTAATTAACAAATCTTCTGTGGAAAAATGAGACAACCAATGAAAATAACGAGAAGCAGTGTCGTGAATCATCATCATCGACATTGCCGCCGTCGTTATCATCATCATCATCATCATCATCATCATCATCATCATCATCATCATCATCATCATCATTATCGTAGTCATCATCATCATCATCATCATCATCATCATCATCATCATCATCATCATCATCATCATCATCATCATCACAATCATTGCCATCTTCTTCTTAATATAGGACACTATATTTATAATATGGTTATCTGCTGTCCCAGCAAATATATCGTATCGTTCTATCTGTCTGTGTGTGTGTCTGTATATATGTATGTATGTATGTATGTATGTATGTATGTATGTATGTATGTATGTATGTATGTATGTATGAATGTAGGCATGCATATACGATGATATGCTGGTTTGTATGTATGTCTGCATGTATGTATGTATGTATGTATGTATGTATGTATGTATGTATGTATGTATGTATATGTGTTTGTATGTACGCTCATTTCTTTTGTATACACGTGTAGAAACAATGTGCAAGCGTGTATGTTCGTGTATGGCTGTGTCTGTATTTGTAAATGTGTTGATGTTCATACCATGAACCAAACTGAGCATTGTTTACCTCACATGAATTGCCTTTAATTTGGACAATAAAGATTATTATTATTATTATTATTATTATTATTATTATTGTTATTATTATTATTACTACAAATCTAGAATTCGATGACTAGATCTACCCATTTTCTTCCTTCTTACTGCCGCTGAAATGACCTTAATGTCTCGCACGCGCCATAAAACCCTTAAAACAAACATCTCTTTATTACTCTATAATATAATGTGTCCTTTTCATGTGGCTGTGTGTCTTTGCTCTATAGATAGAACGAAATTGACGTCACTCAGTTCTATGTTATTGTTTTTAGCCTTCTATTTTTATGATTACTTCTCACTAAATTGTATTGATCAGACTATTGATGCTATGCGTTTATCCAAAAAAAACCTCAAAACTTCCGCCAGCCGGAGATAACGCGCCAACACACAAAACGATGTGTAACCATGAACGTTAATTGTCTGATACAATTTAGTGGGAACTAGTCTACTCATAAAAATGGCTTCTAAAACAATAACAAAGAGCTGAGTGACGTCAATTTCGTTCTATTTATAAACGTTTAAGGTGACACATTATTTTGTGTTGATACGTTATATACGGCTGGCGGATGTTATGACTTTTTTAACTAATCGCATAGTATCTCTCGAGGCATATCGACAGTGATGCTCATTCTCTTTTAGTGAGTCATTCCATCATCCTAAGAAGAAAAAAAGATGTAAGCATTTATATAGAGCAATATCCATTAAACTTGCTCAAAGCGCTTTACAAGGGGTCCCTAGCCAACAATGTAACAAGGCATGATTTGATGCCTGTGAGGTGATATTTCACTTTTTCCGGACAGAGACAACGTTGTTAACGATCAGGTATTCATTTTACACCTAAGTTATGTGAGAGAATCTGAGTAACGAGCCTTTTTCAAGGACACAACTATACGCCGCTCAGAGCGAGACTCGAACATTGGACCCTCCGATCCGAAGGCGAGTGTCATACCACAAGACCACACAGCCGCATGTTTAAGAAGAGTGAGTAAGGCCATTTGGTTTCTACCTCTCCGGAGTCTTAAACTGAAATATCCAGTGGCTTATTAGTCTCTATGAGTTATCTCGTGGACATTAACTAGGCCTTTGAAATATTGCTTGCTTCTGTGTTGACCACATTACGGAGTACAATGTATTAGACACAACTAAGGGGCACAATCAGTGATAAACGCATTCCCCTGAAAGGCTAAAGACAAAATATACAATATAAAACAAATCGTTAAGTATTACATAAGTGATAAGGGAACTAAAGAGGAAATTATGCAGCAGTAGTTTTAATGATTACCATAAAATGGCCTATGATGTGACACTTTCAACGTTTGTTGTTTCGTTAGTGCACATAAAATGTCTAGATAAATGCCAAATGTAGATAAATTAAATTATCACAACTTTTATATATTTATGTGCACATTAATGTTCTAAAATAAATTAAGAAATTTCATTGTATTGAATATGTTTGTTGTCAGCTGTCACACATACTTCATACATTGCTATATTGACCAAGGGGCTATCAATTTGTGAATGCCATTCATTAGATGGGCGGTTCGGTATTAGACGACCCAGGGATTAGTGACAGTTCGTTGTCGGCTGGGAATTGAAGTGTCTTAGTTTGTGGAAAAAGAACCTGAGTGTTTTCTTATTCTGTGCAGTTTTATGGACTTACGATAAATCTAACACATTTCCTTTGCTCTCACATGTCGCAGATAATTTAAACTGCGGAAGAAGACGTGTAATTCCATAATCACACCCATAATTGAAATAAAAATCTTGGAATGACGATACACTAAAATTTTAGACGGAGGTGACCTGTGCATTAAGTTGACTTTACGTGAGAAATATATCTTTTTCAATCTTCGTGAAGAAACGTGATCAAATGGCCTCACGTACCAAATTTTCTAACATTTTTCACCGATTTAAAAAGAATGATAAAGAAAATTCAATTGAGAAAGATGTCGAATCGACGGAGGAAGGCTTATCCCTTGGGGAAAACGCCGAAATGGTGAGCATGACAAATGAAACTTCAAGTAACGTTCAAGTTTTAGGAAGCAAAGACGATGTCGGAAGTATGTCGTCAAACCACGAAACAGTGTATGAGAAACATGTACACAGTCGTGTTGTGGTTAAGGATGGTGTTGGTGGCGATACTGATGAATCTGAAGACGTGATTTTCATGGATGAAATCTCTAGCAAAGCAACGAAAGTTGTCGTAAATGAATCAAAGTCGCGTGAAATTTTAGAAACGCTCGATTTCGAAAGGACATCTTCAATTAACTTGAAAGATGCCCACGTTTTCAAAGACGTGCACGTAGACGCCGTTACATCCCAGCTGGAAAGCAGCTCGGATGCAAACGATGGAGAAATAACAGTAGATAGCAGTACGTCAAAGGTAGAGTCGTTTGTTGAGGCAACTAGTGGTAAATATGGTGAGACTTTTGAAAGTTTTAAGGATGAAATTACTTCTTTCAAAAGAGTCAATTCCGTTTCAAAACTAGGAGAGCCTGTTTTCCATAACAAGTCGGAAAGTAAAGCAGAAGCAGCATCAAATTCAGCTGTCAAAAATGAACATTTTGAGGAAAATTCTAGAGCCATAGACTCATTGGGTAAGAAAGATACATCCATGAGAAAGAAATTGGCCCACTGGTGGCGGTCCGGGACAGAAAGATTCAGGGGGTGGTTCGTTTTTGGTCAAGACAAAGGACCTGGCAAGAACTCGCCTGTCAAATCATCAGACTTTGAAGAGACGTCCCATTCATCCACACCAATTCCAGGACAATCCAAAGCATCTAGTTCAGAACAAACCAACTCTACCACTTTGTAAGTTGGCAAAATTATAAAGTTTACTAAGTCTTGATCATGTTTAAGTCAATAGTTTTATTTTAAAAGACTGTAAATAATCATTTTAGTAAAGTGAGTGGAGCAGGCAATTATGTTGTTAAAAACAGAAAATGAAATGAGTAGAAAAGTGCCTGAAGATATTAGAGAATAAAAACTTTCGCCGCGAAAAAAAAAAAGATTTTATTCTCTATTGTCTTCTGGAACTTTTCTACTCACTTCATTACCTGTTATTATTATCAACATAAGTGCCTGTTCAACTCATTTTTCTGAATTAATATTCACCCCCAATATCGGGGTTTATTCATTGTCTCAACCGTCTCTATGATATATTATGCTTGTTTTGAGAATTTAGCTTAAGCATCACTGCTGGCTTGTAAACAAACTTCGCGGAGTTAGTGTGTGTTGAACCCAAGGCCTCAAGAAGTCGGGAGACGGACTCAGGAAAGACACTACGTTTGAAACCTATTTTTTTTTTCTTTTTTTTTTCTTTTTTTTTTTTGGAGTGGTGGATAGCATCGACTGTATAGCGTCTCTCTCGCGGCCAGACGGAGTTGTATCAGTAAGGTTGTGGGTTCGAGCCCCCATCGCCGCGAAAAAATGTTTATTATCTAATGTCTTCTGGCACTTTTCTACTCACTTTATTTCCTGTAAATATTCATTTTATTGAGAGTGTGTTATTACTACTGCTACTATTATATGGACCACATTAGACCATTGCATTTTTTTTGCTTTTTCTGAACTTTGATTACAAAACCCTATCATAGCTGTTGATGACTTTGTGTTTCAGGATGTAAGCATAATTTAAAAAATACTATGATTATCAATACTAATAATATCACAATTTTTTTAACATATCGTTTCTTATTATTTGGTATAAATTCAGAAAATCCCTGTTTTTGTGATTTAACGGGAAAGAATCCATCAAAGTACCTGGCACATAATTATATTAGGAGCACTTCCTACAGGTGTCCCCTTTAAAGCAAGGTGTTACTAGCAATCCGTATCTGGTAATGATACAGTGGTAAACAACAATGTTAATGTCTTTTTAAAATGTATGAAAAAACAATACACGGCTATTTTCAAATGAAAACTTTTGGGCTCTATTACACAGAATTTTAAGAAACAAAATATTTATCATCTTTTTAAAATAAAACCACAGCATTTCATTTATACTCTTGAGTTTGTAAATTAATACAGAAGAATACGATCATTTTGATAATGCATCTCTAGAGATTCTCCTTACTCAATGCGCTTCAAATTTCATCATTTATATATTTATTCTATTTATTTGGCTATCAATACACAACTTAATAACAACATATTATTGAACTGGCCCCCATTATAATAGTAGTTAATGTTAATAGTCGGGTATCTAATCACCCCTAATATTTCCATTTTTTTTTCTCTCCGCCCATTCCCGCAAATCTTACACATAATATTTCTGATATCTATCTTTTTTCTCAGCTTTCTCTTATAATTTCTGTAGAAAATACACACAGTGTGCTCCCTTTCCAGTCGCGACACACTTAGAAAAGTTAATTTACATTAGAATCCTCTAGCTTTGTGGTAAAAACAACATATAAATCATCTATATTTATGTCAATGATAGATAAGAACATAGTTATTTAATCAAAATGATATGACTAGCTTATAAAAAGCTGAAAGAGCATCACTGTTTTATATTTCATGCGTGATTATGGGGTTTAGAAAAACTGCATATTATTTTGCCATGCAGTCTTTCAGAGCCTTTCGGCCCATGGAGCCGGAGTTTATCCCGATTTCTGTGACGTTAAACAGATAATAGTAATTGCTTGGCACTCTTTGGAAAGGACAACTGTCTATCACAAAGTATTTTCCACCAGATCTAACAGACCCAGCTACCCAATCACTACTGGCTGGACATGAGGTTTTTAAAATGTGACCCATCGTCCCAAAACGGTATTATGTCGGTTCGAATCATATGCTTAAAGTCGGATTTAATGTTAAACTGATCAAAAATATAAGCTGCTGGCATTAGCACCCTAAAAATGGTATCCATTCTCCTCAATAAAACATACAAACTCAACACAAGTCTGATATTTCTGGATATAAATTGAATTTTCAACATCTTAACCAACCCGACTTAATACAGTTTTGAGGCGGAGGGTCACAAATAATCTCGACTTCACCCGGGGTCGATCCCGATCCATTGGTGTCTGACCAATCGGGACCCTTTTCATTAATTAGTAGCTGTTAACTTTTTTTTTCAGAGCAAAAATGGAAAAGAGATGTTGCTGTGAGAAAAAGCCCACATTCTATCTGAACAAAATGAGGTTTTACCCAGCCTTTGCCATCGCCAATTTCTTGGTCGTCATCACACAATTCATTTTTAATGGTCTCTATTGGGCCGGTCCCGATGGAAGTAAGTTGGGAAATTATATTTTTTCTTTTATTACATTCTTTTATTTTTATTTTTTTTGTTTTTGTTTTGTTTTATTTAAATCTTAATTGAATTCATTTTGCAATTTAAAAATAAGTTTCTTTTTTATCTATTAAGATTTATGCATCCATCATTCATTCATTGCCGAGTTCGATCACCTGCCGCTGTGCTGTGTGGCCTTGAGCAAGTCACCTCACCCTAGCTCAATTGCGGCGCTGCACTGCGGCTGACTCCTGGGTTATTCGACTCTTCCCTTGGAATAGACCCTAGAGACAAATTTCCCCTATGGGGTGATTAAAGGAAATGTTAGTGAGACAGTTGGAGAGGGGAAGAGAGGGAAAAGAGTGTGAGAGAGATGGTTTGAGTGTGTGTGTGTGTGTGTGTGTTTGAGAGAGAGAGAATGCTTGTGTGTGTGTGAGAGAGAGAGAGAGTTTGCGTGTGAGAGAGAGTGTGTGTGTGTATGTGAGAGAGGGATAGAGAGAGAGAGAGAGAGAGAGAGAGAGAAGAGAAAAGAAGAAGAATGTATTGATGGAAGGAGACATTTGACAGCGTGAGTAAAGTTATTTGAAATCGATATGTATAGATTATCAGTGTTTAATTTCAACCCATCAAAACATCATGTTCACTTGTGTACGTACTTTGAACTACGAAGGTTGTCTGTGTGTATTGTGATTCAGTAACCTTTCTGGGATGACTACATTATAATAATAACCCCATACTTATATGCCTATATTATTCGAGAAGTGTAAACCATTGAGATGTCCATATAGTGGACAATAAAGATGTATCATCATGTCTTACATCACGTATCCACACCCTTCCTTCCACAGCAATATTCAAGAACAGTACTGAAGATCGTATCAACGAGTACTCCACTTCCACCACGCCAGACGATTGGACATTCGGTACCCGGGGGTTTATCTACGCTTGGCAAGCTGCTTGGGTCATCTTCACAGTATTAAACATCTGCCTCAAAGGATCTAATGGCCAGCCCGCTTACAAAGACCCACCATACATCCCGAACACGGTGTTCATTGTCCGGATGCTCATTGCCGTTCTGAACGTATCGTCGCTAATCGCATTCGACAGAGGAGAAATAGAGGCGTCTCTGGCAATCCTCATCGCATACACTCTGCTTCAGTATTTGTTACTGGCCATCTCCATCCGTGCTTTGGATCGGGCTTCGCATAAGCTGGTGGAACAAGGACGTACGACAGATATCTGGCTTCACAGAGGTCTCTTACAGAATGGTGTCGGTATGCAAATGGCATGGGTGAACCTCGTCACACTTGGAAATCTCCAGATGGTCTTGATACACAGTGGCGACAAAGTTCTATGTGAAGATAACGCCGGGATATTGGCCTTGTCCATTTTGGCCGTTCTTCTCGTTGTACTGCCTATCATTGACATGGTGTTTTTGGATCGATTTGCCCGTTACCTTATCACTCCGTACATCGTGGTGGTGGTGGCTCTGGCTGGCAGCATATCCAAAAACTGGGATTCTGGAAAGGACAACTCTAACTTTTCAGCCGTTCTCATAACGTATTCATCGTCTCTGCTGGCCTTCAAGATTGGTTTGACTATTTACCGCCATATGAGACAGCCGCGATACACGACGGAGTGTGTGGCGTGTAAGTCAGATAGTGAGTCTGTTGAGTAAAAACGTTTCAGATCTCATGGTTTGAATGTCCTCTTATTTCAGACTTTTCATTCAGACAGATAGATGCGTATTTTGGACAATAATTTGACAGAACGACTGAAATCTACATATAAGAGAAGGATAGTATCCGACAGCTTTATTGTGCACGACTTGTCGGTTGCTTTTACTTCATCAACAACGGCCTTTTGTTTGGTTGATCAGACTATTTCAGAAAAAAAGAGTTGGCATTGAACTGGATAGAGCCTATTTAAAGAATCACCGACAGAAGGTCGGAAGTTCAAAGGTTGAAAATCAGACGCTCATTAAATTTGATGTACATTAAGGTTTTATCATTAGACATGGCCTATTAACTGCTCCTATAAACTCCAGCAATTACCAATTAATTTTATTAAATTTCATAATCAAATAAGACTTAACCCTGGCGATAGCCAAATGTACATCGCTTAGTTGTGATTGATGACCTTTCACTTCCGGTGGACAACTTATATATATATAATAATATATATATATATATATATATATATATATATATATATATATATATATATATATATATATATATATATACATTGAAAGATTTTGGAAGTGCACAAATGTGCTCGCTGATAGGATAACTAACAGATAAAAGTGGATATAATGTGCAATCAATGTCTGCATCTGTTCCTGGAGTGTGCCACCTTCCTTTTGACAAAACACCATTTTCAAATTATGGGCAGAAAGTTTTTACTTGATATGTCGATCAATTTTAATGACACAATTGGTCTAAAATCTTTAAACACAAAACTTCAACAAATTCACTGATTATAGACTATTTGACAAATTGATGTTCAGTTCGATTGACCGATAAACCAATAATAAATAACATTTTAAAGATGAAAATATATAGATACAAATAGTAGGTATAGACATCAGGCATAGATTCAGAGTTGTCAACGCCCAATGAAGTCATCACCCACGCCGACATGAGCAAAAGTTTGAAAAAAAAAATATTTTTTTAAAAAGAAATATTTAGTTGTTTTTTTTTAACTCACTCAACCCTAACACCGACTATATCCGTTGTTTACCCGGGTTACTTTTACCCCATGCCTATTTATTACATTTTTTTCTGAGACAGATTATAGGCGTAGTATCAAAGCTAATGATTTTAGTTTTTATACGTTAATGATAGTTGAATAAAACTATATATGCACATGTTCATTTTTAATACACTTTTTTCCAATTTTTAGGATTGAGTGAGTTAATGTTGACTAGTTTATCTCCTCTTCCAATATTATCATGTGAAGTCTTCAGTTCTTTGGGGTAAGCTCACTGCAACTAAAGATTAGGGAAAATGATGTAAACATTCAAATTAAGATAGGGAGCTTGCTTTGTCTGGTACCTTTCATACATATTTGTTCAGATCTTTATCTGACCTAAAAATTGCTTACAAGTTTTCTTGGGTTTGTTGACTGTGCAATTTAATACCTAGTTGCAACAATGACCAAGACGGTGATTACACATTCTGTGCAGTTAGTTGACGGCTTTTTATTTTCAGCAAATATATGTGATTGAGCGTTTGTATTGAAGGATGATAAAATTATCATCTTCATTATACGCTTATTATCATCATCATCATCACCATCATCATCATCATCATCATCATCATCATCATTATTATTATTATTATTATTATTAATATATTATATTTCATATTATTATTATTATTATTATATTATTTTATTATTATAATCATCATCATCATCATATATTATTATTATTATATTATTATTATTATTATTATTATTATTATATTATTATTATTATTATTATATTTATTATTATTATTATTATATATTATTATTATTATTATATATTATATTATTATTACTATTAATACTATTATCATCACCATCAATACCATACTGATTATAATTATCTAAATAATTTTTAAAATCTGGCTTAATTTTTGAATTATCAAACTTATATTTTAGCAATATAATAAACATATGAATAAAAAATAAAGATTCTGCATCAAAACGTACATGTGTGACTCGTCATCAAATTGGCTCGCTTTATTAGTATTAAATCTATATATAGTCAGTGTCCCGATGTCCATTGTCGAGTAGGCTACACAATAAGCTCTATAACAATGGATACACTTTATTCATAATTAATTTTTAAAATCCGGCATATTAAATTAGAGCTGTGCTGTGACACTTTGCTGGTGCATCTCATAAGTGAACAACCCTCTTAAAACGATATTATGTTAGAGTGAATGATTTTGGTTCGAGATATAATTGTATGAATTTTTAGTTTAAAAAATAGGAAATTTCTGTTAATTCTATACATGGGTTTTTTATTGATCAGCATAGATATAAATTTATAGAGTGTATAGTATAGCCTTAAAAGTTCATTTTACTGAACTCTAAATTTACCTTTTGGTATCCTGTTAGCTTCAACATATACCCATACCAGTTTATACGTGATAAGTAAGTATTTTAACTAAGAATGAGAGGACGCTTGGAGAACTGCCTAAGAAGGTAAACGATCCCTTGTTTGTTTGTTTGTTTTTTTTTTTGTTTGTTTGTTTTTTGTTTTTTGTTTTTTGTTTTTTTTTTTTTTTTTTTTTGTTTTTTTTTTAAATTCTCCTATGTCTTTTTGTTTAACGCAAAATCTGCCTAATCCGAAATAAAGAACCAATTTCCTTGGATTTCGGTTAAACTGTTTTATATTGTACCTACATTTATTATGTTATCGTTCTGAGATCATTATTGTCATTCTCAACAACAGGAGTCAAATGTTAACGACTTAACCATAATGACAATATCTTGAATTGTTATTAATACACCTTCTTAGCCCCAAGAGAAAGAAAATAAGAAAAATAACATTATCATTATGCCCGTAAACACGCTGTAACAAATAGTCAAATAAGTCTATTTTATTATTTCTTTTGGTTCATGGGTCTTTCCCAGCTGTCAACAACAATCTTTATAAGAATGAATAATAAGAATAATAAACCGTATCTGTTGTACTTTTACAGAACATTATTTTAGTATTTTGGTCAAAAAATTGTTGTCCTAAAATCGATAGATTAACCAATTAAGTGCGGAACTCTAAAAAGACACTTATTTAAAAATTTGGCCAGAAAACTCGTCATTGAAATATCGATGGATAAAAATGGTCATCATTTTGTCAAAAACTTTCAAACTTTGGACTTCCTTTAAGACTCCATTGAAGTCCCAGGTTTGAGAATTGTTGACAAGTTGAGGGTCATCTTTAATCAATATTTAAAGGATGAGAGTTCTGGCCTAAATGTTTAAAATGTGTGTGGGGTTGGGCGGGGGGTGTTAAGAGTACGACAGTAAAAACACTGTAACAAATAGTCAAATAAGTCTATTTCATTATTTCTTTTGGTTCTTGGGTCTTTCCCAGCTGTTTACAACAATCTTTATAAGAATGAATAATAAGAATAATAAACTGTATCTGTTGTATTTTGACAGATCAACTTTTTTTGTATTTTGCCCAGAAAACTTTATTCCTAAAATTGTTCGATTAACCGATTAACTGCCGAACTCTAGAAAGACACGTATTTAAAAGTTTAGCCAGAAAACCTCGTCGTTCAAATATCGATCGACTAAAATTACCCTCATCTTGGTGAAAGGTCTCAAACCTGGGACATCGCGATGTAACGGTTTTAATTTGACAAATCAATCTTTCAGCACTTTGGTAAGAAAACTTTATTATTAAAATCCTGTTAACCAGTTAACTGCCGAATTCTATCTAGAAAGACACGTATTTTAAAATTTGAGCAAGTCACCTCGCCCT
>NC_088371.1:19126873-19129373 GCF_034508935.2 Berghia stephanieae
TTTTTAAAAACAAAGTATATGCAATGGCAACCAAATAGCACATACTGTGTTCTTCAATAAAACGGCAGTTTTGTAGGATGAACAAAAGTCGATTCCAATCCTTTCACTCTTAACCCTCTCCTTAGCCCCCATAGGAAAATCGTCACATTCGTTACGATGTAACCGACAATTTTCTCATTCTGATTTCTCTTGTACATCACAAAAAAAATGAATGCTTTGATTACAGCTATAAATACTAAACACTGTGTTATAGAACTCACTTGTTACTTTTTTGTTTAATTAGGAAAAGTCTATTTTTGTGCTGGGTGGGCGTGAATTTTCGGGGGAAATTCTAAAAATATCTGGTAAGGAGAGAGTTAATCTAGATTGTTTTAAAGGATTCTTTGGAAGAGTCTAGTCTCAATCTGGGTAACAGTAGTCGATTACCAATCTAGGCGGGTATCAAGACCTAGAAGAGCCGACTCTGCGTCCGAGCTAAAACAGTCATCTTTAAATCTGGACTATAAGAGTCAAATTTCAAAATGGTATGATAGAAAAAATTCTCAAAATGGACTAACAAAGTCGATTTTCAATCGGAACAGTAAGGGGCAATTTTTAATTTGGACTCGAAGTGTTGATTCTACTTGCATTCGGGACTGAAAGAGTCAACTGTCATACTGGACTGGAAGATAGGACTCGCAAATTGGAATAGAAAAATCAACTCTCAATCCATAAAGTTGCCGAGATGTTTTTAATACGAGAAATTCTAAATAACTCAGGATGGAATGTATACAGGTGGATTTTTGGTACTGAAAAGCTCGAAAATTACATAAACCTCACCAGTTTTTATGGTGTATATATACACAAGACTGTAATTGTAAATAATACAATTAAACAATTCTCGCCTCAGCACCCTGTGGGAAACTCATGAGTATCTCTAAAAACGTCGACTTCAGAGTTGAGAACCGATCACCAACTCCAGGATCTAAAGTTGAGCATCTAGAATCGAGAGTCGACGTCAACTCCAGATTCTGATTTGATTCTCCTCGATACTCTGGTTGGTATCTGACTCCTGAATTGGCTTCTAAGATGTCGGGAACGATTAAGACCTACTAATTTTGTCAACATGACCAAAGAGTAGTATGATATGAATATAATGTAGGAGAATGGAAAACGTCTGTAAACTGTAAAAAAAAAATTATAAAAAACTTGAGCTTTTATATAGCGCAATATCCACTAAACGTGCTCAAAGCGCTTTACAAGGGGTCCCTGGCCAATAGCAAAACATAACTTGTAGGACGAGACATGACGCTTGTCAGGCGATATTACAAATTTTTGGGACAGAGACAACGCTGTTACGGCCAGGTACTCATTTTACACCTGAGTACGGTGAGAGAATGTGAGTAAAGAGCCTTCTCCAAGGACTCAACTATGCACCGAGCGAGGCTCGAACCCAGGACCTTCCGATCCGAAAGCGAGTGTCATACCACTAGACCACATAGCCGCACAAACTGTAACCATGTAGCAGGGGACTTAACAATGTGGCCGGGAAGGAACCATGTGTGTCAAGGAGTAACTAAGGGACAAGGGACTTGGTCATGTGATAGGAGACGTAGCCATGTGACAGGGGATGTAATCATGTGGCAGAAGACTTAATCAAGACATCACACGAAGTCGACCGCTTTTTTTTCTGATGGGTCATCATAGAGAACAAAAAGTAGTCATTCTGAATAATTAGGCCCATGGAGCCGGAGTTTATCCCGGTTTCTGTAGCGTGGAAAGGACAATAGCAATTGCTTGCTATCCTTAGGAGAGAATGCTAGTCTATCGCAAAGCACTTTCCGCCAGATCCAACAAACCTAGCTATCCATTTACTGCCTAGTGGACAAGGGAGTCAGAAAAAAATCTTGACTGCACCCGGGATCGATCTTGATCCCTCTGCGTGTGAAGCGAGTGCTCAATCAACTGAACTATTAAGATCTCCAATAGAGAACAAAGCATGTAAAAACAGATTTTAGAATGTTGAAATTTAATGAACTGAACGGTACTTATCATCCATGAGATAACAACTTATATCACAGCCGACAACCGCTCATGTTTAATGCAAAATAGTAAAAAGTATCTCAGTGCAATTGCATAAAATATGGACATTTGAGGTCTTATCAAGTGAGTCTTTTGTCCTTTTTAATTATTTTTACCACAGAAGTCAGAATATTGTGTTTTAAATTTACAGCAATTTGATTGGTTGCCTAAATCAAGTAAGTGGATAAATCGCCTGGTTGTGAAACTTATTCAAACATGTCTTCTATGACAGTACAAGTATTGCCCTATCAGCTTGGACATTCAGCAATATTAGGGAGAGAGATGGGAGGGGCGGGGGGCAACTTCTGAAATAATATATCAGACCTTCATTGACTTAAAGTAACCGGCAGACATTCCAACATATATATTTTTATTATGGTACGTGACCCTCCGTCTTAAAACAGCATTATGTCAGGATGAACTAGGCGCAGAAAATATA
>NC_088371.1:19134373-19136873 GCF_034508935.2 Berghia stephanieae
GACCTTTCTTTTTACTTGGCAATGTATAAAATGTAACTGCATAAAAAGATTAAAGAAAAGCGAATAATACTCCTCTTTGTGAAAATGTCCTCCTTAATCTAAGTTATATAACATACATACAGACAGTAAACCATTTTTACTTCGAAATTCTGGAATAGTGGTGGCCCCTTTTTGGACATAATTTTGAGACGAGATCCGAAAATCCGTGCGCTGTCAATGTAGCAATGACCGCGTATTTCACAAAAAGTGTGGAAACCCATTCAAGGGAAGATCAATAATAACCTGATACATCCGGCTCAACCAAGATCTAGGAAAAGCAGCAAGAGCAGCAGCTGATCCCAACACCTTTGAGGATCTTCAGGCACTGCAGACGATTGCTGTGGATTGACAAACCTGAACAATGACCTGGTAGATATAACCTGTGCAATGACAGAGGTGCAAAAGGCTCATAATTTCTTTTTCTTTTTAATGCTTTCATCTCTCAGATAAAAACTTTATCACGTTTATTTCATCATGTTCTACAAATTTTTGTTGAAACCCGTCAAACTTTCATGTTGTCAAGCCAAAGAATGATTTTAAAAAGTCCGATGCGAAATTACAATTAAGTTTTCAAATTATATTGAAAACTATAATAGAATTTGTGCCAATATTCTTTTTCAAAATGTCCAAGTATGATCTGAAGACTATAATACTATTGTTTAAAAGATCACAATTTTCAGCAAAATATATTTAAACATTAAATAAAAAAGCTTTAATATCACAATATGTTGGTAAATCTTTGAGTGTACCAAAGTCTTAGTTTGACCGATAGGACGCCTTGGGATTATGATATACGAGTTTTAACTGTGTTTGTCAATGTATTCCTTTTTGTCACAAAATATGACAAGAACATATTCCTATAGTTAGAGCTCATTCTATAGTATATAAATATATTTATACTGGAGTTTATGGTGGCTGACACGAAGGTACTGCTATACAAAATTCCTGTCAGTCTTTGGAATTGACCTTTGGTCCTCATTCGAGGGTCGATAGATCGCACTATCAAGAAAATCAATTCGGGCATGTAGCAGATACAGAAAATCACAGAGATAACCGTTATCATTCGAACTAGCCTCGTTTCTTTATTGCCTTCAGATTGAGCCTTTTTCTGACGTTGGGTCGAATTCAGTGTGCTAGATTTAGCTGGATTGTGACGATCGTTGATGCATTCAGAATCAGAGACGCTAATTTTGGAGACTCTTTTAGTTGGTCTGCTCATTTTCTCTCTCCATTCTTTTGATGTCTTTACGTAAGTGATAGTTACAACGGTTGAAACCAAAACTGTGATAATAGAGATAAAACTGGTGGCAAAATAATTGGTGTACAAAACTATGTTATGCCAAAATTCTCGATCAGAACTAAACACTAAAACTAATTTGGTTATATTTGTCTTTTTTTGGCTCACAAAACTAAGCCTTTCTGTCAGGTATACGGGGATATGACTCGCAAATCCATATGTAAATATAACAAGAAGATTTATCAGAGAACGCCGAGGAGTGAAAATTCTCTGGACGTGGAATGGAATTACCACACACATACACCGTTCGAAAGCCACGTAAGCCGTTATCATTCTGGTTATGGTTATGAAAATCGTATGCGGCCATCCTACGGAGAGATATACAATACCAAACAGATCCACCGGAAGATTTGGGATGTCAGCTACGATCATAGAAAACCCAATGCTCTGGAGAGTGTTGGTTAGGGCCACACCTAGATCAGCAATGGCTAGAAAGAAAAGGTTGACTGTGCTGCCTGAAGAGAACAATCCTTGCTTAATGAACACGATGATGTTGATAATATTGGTGGTCGTTCCAAACAGTCCAAAGATAAAGCTGAGAATGACAAAGAAAACAACCTGAAGAATTAAATGAGTTTGCTCATCCAGAAGCATCCCGTGATCCAAATTGTCATTAGTGTGTAAGTCCAGATGGAAGGGTGCTGTGGGTTTGGATGTGTCATTTTGGGAAAGTGGTAACTCAATCCTTCTATCGACCATTCTTGAGATTTTAGTTACATGCAGTTCTGTCACTAGTTATGGCAAGTAGAGCAATAACTACAAAGGATTTTAACAAAACACAGACTTGTATGTAGAATTGTTGACTGCTTTAAATCAGTCAGAGAGAGTGATATTATGTGAAATGTTTGTATCCCAAATTGTTATGGGCTCCTTGTTGTAATGGAAATACTCTCAAACCAATGTACAATAATGTCGATTACTGCAATGTTAAATCAAACCCATAATACTGTTCGGTTATCAGACTTACAAATTTGTTCACAAATGTCCAAAACAATTAACCGACTGATATCAGTTGAGAAAAATAACAATATATAAACGGCATTTAGATGTTTCTGCTGGCTTGAGACTCTTTGTAAAGCGCAATGAGCACATTAAATGGATATATAGAGCTATATAAAAGCTCAACAATTTTTAGATAACCGGGTTGTATTAATCATATTATAG
>NC_088371.1:19146873-19179373 GCF_034508935.2 Berghia stephanieae
GTTCTCTAACCCTCTCCCAAATTATTTCCTTTTTTCTTCAACTACTCCGTCTCAGAGACCTCTTTACTCTAACCTCTCATTCTAATTCAATTTGACAGTGATACCCCTCTCTCACCCTCCTCCCAGGGGACAACTCAGTCAATTTGTTTGCAATCAAAACCCACCAGTCCCTCATTTCCATTCTATGAATGGCACCAATGGCGCGATAACTCTATAGGAGTTGTCGGTCCTTCCTATAGATTTATTTCCCATCCTATCATCGCCGGCCGATAGGGGGCATTGTGTGTGTGTGTGTGTGTGTGTGTGTGTGTGTGTGTGTGTGTGAGGGAGGGAGGGGGGGTGGCTGTTGGACAGGCTGCTGTTAGCAGACAACATGGGCGGCCATATTTATTGCATTGCCCACTCAATTGAGAATTCCGTCTTTTCATTGGTCAGTTAATTTGGATTTTGAGGTTGGAATTTTCTGATAGAAGTCTCATATTATATGCCAAATTGGTCTGGATCGACATACTCTGTTTATATGTTTGTTTGTATGGGTTTTACGGCCCTTGCAACACTGATAGGTCATATCAGCACCAGATACGCTCAAACCAACGCAACTTGGCTTCTACAGTCACGACTTCACTTCCCTCGTAATGACGCATAGTAACTTAGTAACTGGCTTTAAACTATCGGAACAATGGCGGACGCACTTATGAAATATTTCTCCGACGAGCATAAAAGTGTATCCAGAGGAGAAAAACATTATAAATATGCTCATGTTTTGACTTCTATACATTCTGATCATATGACATATGAGAAGTTCCTACCAGCATGGAGAATAAAAAGTACCAATTTTCTTTGTTTAGAACCACGCTGCTCGCCGTTTCTGGGCGACGTGACATCAGACTATTGAATCAAATTATCATCATTACAACAATGTTAAAACAAGCCAATAATAGATGGTGGTTCTAGCGTTACTTAGCATTAACCAATCAGAATAGTTCCTGTCGTTTTGCCCATTCCGTTCCTTTGACTATTTATTTCCAGTCAACAAAAGGGCCTGTACCTTTATTACATGCCAAACAGACAAATAGGTCAGTCCCATTGTTGGTTATTATCTATCATAAAAATATCTTACCAAACTGAAGAAATTTCATCGCAACATCTGATGACACGATGCATTTTTTCTTTCATTCATCTGTGTTAAAATCGTGATTGGTGCTTAGGACACGTGAGCTCGTTTGCTTTGGGTGATAGACAAGTACTTAAGGAGGCTAAGGGCTAACCCACACCGGAGACTGACTCTGACGACCCAGCACTGCCGTCCTCTGCTGTCTATCGGATAAAGTCGTCGGGCACGGACAAAATACTAAAAATAAGGAGAAGAGCCGCTAAACCTACTCATACCAAACTCGAAAAAAAAGGGCAGAAGACGTCCTTGGTATGGGTAGGTCTAGCGCAATTATTATATTTATTATTATTATATTATTATTATATTATTATTATTATTATTATTATTATTATTATATTATTATTTTATTATTATTATTATTATTATATTATTATTATTATTATTATTATTATTATTATCATCATCATCATTATTATTTATTATTAATTATTATTTATTATTTTATTATTATTATTATTATTTTATCATTATTATTATCATCATCATCATTATTATTTTATTTTTATTATTATTATATTATTATTATTATATTATTATTATTATTATTATTATTATTATTATTATTATCATCATCATCATTATTAATATTTTCATTCTTCTTCTTCTTCTTATTTTTTATTGACACTTTTACAATAAATGTTTTGCTTTCTGTTTATTTCTCATTCACACATGACTCAACTCGTCCAATCAACGGGTCAACGATTTGCTATCATTGCCACCCATTCTGTCATCGGTCTGCTAACTATCAGTTTACTACTGTGTATGAAGACAAAATACTTATGAGTCCCTGGGCCATTGAAATAGTCAATAGTCTGATGTCACTTCCGCCCAGCAACGAGCAGCTTGGTTCTAAACAAAGAAAATCGGTACTTTTTATTCTTTCATGCTGGCTAGAACTTTTCCACATGTCAGGTGAGCAGAATGTATATAAGTCAAAACATGATCCGATTTATAATGTTTTTCTTCTCTGGATACACTTTTATGCTCGTCGGAGAAGTATTTGATCAGGGTGTCCGCCATTGTTCCGATATTTTAAAACATTGTACTAAGTTACTTTGCGTCCTAGGGGAATGTGACGTCATGACTGTTGAACCCTATTGAAATAGATGAACAAGTTTCAACGGGGTGCTGCCGTTTTATTGAAAAAGACAGTATGTGTTATTTTGTTAGCATCGCAAAATTGGACTTACTGTGTTTTTTAAAAACAACGACAGAGGGAGACTCCGTCTGTTTATGTCAAACACTGTCCTATATTATATATTATATTTGGGTTTTTTATATTTCTTTTTGGCGTATAGATGTTAAAGAATTAGAAGGTAATCCTTGAAACAGAATACTGCGCATGCGTTAATCATTAACTTAATGGGCAATTAATCCAAAGGCTTCGGTTTGGGCAGGGGTGAGATAGTGGGCGTGGCAGAGGGCAATTTGGCTAAACGGAAGTGGAAAGGCATCACCGTTGATGGCCCGTGTTGAAATAGGGGCGGCAACTTGGAATCGACGTTAAAGGATATCGCCACGACTTTCGTCTGGTCAGACTTGTTGACAACTGAGGTCTTTTCAAAATAGAATAATATCTGAAGCTCATAATTTTACCGCGTTCACAATTGGATTCAGTCGTGTGATGTCACGCAGCCCGGCAACGGCGGCCATCTTG
Organism: Berghia stephanieae; assembly: GCF_034508935.2. Lineage (NCBI taxonomy): Eukaryota > Metazoa > Mollusca > Gastropoda > Nudibranchia > Aeolidiidae > Berghia > Berghia stephanieae. The sequence continues at coordinate 19,149,705 of NC_088371.1, forward strand.
GTTCTAAACAAAGAAAATCATTACTATTTACTCTTCAAGCTGGCAAGAACTTTTCATATGCCTTGTGATCAGAATGTGTAAAAGTCAAAACATGATCAGATTTATAATGTGTTTTTTTTCCTCTGTATACGCTTTTATGCTCACCGGAGAAAAATTTCATACGGGCGTCCGCCATTGCTCCGATAGTTTAGAGCCAGTGTTACTAAGTTACCATGCGTCATTAGGAAGGAAGTGACATTACAACTGTTGAAGAGTATTCAGAAAAGTGAATGGTGCAGGCACTTATGTTATTAATTAAATGATGAAATGAGTAGAAAAGTGTCAGAAAACAATAGAGAATCAAAACAAAACAAAAATTGCGGCGACGAGGATTCGAACCCACTTGGATGGCGGCCATTCTAGAGCGTCTGTTGTCCTCTGGCCCATTTCTACTCACCTCATACCTTCTACAACTGAAAGTTAGTCCCTTCAAATCATAATCCCGTCCAGTAACAACTATAAATCTAATCAGTGGGTGGAGAGGTATATCTTAAGACTTACAAATTGACCTCAGTGTGAGCTGCCGCCTAAATCTGGCTTTTATTATCAACGGTACGGTGTTGTCTCGCCTAAAATCACAAATGCCAAGCGATGTTAAGCGTGGTCAATGACCGGATGGGTGACAGTGACCTTAGAAAATTCTGACTTCGACATCGTGTACGGCCGTTAACTGGTAAAGATCTTTTCTTTTTTTTTTTTAAATTAATTTAAAAAATAAAATTCCATTTTTTCATCCCCAAGGGGAAAGTTGTCTTTAGGGTCTATCCCAAGGGAAGACTGGAATAACCCAGGCGTCAGTCGCAGTGCAGCGCCGCAAAGTGAGCGAGGAGTGATGACTTGCTCAAGGCCACACAACTAGGCGGATAGTCGAATTCGGTACTTTTTGGGTACGAAGCAAAGACCATACTGCTGAGCCACGCTGCCCCTACACTTGCACTTGCTCTTCAATGACCCCAATAAATTGTACCAAACTCTCATATTCATGATTATTATAGATGCCATTTTCATCATCTGCGACACCTGACATTATACCGTTTTGAGATAATATTTCACAAAGTAGGCCCAAAGGTTCGAGCAGACGGCGAAACACCTCACGATATGACCATAGGAACGACATTGAATCTTCTTCTTCTTCTTCTTCTTCTTCTTCTTCTTCTTCTTCTTCTTCTTCTTCTTCTTCTTCTTCTTCTTCTTCTTCTTCTTATCCTCCTTCTCCTCCTCCTCCTCCTCCTCCTCCTCCTCCTCCTCCTCCTCCTCCTTCTTCTTCGTCTTCTTCTTCTTCTTCTTCTTCTTCTTCTTCTTCTTCTTCTTCTTCTTCTTCTTCTTCTTCTTCTTCTTCTTCTTCTTCTTCGTGGTTGAGCCCCACATATAGAGTATTTAGACTACAGTTCACATTGATGAATTTCACGACACACACTCAAACATACTCACATATTCAAAACACACGCTGTGATCACTCCTTTATTTATTTATTTTTCTATGCTTCTTTTCAATTGGATTCAGTAGTCTGATGTCACGCGCCCGGCAACGGCGGCCATCTTGGTTCTAAACAAAGAAAATCATTACTTTTTATTCTTCATGCTGGCTAGAACTTATCATTCCCTTTTCATATGCCTTGTGATCAGAATGTGTAAAAGTCAATACATGATCAAATTGATGGGGTTTTTTTCCTAGGGATACGCGTTTAAGCTCGACGGGGAAATATTTCATACGGCGTCCGCCATTGTTCCGATAGTTTAGAGCCAGTGTTACTAAGTTACCATACGTCATTAGGAAGGAAGTGACATTACGACTGTTGAAGACTATTCTGTATTATTTTTAGTTTCTATCTCCTCCTGGGGGAGTTCATTCCATAAACGAACGACGGAGGGAAAGGAAGACTGTCGTGTCCTCTTGTTAGTCTGTTTTGTTTTTGTTTTTTGGTTTTATTTAGTTGGGGAGTTTTATACTGGTGTTGCTTGTATTAATGTTTTTGGAACGTACATTCTTTGTTTCTTTCGCGACAACGTTGAGTTTTCTTCCAGGCCTAAGCTTTCTGTGAGTATTTATTAGCTATTCTCCTAGCAGCTCTATTTTGTACCATTTCGATCGATCTTGTTGATTTCAGTTTTGGTGTGGGGATCCCATACTATGCTTGCATTTTCGAGGATGGACCTTGCTATAGTTTTGTAGATGAGTGTCTTGAGTTTTGACGGGGCCACCACTCAGGTTTCGTGTTTTAAAAAAGCATAGGGTACGGCGTTTTTTGTCGTTGTTTTGTTGGGTTTGGGTGGGGGGGGGGGGAGGGGGTTGTTTGTATTTTGTTGTTTTGTTGTTTGGGGGGAGTATATTTGTTTGTTGTTGTTTTTGTTTTGAAGGAGAGGAGTTGTGTATTTTTGTATTTTTTGTTTGTTTTTGTTGGGGTTTTTTTTTTTTTTTTTTGGGTTTCTTTTTTTTTTTGTTGTTGCTTTAATTTTAATAACAAAAATCCTAAATTTTAAAGATCACAATTTCATCTTTATACAATTTTTGGTTGGCATGTCATTTCTCTGAGAGACATGGGCGTATCGTTCGTGATTTGCGCCCCATTCCGTGGATTGGATTAAGATGTTTTGTCAACTCGTGTGTGATCTTTTATGGTTTAGGTCACTTAGACTTTGACTTTGGGTGACCTCCCTTTGGGGTGTAGTGGGTGACGCATCCGAATCATTGAGTTCGCACCCCAATTCAAAATTTGTGGGCCTTTAGAATTAGCATTTTACTTCACCCCTTCCCCCCCCCCCCCCCCCCCTCCCCCTTTTTTTTTTTTTTTTTTTTTTTGTTCTCTCTCTCTCTCTCTCTCTCTCTCTATCATATCCTACTCGTAATTAATGTTCTTTACAAGTCAAAAGACCCAATTGAGCCGAGACCTATCCAGGGACGGCTGGTAATAATGGGCAGGGTGGGCAAATACCAGCCTGTTTTTTCAAGTTATATGCTGTATTAGCAGGTCTGAAATAATCAAATTTAAATTAGATAATTTCAAAAGTTACTACTTAAACTTTATACTTCGTACTGAAATCAATTTGTGTGTATTTTTAATAGATTGCGAATCACCATGCATCCCGTAATGCATAAACCAGGATACGCTACTGTTCTTTTTTTTCCCCCCCCCCCCCCCCCCCCCAACCACTCCACTCCGCCCACATCGTCATCTCATCGTCACGTCGCCTGACGGTGATTTTGCGGTCTGGCCTCTCTAGTACTAGGTCGGGCTAATTCAAATGAGCCCACCTTATTAACCAGTGAAAACTAAATAGAGATTTTGGCAAACAAACTTTTTCTTATTTATTGCCTTACTTGTGCTGGTACCATTGATGTAATGACTTTGGGAATGTTCCAGTATTGAATTAAATTTATTAATTTACTAATTTTATATCAATTTAGTATTAATTTGTATTGTTTTTATATATTTGTTTATCCATTTAAACTTTTCTTTTTTTTCTCGTTTTCTTTAGTGCTTCTCAAAACTCATTTATTTAAATTGTTTTCTTATTTGTTTTTTTGTTGTTGTTGTTGTTGTTGTTTTGGGGTTTTTTTTGTTTTGTTTTTTAACAAATTAATTTGTTAGTTCTTTTTTTTTTAATTCTTAAAGTAATTACCGCTGTATTTTTATTGCCAGACAAAGTAATTTTGCAAAACAATGTAATTTTCTATTGTATTCCGTCTAATAAAACAAAACACTTTTATTCAAAAGTCACGACTAAATAAATATATAAAATACAACCACCATTTTGGTTTTCTCAACAATTGAATTAGTATACGAGAAATACTCTTATGAGAAAGGAGAGAGTTGAATTCTAAGTTATAGAGGAAATAAATTCGTTTAAAGGAAGGGTGGGCAGATTCCGTACTTGCCCGTCCTGAAGCTAATACATACATAAGATAGGTCGCGATGAAGAGGCGGGAAGCTCGGGGTTGGTTGGGTAAGGAGTAAAGATAACAAGGTCGTTATTGTTATAGTCTAACGAATGCATGAGGAGAAATTGGTAACATCATTTTGTCTTAATTGTATTGTATGAAGTATTGGCGAAAGCCTAAGATTAAATAAACTTTGTTTTTGTTTGTCTTATTTTGACTATGGAACTGATACTGATACTTGTCATAGCAGACCTGCCTACTTGAAATAGGAAAATAAAAATCGTAGTTTTCAGGGCTAATAAAATCGTAGATATTTTAACTACCCTTTAGAAAATGACCGGAATTTCGTCTGTTTTGATAGATATCAAATTTTAAAAAACGAGATGGACTTGTATTGTCAAGGTGTTGTCGCATTATGTCTTGTCGCTTTATTTTTAGTTGTATTCTCTTTCGTGATTCATTTTTGATTACGTTTGGAATAATTAAAATCTACTGGTATTGTCATTTCATTGTGAATGTGATTATTTGCGGTTGAAATATTATTTTCTAAAGGTGAAAAAAAATAATAATTAAAAAATAAATAAATAAATAAATAACTTTTAAAAAAATAAAAAGGTAAATTAAAAAAAAAAAAAAATATATATATATATATATATATATATATATATATATATATATATATATATATATATATATATATATATGACCGAATCATCTTTGCCCCACCACTGTAAATAGGCTAGAACCGCCACTGGACCTATCACTAAAGACTCTGAAGGGTTCAACGGACAATATTATTTTCTTGCTACCCTAGGGATAGGACGCTGGTCTGTCACAAAGCACTATCAGCCTAATCTTACATACCCAGCTACTCCATCACTGCTGGGTGGACAGATAGCCATGTTTAAATATTTAAAAAGAAACAAGGACCGAAACGCCGACTGTTTCCTGAGAGTCGAATACTCTGCCAACTGGGCTATCGGGAACCCCTTGCGGGAACTTGACGTATAATATTATGAAGAACTACAAGTGTCAAGAAGTATTATGTATGTAGATCACTCACTCACTCATTCCCTGACATGTCGATCGTCCAGGGGAGGGGGGTGGGGAGGAGGCATGCAGGATGCAGACTTCACAACCCTCAACCCCCTACGCCTTTCATTACGGCCTCTGGACTTGTCTAAAAGGATGGGCTGTTGTTTTTGTTTTTTTTAGGAGGGTGTTTTGATTGTTTGTTTATTTATTTTTGTTTGTTTTTTGGTTTCTTTCTTTTGTTTGTTTTCTGTTTTGTTTTGTTTTTTGTTTTGTTTTTTTTTTTTGTTTGTTTGTTTTTTTGTTTTTTTTTTTGTTTTTTTTTTTTTGTTTTTTGTTTTTGTTTTTGTTTTTTTTTGTACGGGGGAAATTGGACAATACAACAACATGGCTACTTTGTTCTTGTTTTTTCATGAAAGCCGCTTGGCAATTCCTTTCAGATTTCGAAATCCGTTTCTTCACTACTTGCACACAAAATATTAATAATTTCTTTTTAGAAGTCCCCTTTTCATTAATTTGATTATATTTAAACAACTATTTTATCTTTTTGTCCACAGATACAGCATCAAAATCCGGTTTTTGCATTTCGTGTAGGAGGGTTTTAAGAGAACTTTGTCCTATTTTCGTTTTGATGGCCAACAATAACGCCTAACTGACGTGAATCTGCGTTCTGGTTGGTTATCTATTCGAATTTGGAGTTCCCTCCCTCTAGTCCAATCTACCTTTTATTCGTCATAAAAGATTCATTCTGCTAATAAATACATAATGACGAACGGAATGAGGCACATGTCACTTTGCTTGAACAAGCTGACTCATTTTGGAATTCGGTTGTTGTTGTTGTTGTTGTTGTTGTTGTTGTTGTTGTTGTTGTTGTTGTTGTCTCTCACCTCATTCCCAAAAATAGGTCCATAAAAGCCGGAGTCTACCCCGGTTTCTATAGCGTGAAAAGCTTGCTACCCTTTGGATAAAACACTAGTCTATCGCAAAGTAATTTCCGCCCGTTATAGCAGACCCCATCTACTCAAACACCGCTGGGTGTACAGAGATGGGGGGGGGGGGGTCAGAAAAAAATCTCGACTGCACCCGGGATCGATCTCGTTCCCTTTAATTGTGAAGCAAGTGCTCTACCAACTGAGCTATCGGGACCCCCTTCATTTCCTAATTTGCGTACTGATAGTATGTGCGCAAACTACAAAACCCGTACAAATCCATCTTATTTCGTTCTCCCTGTTTATCAAAGGACAAGGCAGAGTACCAAACTCCGATTTTTCATTGCACCCTGCACTCAAAGAGATTATGGGGCTTCTCAAATATTTAAATCTGGCCTGGATTTTGAGGATTTGGAAGCTAATGGGAGATGACTGTGAAGGATTTGTCATGAAAACTTCACTGAACTATTCGTTTTCTCATCGGAGATACAGCCGGCAAAATCTCTAAATTGAAAGGAGATGAAATAAAGAGCCCGTAAATCTCTCTCTCTTTTTTTTTTTTTTTTTTTCTCAAAACCCCACCACCCTTCTTCATCTCCACTCTCTTCTTTTTCCCTCTTATCCTTTCCTCAAAACCCCACCACCCTTCTTCATCTCCACTCTCTTCTTTTTCCCTCTTATCCTTTCCTCAAAACCCCACCATCCTTCTCCACCTCCACCCTCGCCCCCAAATCACTTCCCAGTCATGATGCCGGTCCATAATATCCACCGACGTCAAATGAGTGGACATCTAAGCCCCCAATCAAACCGGAAGATTAATTAAACCACCACACGCCCAGCCGGTGCCGAGACGACTCTCGTCTTTTTGACCAAATTAGGCGGTCACGTGTCTGAATCGATGCAAGGCGATTGGCCGATTGGCCGCCGCCGCCTCGTTTTGAGGTCTTGGTTTTCATTGGATCGATGTCAAATTGCCAGTTTGTCGTGAGTTAATGGAAGACGGTGATGTTTGTCTCTTTGATAAAATGACAGACTCGGTGAGACGACGACACTACCGACCTCCACAGACAAAAGAGTCTGGTCTGCACCGTCCTCTGACAAACCATATTTTCTTTTATGTATTTATCATTTTGGCCAGAAAAATTTTACTTCACTTCAAATATAAATCGATCAAAATTAACCTCAACTCGGCCAAAATTCCTCAAACCTGATATTTTAACCTGTTAACTGTCGTTAAAACTCGTATTTAAAAACGTGGCCAAATCAAATGTCAATCGATTTAAATGACCATCATCTTGGCAAAAATCTCTCAAACCTGGGACTTGATGGAATGTTTGGGAGTTTGTTGATGAGTGAGGGTCATTTAAATCGATTCGATATTTAAAAAGGACGAGTTTTCTGGCCAAATTTTTAAATACGAGTTTTTCCAGAGCACGGCAGTTAAATGGTTAAAGAAGTCTTTATATTTGATTGTTTTGGTGAGTTGGGAATCAGTTTATCGGTCGAGATTTGAAGTAAAAATGTATCTGGCCAACATGAAAAAAAAATGTTTTGTCAAAGAACGATAGTTTAGACCAATCCAAAGACATGGAATATTTTCTTGAATCTAGAAATACACTTAAAACACCCAAGGAAAAGTAAGACAATGGGGGAATTGGTTCAAATAGGGAATAGATGTAGATTCTAAGAGCATACCATCAATGTATTTAGTTTGAGATCACCTAAAAGTCTCATTCAGACACCAGCATAAGATCCCAATAAGAGGAACACACTCAAATGTTTACAAGATATGTTTTAAAAATATTACTATCATTACATCGCAGAGAGGTGATTTACAAGGAAAAAGGAACCAACACTATACATTTGAGTTTCCATTTCAGTTTCAGTCAAGGAACCTGGTAAGGGCCACGGCAGATCCAAGTAATCCCATTCCAAGACAAAGACAAAGCAATTCAGAAAACAGATATTTGAGGATATAGAAGACACAGCAAGTGACCTCCTACCCACCATTACGGTCAAAAGACCCCATCCAGACCATTCAACGCGTGTATGCAGCCAAGTGTCACAGTAAAGGTTGTTCACAATTATCTTATTAAATTTTATTTTATTAAGAACTGAATTCATCTCACTCCAGTTATATTTCGGTAGGCTTAGATAAACTTTACCTTCTAATATTAGATCGTCTTTCCTTTTATAGCCTTCCCTCGAATTAATTTCTAATTAGTGAATACTTTTCGTTCTACATTCTGTCACGTAGCCACTTATTATAAAAGCTGATAGGTCTAACACTCTACACTCACTTTCTCTCCACAATCTATGCCGGACGGCCAGTCGCTCTATTCCTATATATATACTGGAAGATTTTTATCTTTTGGGACTTTGTAGATATTATATCTACACCATTAAGACGCCGGAGCTTTTAACTTTGATTGTATAATCTTCAAGGATCAAACCCAAGCCCGCTGTCAAAGGACTACACAATAACTTCTTACCAATTGCCTGGAAGTGGAATTTTACGAGTCCAATCCTGTTATCAGAGGAATAGATCATCCAAGCCCATCAACTGCCTGGAAACGTAAACTTATGAACCTGACATATTATCATAAGTTACGTAAAATATTCATATCTCTATTTGTAACTGCCACGATCACTGTTTATCTCTTTTAATTAAATTTCATCATTATTTTTATTTCATTGTAAACAAATCGTTAATTGTTTTTCATTTATAGTAACTAGTAAATTCTGGGGCCTCATTCTACATATATCTTTATGCATAGTCGAGTAGCTCTTTACTCACTTGAGACCATGAGAGCTTTGAATAAAGAGAATATAATACATAAAGCTTCAGGATTTTGTCTTGCTGTAGCCTTATATGTTATCTTCTTTGGTTCCTTTCTCATTCTATTACAGTCTAAGCTGCATAATTTGGACAAATCCGTTCATCATTGACTTGTTTATTTCTTTTTTTTTAAAGATTTTAAGGCGCTTGCGATACATAATTTATGTCATTTCAGCGCCAGTAAAAAGGAAGAAAATGGTAGTAAAACAAAATTCTAGATTAACAATTAAAAGCACACAAGAAAAGTAAGGCAAAGGAGAATGAAACAAAAAGGGAATAGATGTAGTCAAGATTCCAAGAGCATACTATCATTGTGCGCAGTTTGAGATCACATAAAAGTCTCATCCAGACACCAGCACATGATTCCACTAAGAGGAACACACTCAAATATGTATATGTTCAAAACAAAAAAATAACTGTGAGTACATAACACAGAAATGATATACAAGGGAAATAATATCATCTCCCAAAACTAACACTAAACTTGACCAGTTCCCTCTCCGACAAGAAACCCGCAAAAGGCAACAACCAAGTAATCCCATTCCAATACAGAGACAGAAAGCAACCCAGAAAACAGATATAGGGGGGGGGGGTAGAAGATACTGCAAGTAACCTCCTCACTATGGGAGGTCAAATGACCCCACCCAGGTTAATCAAAAAATCATTCCAATTAAGCGGCGTTCAAATAAACCGATTCCATGGATAGCCGTCATAACTGGAACAACATTTCAAGTTTGTTCTAGGGGTTTTATGGCGCTTGTGACACTTATAGGTCATTTCAGCGCCAGTAAAAAAGGAAGATGATAGGATGTTTTTTCAAAGTTTTTAAGGGTTTTACGGCGCTTGCAACACATTGAGGTCATATAAGCGCCAGTAAAAAGGAAGAAAATGGGATAGTAAAAAGTTCTAGAATTACAATTAAAGCACAAAAGAAAAGGTGAGACAAAGGGGAATTGGTTCAAATAGGAAAATGATGTAGATTCCAAGAGAACACCGTCAAAGTACTTAGTTTGAGATCACCTAAAAGTCTCATCAAGACACAAGCACAGCTCCCAACTCAGAGGAATACACTCAAATGTTTACAGATCATATAATATAATATGTAAACTAAACATAATACAATGCATAACAGAGAGATGATTTTTACAAGGGAAATAATATCATCTCCCAAAACTATAACTATACATTCGACTGTTTCCCTCCCAGCCAGGACTCCGACAAGGCCCAGGACAAAACCAAGTAATCTCATTCCAAGACAACAACAGGAAACAATTGGAAAACGGGTTGGGGGAATAGAAGACACAGCATGTACCTCCCTGTCCACTATGGGAGGTCAGGATCCCCACCCAGGCCAACGAAGATGATAGGAGAAAGGTTGTTTGTTTGTTTTTAAGAGTTTTACGGCGCGTGCAACACATTTCGGGCACATCAGCGCAAGTAAAAAGGAAGAACATTGGTTGGGGGATAGAAGATAGAACATGTACCTCCCTGCCCACTATGGGAGGTCAGGAACCCCACCCAGAGGGCCAGGACAAAAACCAAGTAATCTCATTCCAAGACAAATACAGAAAGCAAGTTGGAAAACAGATATTATAGGGGGGATAGAAGATACAGTAAGTACCTCACTGCCTACCATGGGAGGTCAGGTCCCCATCCAGATGAATGAAAGCAAACACACTAGGAACGTATATATTTTATGTTTTTTGTTTTTAAGGGTTTTTACGGCGCTTGCAACACATTTAGGTTATATCAGCGCCAGTAAAAAGGAAGAAAATGGGATAGTAAAAGTTCTAGAATTACAATTAAAGCACCCAAGAGAAAGGAAGACAAAGGGGAATGGGAACAAATAGGGATCAGATGTGGATTCCAAGAGCATATCACCAATGTACTTAGTTTGAGATCACCTATGTCTCATCTGGACACAAGCACAAAATCCAACAAAGAGGAATACACTCAAATGTTTACATTATACATTAAAAATAAATATAATAATACATAACAGAGAGAAGATTTACAAGGAAAAAAATATCATCTCCCAAAACAATAAACTATGCATTTGACTGTTTCCCTCTCAGCCAGGACTCCGACGAGGGCCAGGACAAAACCAAGTAACCTCATTCCAAGACAAAGACAGAAAGCTTGTTGGAAAACAGATATAAGGGGATAGAAGACACACGTATATATTTTAATTTATTTGGTACAAATGCAATATATACGTATATTAATGAGCTTATTTCCGTTATAATACAAAAGCTAGCATTTTCCTTATGGTACAAAAATAGAGTACAGAACAATATCAGGTCGTGAACGGAGTGAGTTTTTGTTTCTATTCATTCATGAAATCAGTTCTTTATTCATGCAATTGAAATATTCATATGTCTTACTCTTTCACGAAGATGCTACAATCACAAAGATAAACAGCACAAGTGAGTCAGTGAATGAATGAATGCATGACTGAATGAATGAATGAATGAATGAAAGAATGAATGAATGAATGAATATGTGGATGGATGGATGAAAGGATGTTTTCTTCTTTTTAATGAGTTATACGACACTTCAAACATACTTTGGTAATTTTAGATCCAGTTAAAAACAAAAACAAAAACAAAACAAAAAACAAGAAATAAATAAAATACCGATGGGATATTCAAAAGATTTCAGTTTCAGGCGCCGAAAAAGAAGGAAGACAAACGGGACTATATTTTACGCAGAGAACAAAGACATGTCCAATAACCAAAAAAAAAAAAAAATCGAGAATAGAAGAGAACATACCAGTAGCTGTTTTTGTTTTTGTTTTTCAAGGGTTTTTAGACGCTCAGTACACATTAAGATCATATCAGTGCCGGTACAAGGGAGGAAAATGCGTTGTAAATAATTCTAGAGCTGCACTTAAAAGCGCCCAAGAAAAAGTAAGACACCGGGGACTCATTCAAATAGGGAACAGAAGTAGACTTCAAGAGCTTGTTTTTGTTTTTCAGGGTTTTACGGCGCTTGCAACACACATTTAGGTCATATCAGCGCCAGTAAAAAGGAAGAAAATCGGAAGTAAAAACATTCTATATGTGCAATTAAAAAGACTTGAGGAAAAAGAAAGAAAAAGGGGCATGGTTGATATAGGGAACAGATGTAGATTCCAAGAGCACACTATCAGTGTACCTACTTAGTTCAAGATCACTTAAAAGTCTCAACCAGACACCAGCACAAGATCTCACTAAGAGGAATACACTCAAATGTTTACAAATCATATGTTATAAATGAAAAAAAATAACAGTAAATAACAGAGAGATTTCAAGGGCATAACATCGTGGTCTTTGCTTCGTACCCGAAAGGTACCGAGTTCGACTACCCGCCGCGTTGTGTGGCCTTGAGTAAGTCACCTAGCCTCAGCAGTTCACTTTGCGGCGCTGCACTGCGGTTGACCCTTTGGAATAGATCCTAAAGAACCATTTCCCCTTAGGGATGAATAAAGGGAATTTATTTATTATTATTAGTTTGAAATCACATAAGTCTCACCCAGACACAAGCACACACAAAATACATTTAAAACACAAACGATGACAGCACACAATAGAGCAGATGATTTACAATGGAAAACAATATCATTTCCCATAACTAATACTATACATTTGACCGTTTCCATCTCAGCCAAGGACTATGGCCAGGGAGGGCCATGAAAACAACAAGTAATCTCATTCAACAAGGACAAAACCGAGAGCAACAACAAAAAAAAAAAAAGTAAATTTAGGGGAATAGAAGACACAAGGCCACGAAAACCACATTATTAAATTGAAGAGGGTTTAATAAGTAATGAGCTGAGTATATTGCATGCGGTGGGAACAGCATGATGTTATAGGATGGATGATGATGATGATGATGATGATGATGATGATGATGATGATGATGACGACGAATAAGATGATCATGATAACGACGACAACGACAATGATATCAGATTTGGTAATAATCAAGTATTTGATTTCAGAATGACATTAAATGCAGTAACAATGGAAATGCAACAGGGAATGAATAAGTGCTGGAAAATAATACTTAAATTATAAATCCATGAAGAATACTTTTTTTTTAATGAATTCAGACCTGCGTACTATTACGAAAAAAAATCGTAAATTTACGAAATTTTGGCTCCAAATTCAGAACTTCACGAGCATCTCAAAAAAGTCATTCAATCAAACTTATTGAAAATGAACGTTGATGCCAGATTGCGTGATTTTAAGAATTCTGAAGTGGTATTTTATCCTTGTTCAAGTAAATTGTTGATTTTTTCAACTTGACTAGAATGACTTACGATTTTTATCGCCTAAAAATTACGAATTTTTAAATGATCAAGTAGGCAGGTCTGGGAGTTTTACAGGACTTGCCAGCGCTAGGACAAGTAGGACAAAGCCAAGGAATGCTATTCTAGAACATGGACAGGGAGCAACACGAAATTTGTTCTGTTTGCTGTGAAGGGTTCTCCGGTGCTTGGGACACTTTTAGGTTTTTTGTTTTTAAGGGTTTTACGGCGCTTGCAACACATTAAGGTCATATCAGCGCCAGTAAAAAGGAAGAGAATGGGATAGTTAAAAGTTCTAGAATTACAATTAAAGCGCAAAAGAAAAGGTAAGACAAAGGAGAACGTGTTCAAATAGGGAACAGATGTAGATTCCAAGAGCATAACGTTAAAGTACTTAGTTTGAGATCACCTAAAAGTCTCATCCAGACACAAGCACAGGTCCCAACTAAGAGGAATACACTCAAATGTTTACCAATCATATAATATAATATGTAAACTAAACATAATACAATGCATAACAGAGAGATGATTTACAAGGAAAAAAATATCATCTCCCAAAACTATAACTATACATTCGACTGTTTCCCTCCCAGTCAAGGAACTCCGGCAAGGATCAGGACAAAACTAAGTAATCTCATTCCAAGACAATGACAGGAAACAATTGGAAAACAGGTATGGGGGGATAGAAGACACAGCATGTACCTCCCTGCCCACTATGGGAGGTCAGGATCCCCACCCATGGGACACTTTTAGGTCATTTCAGCGCCAGCAAAAAGGAAAGAAGATGGGATAGTCAATAATTATAGATTTACAAATTAAAAGCACCCAAGAAATAGTAAGACAAATGGAAGTGGATCAAACAGGAATCCAAAGTCAATTCCAAGAGCTAACTCTCCACGGGCTCATCTAAAAAAAAATATTGAGCTTTTATATAGCGTAATATCCACTAAACGTGCTCAAAGCGCTTTACTTTTTTACAAGGGGTCCCTGGCCAACAGCAACACTTAACATGTAGGACGGAACATGACGTCTGTTAGGCGATATTATAATTTTTTCGGACAGAGACAACGCTGTTAACGGCCAGGTACTCATTTTACACCTGAATACGGTGAGAGAATGTGAGTAAAGAGCCTTTTCCAACGATTCAACTATGCGCCGAGCGAGGCTCGAACCCAGCACCTTCTGATCCGAAAGCGAGTGTCATACAACTAGACCACATAGCCGCACTAAAATATCTAACTATCTATCTAAAAGTTCCATCCAAACACAAGCCCTCGATCCAACTTCAAGGAATATACTCCAATGTTTCCAAAATATATTTTTTAAAAGTCAAAATACTTTGACAGTACATAAAAGGGAGATTGATTTACAGAGGAATTTTTTTTTTAAATACCATCTCCCAAAATAAATCATACACAGTTGACAGATTCTCTCTTAGCTAAGGACTCTGGGCAGGGCCGGGGCAAAACCAAATAATCTCAACCCAAAACAATGACAGAAAGCAACAAGGAGAAGGAAAAATAGGGGAATAGAAGACAGCAAGAGTTATTTCCCTGGTTACTTCCACTATGGGAGGTAAAAAGAACCAACCCTAGCAATTCTAAATGAATCACAAATATTATATGAGAGAGATTATACGAGAAGAGGCGATGATGTCGTCGACTGATATAGAATCCCCCACCCCAGCTACCATATATAATACGGAAATCCCCACCCCAGCTACCATATATAATACGGAAATCCCCAACCCCAGCTACCATATATAATACGGAAATCCCCACCTCAGCTACCATATATAATACGGAAATCCCCACCCCAGCTACCATATATAATACGGAAATCCCCACCCCAGCTACCATATATAATAAGGGAATCCCCACCCCAGGGACCATATATAATACAGGAATTCCCACCCCAGCTACTATAGACAAGAATTCCCACCCCAGGGACCATATACAATATGGGAATTCCCACCCCAGCTACCATATATTATACGGGAATCCCCGCCCTAGGGACCATAAACAATATGGGAATCCCCACCCTGGGGACCATCCGCCCTAGGGACCATAAACAATATGGGAATCCCCACCCTGGGGACCATAAACAATCCGGGAATCCCCACCCTAGGGACCATAAACAATACGGGAATCCCAAGCCTAGGGACCATAAACAATACGGGAATCCCAACCCTAGGGACCATAAACAATACGGGAATCCCCACCCTAGGGACCATAAACAATATGGGAATCCCAACCCTAGGGACCATAAACAATCCGGGAATCCCCACCCTAGGGACCATAAACAATATGGCAATCCCAACCCTAGGGACCATAAACAATACGGGAATCCCAACCCTAGGGACCATAAACAATATGGGAATCTCCACCCTGGGGACCATAAACAATACGGGAATCCCAACCCTAGGGACCATAAACAATACGGGAATCCCCACCCTGGGGACCATAAACAATACGGGAATCCCAACCCTAGGGACCATAAACAATCCGGGAATCCCAACCCGAGGGACCATAAACAATACGGGAATCCCAACCCGAGGGACCATAAACAATACGGGAATCCCAACCCTAGGGACCATAAACAATCCGGGAATCCCAACCCGAGGGACCATAAACAATACGGGAATCCCAACCCGAGGGACCATAAACAATATGGGAATCCCAACCCTGGGGACCATAAAGAATACGGGAATCCCAACCCTAGGGACCATAATATACAACAAGGGACTCCAAATCCACATCTTCTGAGTCGTAGAATACTAATAATATCATGGAAGACAAAGACAAAGTTTGGCAAGATTTCGACAGTAAATCCTATATAAGATGTTATCAACTTCTAACAACATACGGCATACCTAGATAATATTATATCCAAAGCGCTTATGGCATCATACGTAAATTGACATCACACCAACATCCAATTTGTGTGTGTGTAGGGGGGGAGGGGTTGTTTTTGAATTTCCATTTTTTGGATGAATAAAGTTTATTATTATTATTGTTATTGTAATTTTTTTTTTTTTAATTTTATGTTTTTTTAATTATCATTATTATTATTATTATTATTATTATTATTATTATTATTATTATTATTTATTATTTATTATTATTATTATTATTATTATTATTATTATTATTATTATTATCATAGGGCGATAGAAGACACAGTAAGTGCCTCCCTGCCCACTGTGGGAGGCCAGGAACCCCACCCAGGCAACAGTTTTAGGTCATAATTTATGCGTCAGTAAAAAGGGAAAAAAAACGGGGATGGTAAAACAATTCTGGATTTACAATTAAAAGCACACGAGGAAAAGTAAGACAAAGGGGAATGGTTCAAGTCGGGATGATGTAGGTGCTTAGTTTGAGATAAGATACAAGTTTTCATCCGGGAATAAGCACCGGATCCCAACAGAGGAATACAATGAAATCTTACAAATCATTATATTATAATAAAAACAAAAAATATATCTACATACCAAATCGATTATTTACAAGGAAAAAAATATAACCTCCTAAAACTATAACTATAAATATGACTGTTTCTTTCCCAGCCAAGGACTCTGGCCAGGGCCAAAACAAAAGATATGTAATCTCATTCCAAGACAAAGGCAGAAAGCAAGTTGGAAAATAATTTGTTTTGTTTTTTTGTTTTGTTTTGTTTTTTGTTTTTTTGTTTTTTTCTTCTTTATTTTTTTTTGGGGGGGGGGGGGATAGAAAACACAGCAAATGACTGCCTTGCCCACTATTGGAGGACAAAAGACCTCACTCAGATCTAGTAATCACAAACCAAAGAAAAACGCAAGATCAACTGAAATCAAAAGTAGATCCAAGAGCATTACAGCATTTTCCTTGTAGGTTGTCTAGGGTGGAAAGGGGGTGGGGAAGGGAGGGGGGGGGGGGGGGGGGGATAGAAGACGCAGAATGTGACCTCGCCTAGCACCATGAGAGGTCAGAGGATCCCACCTATAAACTATAACCGTACATAACAGTAGAGATGATCTAAAAGGGGAGAAAAATTATATTATTATTCCCTGATATATAGGAATAGAAGAAGACACAGCAAGTGACCTCCTGCCCAGCATGGAAGGTGAGGTCAAAAGATCCACGACAGACCTGCCAAATTGAAAATATCAAATTTAGTAATTTTTATGTTAATTTTTAGTAATATTGAGGAAAATAGTAATAGCAGTAGTAGTTGTAGTTGTAGTAGTGGTAGTAGTTATTATTATTATTGTCATTATTTAAGTAATACAGAGAATTAAAAATTCGTAATTTTCCATAGAAATTAGAAACTGGCCATGAAATTTGTCTAAAATTAGTAAATTTACGAAAAATTCGTAAGATTCGGCAGGTATGCCACGAGATGAAAATAATCCATCCTGACACGTCTGACAAGTCCTGTTACATAAAATGAAATAGACACCACTACGGTTGACGGGGGGAAATATTAATGAAATACATATTAAGTGGTAGCTGTGAATTATGACGAGGTTTAACAAAACAAAAGCTTATGGCAAACCAAAGCAACAACTTCAAAATAAATTAAAAACAGAATAGCAAAATAAACATTTGTGTGTACATGAACATTAATAATATCGTTTTTCAGGAGGGAAAAATGTACAATTAAAAACACAAAAAAATGGTTAAGTAACACATGTGTAGAAGTGATACTGTCAATGAAATAATGGTGATATCAACAAATCAAAATGGGACTCGAGATATGAAAAAAAAATTATAATAATAATAATAAACAAGCAATTGATATGAATAGCACATTTGATGCTTATACCTTAAAGCTTTGAATATGACTTGCGTAGTTTTGAAAAATTTTCTCCTAGACACAAAATGTATAGGAATAGGTAAACAAAAACAATCTTTTTAAGGGTTTTGCACTACTCGAGAAACTTTAGGTCATTTCAGCACTAGTTTTTAAAATAGGCGACGTAATAGTAAATCAATTCTAGATTTACAATTAAAAGCACCAGAGAAAAAAAATGTATGACAAAGGGAACACAAATTATGAATACGGGACAACTGCATGAATTTCTAAACCACAAATAAATTTACCTCTAGCATAGTTTCTTTTTTTTTCATTTCATAAAATTTCAAACTCTAATCAGTCACATGAAAAATAAACATAGTCCTTAAGAGCTATTAGACCAGGAGTTTAACCTGGTTTCTATAGTGTCGAAACAGACAATAGAAATTGCTTGATACCCTTTTGATAGTATGCAAGTCTTATCGCAAAGTACTTTCCACCAGATCTAACAAACCCAGCTCAGCTAACCTATCACTGCTGGATGGACAAGAGGAATCAGAAATAAATGTCAATTTCACCCGGGGGGGGATCAAACTCAAGTCCCTTTGTAAATGAAGTGAGTGCACTACCAACTGAGTTATCGGGACCCCTAGTCATGTGAAATGAAAGAAGATAATAATCTTCACGACTATTAGACTATTATAATCTTCATATTTATTTTTTTATCAGTGATGATACTCACAAAAAGTCAAAAAGGAGGAAAAGTCTCGGAAAAACGGAAAACTCACCTAGAACATTCTTGCACCACAGGAAAGTAGGCAGGATGACTTCTTTTGAGTACAATTTTAAAACGCCCGGAGTCCAGTAAAAGGAGGAAATTTTTTATATATATATATTTTTTTTAAAAAGGAGGTATTTTTTAAAGATTTATTATATTAAAAAAAAGTAAAAGGAGGAAATGAAGGAAATATCCGCGGATCGAGGATCTGAGGAGGAAAACTGAGGAAAGGAAAGAAAACCGCGGATTTCCACGGATCCGCGGAAAAGTATCATCACTGTTTTATTTTTTCACTTCCAGTTTACAAAAAAAACATAAAAAGGGGCAGCGTGGCTCAGCAGCAAGGTCTTCACTTTGTTACCCAAATGGTACCGAGTTCCGATTACCCGCCTCGTTGTGTAGCCTTCAGCAAGTCACCTCGCTTTAGCTCACTTTGCGGCGCTGCACTGCGGTTGACGCCTGGGTTATTCCAGTCTTCCTTTGATTTAGACCCGAAAGACAAATTTCCCCTTAGGGATGAATAAAGGGAATATATTTATTTATTTATTGATTTATTTATTCATTGATTTATTTATCTATCTATTTATATATAGATGAGTATTGTATTGAGTGAGATGAATGATGCATTTCGTTATACATGGCAATTAATGGGACTTTGGAATGTTTCACAATATGTGACCCGTCGCCTCCATCTGGTATTATGTTGTTGTTAAGTTGTTAAGGGTTTTACGGCGCTTGCAACACATTTAGGTTATATCAGCGCCAGTAAAAAGGAAGAAAATAGGATAGTAAAAAGTTCTAGAATTACAATTGAAGCATCCAAGAGAAAGTAAGACATAGGGGAACTGGGAACAAATAGGGATCAGATGTAGATTCCAAGAGCATATCACCAATGTACTTAGTTTGAGATCACCTATAAGTCTCATCCGGACACAAGAACAAAATCCAACAAAGAGGAACACACTCAAATGCTTACATTATACATTAAAAAATAACAAATATACTAATACATAACAGAGAGATGATTTACAAGGAAAAAAATATCATCTCCCAAAACAATAACTATGCATTTGACTGTTTCCCTCCCAGCCAGGACTCCGACCAGGGCCAGGAAAAAAAACTAAGTAATCTCATTCCAAGACAAAGACAGAAAGCATGTTGGAAAACAGATATAAGGGGATAGAAGACACAGTGTGTACCTCCCTGCCCGCTATGGGAGGTCAGGATCCCCACCCAGTCTGGTATTATGTCGGAATGAACGAGAGATGAAGAAAATTGAGTCCAGTCAGTATGATTAGAATTAGGCAATTGATGAATTTAGGGAGGGAGAGGGTGGTTGGAGAGTTGGGGGGAGGGGGGGGGGGTGAAGCGGGAGGAGTTCTGTTCTTAATTTTCTTCCAAGTTACAGAAACAAAGCTCATTTTCTTTCACAAAAGGCATTTCTTTGCAAGAGTGCAGTGCCAAAATTCATGTATTGAGAAAAATGCATATGAAGTTGTTTTGTTTTTTGTTTTTGTTGGGGTTTTTTTGTTGTTGTTGTTGTTTGTTGTTTTTAAGGGTTTCACAGCGCTTGCAACACATTCAGGTTATATCGGCGCCATAAAATGGAAGAAAATGGGATAGTGAAAAGTTCTAGAATTACAATTAAAGCACCCAAGAGAAAGTAAGACAAAGGGGAACTGGGAACAAATAGGGTTTTTTTTTTTAATGTACTTCTGGATCTCAGCCAAATATTTATTTGACATAAATATTAATAAGTTAAGTTTAAAATTGTATTATAAGCAGGTTGGGGTTCACTCTGACATTGGAGACAATAGGTCACAAATAGAGATTATTAATTTTTATAAGACTAAAATCTATTCATCCCGAAGAGAAACATACTCATCGCAACTAACAACAAAAAAAAAAACAAAAACAAAACAAACAAAAAATACAGCGCTTTAATTTTATCATCTTAAAACAGATAGCATCTACTGTTTTTTTTTTTGTTTTTTTTTGTTTTTTTGTTTGTTTTTAGGGGTTTAGTGGCACTTGTAATTAATATCAGACAATGCCACGCATATTGATAGTGGAACGTGCTCCACCAAAAAATCCAAAACATATATTCTGTGCATGAGATGACTCCAATCTAACCCCATCTTAACATAAGTGTAAAATTTTATATATATATATATATATATATATATATTATATATATATATATATATATATATATATATATATATATATATATATATATATATAAACAAGAATCAGCAAAAAAAAAATATAATAATAAAAAAAGCTGAACTCAAGTTTAACTCAACAAGGCAAAGGAGTTAACTAAACAGAATCAAACTAACTGTAATTGCAACTACGTAATTCCCAATACAAGCACAGGGCATTCTATGCATTTTACTATTTGTCCCATTTTCAACGCCAATCATCATGATGCATCGCTTATCTTCAGAGCCATCCAATCCAATATTTACAATATATAACAAAAAAATAATTAGCCGCTCTGATTAAAAATATGTACAGGCCATTTTTAAGTAAGCAAGCATAAAATTAATTAAAGTTATAACAGTATTATTATTGTAAAATAACATTATTCATAATAATAATAATAATAATAATAATAATAATAATAATAATAATAATAATAATAATCACATGCGTCATCATTATCATCACAACCATTACCATACGAAATACTGCTTAGGGAATATATATAGCAGAAACCACAATATAAGACCAAGGGACAAGCAGAGAAACACACAAATACACAGACACACACTCACACACACACACATACACACACAAACAAATAAAAAGCTCAATTTGACATGCAACAAGAACATACAAAAAAAAAAAAAAAAAAATTTTTTTAAGGATCTAAAAATAAAACATTCACTTTTAAAACGATCATTGTTTAAAAATCAAAACACAAAAATACTTGTACACGTGGAATGTAAGGGATATTCTATTCCAATTTTACCATAATATAAGGATAATTTTACATCTTCTTCTTCATTAAAAATCCATTGACTCGGTCAGACGATACGAGTATTACAGTCAATGTACAATGATGTCAAGACACCTTTCATAGCATGACTAACTCCACACTATTCATTACATGACTTACGTCCCTCTATTAACTCTCTCCTTACCAGCAATTTTTCAGGATTTTCCCCAAAACTTCACACCCAACTAACACAAAAAATAGATTTTTTTATCACTCACACACAATAGAAGTAAAGTTCTTGCCATACATAATCACTTTAGCAAAACATTCTCTACAACACACTGCTCATTTTCTTTAAATGTTATGTTGTACAAAAGAAATTTGAGTAAGAAAAATGTTGGTTGTATCATAACGAATGTGACGATTTTACTATAGTTGGTAAGGAGAGGGTTTTTTAAAAAAAACAAACAAAAAAACTGATTTTACAACAAATTTAGGTCATTTCAGGACCAGTAAAAAGAAAAACAAAGGGCTTGTCAAAAAAAATTCTAGATTTATCATTTAAATCAAACGAGAACTACTAAGACATAGGGGAATGATTCAAATAGGGAACAGATGTAGATTCCAGGAGCAGACTATCATATGATTTAGAACCTAAAGGCCTCATCAAGACACAAGCTCAGGATTCCACTAAGACGAATACACTCAAATGCTTATTGTTTGTTTTTAAGGGTTTTACGGCGCTTGCAACACATTTAGGTTATATCAGCGCCAGTAAAAAGGAAGAAAATGGGATAGTAAAAAGTTCTAGAATTACAATTAAAGCACCCAAGAAAAAGTAAGACAAAGGGGAACTGAGAACAAATAGAGATCAGATGTAGATTCCAAGAGCATACCACCAATGTACTTAGTTTGAAATCACCTACAAGTCTCATCCAGACACAAGCACAAAATCCAACAAAGAGGAACACACTCAAATGCTTACATAATACATTCAAAAAAAATAATAATACATAACGAGAGATGATTTACAAGGAAAAAAATATCATCTCCCAAAACAATAACTATGCATTTGACTGTTTCCCTCCCAGCTAGGATTCGGCCAGTGCCAGGACAAAACCAAGTAATCTCATTCCGAGACAAAGACAGAAAGCATGTTGGAAAACAGATATAAGGGGATAGAAGACACAGTATGTACCTCCCTTGTTTTATTTTGTTTTTAAGGGTTTTACGGCGCTTGCAACACATTAAGGTCATATCAGCGCCAGTAAAAGGAAAAAATGGGATAGTAAAAAGTTCTAGAATTACAATTAAAGCATCCAAGAATAAGGCAGACAAAGGGGAATTGGTTCAAAAGAGAACAGATGTAGATTCCAAGAGCACACTATCAGTGTACTTAAATTGAGATCACCCAAAAGTCTCATCCAGACACAAGCACAGGTCCCCACTAAGAGGAACACACTCAAATGTTTACAAATAATATATAATACATAAATAAAACATAATAGAGTGCATAACAGAGAGATGATTTACAAGGAAAAAATATCATATCCCAAGACTATAACTATACATTCGACTGTTTCCCTCCCAGCCAAGGAACTCCTGCAAGGGTCAGGACAAAACTAAGTAATCTCATTCCAAGACAATGACAGGAAACAATTGGAAAACGGGTATGGGGGACACAGTATGTACCTCCCTGCCCGCTATGGGAGGTCAGGATCCCCACCCAGTCAAATGCTTACTTACATATTCAAATGCTGACACTTTTGAAACAATTAAGAAAAAGTAGGGAAAAAAAACAAACTTTTAAGATACAGGCACTCAATTCTCGAAAAGGTCAGACAATTAAAATAAACCCAAGTCGACATTTCTAATATAATTCTAGAATATTCCTCTTTAAAATATTGAATTAAAATTAAAAACCAATGTAAGAACAATTCTATCTTTATACTTAGGTTTATTCCTGTCATAATAATATTGCCACTAATCAACACTCACCAATTTGATACAACATAACGTTAACATAAAATATAAGCGATATTCAATGAGTAGTTATCTCTCCCTCTCTCTCTCTCTCTCTCTAATAAAACCATTACAACATATCACAAATGTCACAACATCATCATTTCAACGCACTATTATTACAAATTAAGACCAAGTTACCACATTTTAACGGTAACAAAGATGCCAACACATCAAAAAAGAAATACACATAAAAGATCATTAGTCTTTGCATTGCATGTGCTTTTTGTAACAAAACACTAAAACATAGAACTAGAAAGTAATAAAAAGTTGATAGCATTTTTTTTTTTTAAAAGGTGAAAAAAAAAAAATTGAATTGTACGAGAACAATACACAGATCCAATTAACATGTTGTACACTGGCCAAGATACCATTACTTGCAAAAAGGACGCGCCAAACCAAATCGTTTCCTGGATTTTAAGTGATGTATTTATGTTTTTAATTGTTTTTCTTATTGGCTGAAGAAGGGTTTTGATCCTGAAATGTTCCGTGTTTGGTATTTTGTTCTTTTATGAAGCTGTTATATTCCTTTTTGTTCATTACTTTTTACAGTCCACACCTTCTACTTCTAGCAGCTTTGTATCATCAAGAAAATAATTGAATACAAGAATAATCTCTGTATGCACTTTACTTGTACCACATCATTCCTCATAACAAAAAAAAAAAAGGTCTATATCTAAATTATGCACACACACACATTTTTTTCTTTCCATCGGCTTTCAATTTCTGCAAGATTCGAGTACCATAATTATAACTTCCAACAAATACAAAATAAAATGAAGGCCATGAAAATATATTTGTCGGTGGAAAGGTGGTGGGACAAAAGGGAGAGGAGAGTAAAGTTAGTCGTCTCATTCATATAGCACTTGTACTAGGGATACTTATTATAATTATAGATGTTTTAAACCTGCTATTATTAAATGTACATAATCAACCCCCCTCCCCACCCAGAGACAAAGAAATCAATTCACCACATTTTTCAATTCAGCAAATCTTATAAAGCAAATTAATATGGCGCTCGGTAATAAAATAAACAAAAGGAAAAATAAACAAGCAAACACAAAAATACTTCTTTTTTTTTTTTTCTTAATCAAAAGAATAAATAGGTCATCTTCTTCCAACATTCCCTCCCTCCAGAAAAAAAACAAAAAACAATTCATATATCAACCAATCAAACTTCAGCATGCATTAAATATTCATATATTCACATCTCATTTGTTTATATTGAGCAATAATAATATAATAATAATAATAATAAGAATAATAATAATAATAATAATAATAATAATAATAATAATAATAATAATAATAATAATAATAATAATAATAATTAAATAACAATAGTGTAAGAAGTAAAAATGAATGTTTTGTAGACATTTTACAATTTTCTATTGCTTAAAAATATCAGAGCAACATTTCATCAACAACAGTAACATTCATGTCACAGGATTGTTCAGCACGTAAACTCATAGCCTGACACTGACCAAAAAAATTACCTAAAGAGACAAGTATATGACCAAAAAAGAAAACAAATCGTGTGTTGTATTCAACAGTTCAACCAATGGGATCATTTTTTACCTTGAACACTATTGACGACGACTCACTAGGCGGTGCACTCATCTGTAAATGACTTCAAAAGACAAGTCCTAATGTCAGGCTATGAGTTAACGAAGGCTACATTCAGCCCATGTGAAGACTAAGTATAAGTGTATTAAGGATCAATGGCAGAAGTAGGTGTCGTCATGTCTGTCACTTAACTCTTTTGAGTTCACAATAAATGGTAATTGAACGAATTTGTTCGATAGCCTATTCATGTGAACACAACAAAAAGTTAAGTCATATGACATTTAACTTTATAATGCAAAGGGTTGTTTTATTGAGTAAGTAAGGATTTCTCGTATTCATTAACAACATAAATAACAAAATGAAAAAAAAAAAGAGATATTAACTTAATTCAGTTCATTAACTGTAATGTCCCTACATTAATATTTCCAAAGAAACATGTCACGAAATAAAATTACATATTTATATATTGTGTTTATGGCATAATGTGCTAAAAAAAAAACCCAAAAAAACAACATACAATGACACTTTCAAAATTTAACAAAACGATAACGAAAAAGAGAAATGTGTAAAAATTAAGAGCTCAATGACAATAATCTTTTTAAGCAATAATTTGGAGTGATGTAATCCATGAGTATTGTTATAAATCTATTTCAAAATCCAATACTCACATCCAAATGGGTTATGGGAATGCCATTGATGTATTTCTGTGCTAATCATATTGTTTTTTCATACAGGACGTGTATAATTGTGTAACGATTGTACTGTGACTCTTTGTTTTGTTTTGTTCTTTCTTTTAGGCTTGATCTATAGCATTTGCGACGTTTTAGGCAATTTCATTGCCAATGATATAATAGTCAAAGAGTTTGGAAGCACATCGATTTCCCTTCCCCTTTGGAAAACGAATACAAGAGGGATAATTCAATCAGGGAATAGAGGTAGATCTCAAGAGTAATATAACCCGTGCATCTGGCTTTAAACTACCAAACACTGAATTATGATTGGAAAAAAATTATCTCTGACAAAAGTACAAAAATCCATTTATTTCCAACCTGTTCAATCCAAGAAGGGCCCACATGACACTAAGCGATCTCATTCCAAGACAAAACCACACTCGCACAAAGAAACTAGAAAAAGTATACAGAGATAAAAGAAGTGGTTACGAGTGTTGGGGTCAATGTAGAACTCGCTAATGAAGGACATCCCATAATCATGCCCCTATGGAGTTCCACCTATTGCAATTAATTGCACATTGAGCACAGTAATACTTTTCACAATCTTATATATATACATACAAAACTTTATTGTGCTATGTGTATAAAAGCACAATATATAATCAACAATTAGATGCATCATGCTTTTGTAGCAGAAGCAAAATGACTATCTTGCACATGTGTAGAGTGTGTTGTAAGTAAAATTTATAGTTGTGTATGTGCGTGTCACAGCTCACAACAACGGATAAGATTTCAACAAATATCATCTAACTCTTGAGTACAATTATGCGAATAGCTTTGGTCATCAGCTCATACAAACACAGTTTAATTTTATCAAAAGACACAGAAAGTGTCAATCAGGATAAATAAATAAATCACACTAAAAAATAACAAATATTCACACATACAGACTAACATCTTGTTTCATATACTTAACGATTAGGACCTCCCTCCACTTTGTTTATCCTTTACTTGATAGTGTTGTTTATAACCGCTAAACGACTTACAATTAAAAAAAGACCTCTAATTATTACACTAGTATTGGACCGAACAAGAAAAGCTTAAAGCCCTCTCTGGACTAGAAACAACAACCCCATTTCTAATCAATGATCCTTATCCTGATCGAAGTACTAAGATAAGGCTAATCAAATTTAATACAGTGGAATCTTGGATAAAGCCAACACCACAAGATCAGAGAGATTAGTTGACTTTAAGCAAGGTAGACTTTATCCATTATCAACGGAATAAACTTAAAGAACAGAAATTTTGTAACTGTAATAAAGAAAAAAAAAAAGAGAGAATCAACACGAATATTTACAACCAGGATCCTATCTCTTTCACAACTTTCATAGTTTTAAACCAAGTAAGAAACATATCAATGGTCGGTGGGCGGATCAAACCTCTGAAGTCCCGATTTTCAGGATTGGCGGATCAAAACTCTACATATCAGCTTTGCGCACCACGTTTTATTTAATTTTGGGCGGATCAGACGTCGATGTCATCAGTCTAAAAAATTAATACAAGGATTTCCTTTTCTATGAATGAGGGCACAACTATCAAACCGAGCAGTCTTCGGAATTCATGGTTCTGAATCAGGTTATTTTTTATCTCAACATTTTGAAAGAGGGAAACCATTCGGAAATGAATGAAAGTCTTTCAAGTTGAATAGACTTGTCCTCTGGGTTCTTAAATCGAACTCTGCTAGGGAATCTCTCTAAATAATATCGAAAAGGGAAAAAAAAAAAAGATCCAACTAAATAAAACATCTCCTTCACTCATCTTAGTCCTGCTTCAATCCATTACTTCTATGAGTGCCATTGACACCCCCATTACATATCACACCCATCCCTCCTGTTCCTCCATCCTCTGCAATACCTTGACAACGATCATTACCACAACCAACACAACCAAAATTACTACTACCACTGCTACAACTACTAATGTCACTGCTACAACTGTTGATGTTTACACCGGCTCTCTGTTGACAATGGATTTGATTGGATAATGACGATGACAATGAAGTTGAAGGGATGGATGTTGAGGATAATGACGTTGAACAAGATGATGACGATGATGATGATGATGATGTTGATGATGGTGATGACAGCGGAGATGATGGTGAATTGCTGTAGTTGTTGTGGTTTTCTGAGGACAATCTGGTCCCTGTCCTATTTCCATTGATGGTACTGAATTGTTCAGGCCTGAACGCTGCCCAGAGCCTTTGGTAAATTTCTCGTCTTACAGTGGCGGTAAATTTGGTGAAGAGACAAAGAGCTGTGCAAACGACGAACATGACATTGTAGAGAAGAATGATGTAGATGTTGCCAAGCCAATCCATGCTGCCAAAATTACCCACCAAATCAAAATTTGTGATGCCTATATAAAAAATAAGATAAAATAAAGAAAGAAAACAATTTATTAATTTACAGGCATCAATGAAAGAGTTGCACTGTTTATTATCTTGAAAGAAAGTGAAAACGATTTTGACTTATTGCACCAGAAGTAACGAAAACAAGTCATTTGTTATTTCAAATGTTCTCATCAATGAGAGGTATGGCCAAAGTCCTCGATGACTTTTCTGACCTGGTACAGACATTGATCAATCATTTCTTATCAATATTGATGCAAACATATCCTTACTTAACGATCTTGATCAATTTTGTGTCTTACTTTTTGTTTCTATTTGCACCTCAAAATTTGATAGTAATAATTTTTATCAGTCCAAAATCGTAGCTGCATGACAGAACCGTTGATTTAATTACAGTGGGGAAAAATGTTCAAGAAAGGAGCAGCACTGAGACTCCTTTAGATTCAAGTTTCATGCATTAATAATTTTTTTTTCTTTTTTACTTCATAGCATTACAATCGTACCAGTCGCCATTTTGGATATTGTGTCCATCATCTTTAATTGATATGTCCGACTAACTTAGAAAATTTTGCATAAAATTTTACACACATAATTTTTGAGCCATATCCTAACAAACCATGCTAAAAACTTTCGATATTTAAACTTTTAAAAACTTTATTTAACATTTTAAATAAATTTAAATGTTGTTGAATTTGATCCAAATTTTGAATTTAATAGCTTGTAAATCTTTAAAAAGGCAATTCTTCAAAAATGCATCATTGATTTAGAAGATAATGGCGAGGAAGTAACTGAAGAACTTTAAGAAAAAGGTTGGCCCTATGTTATTAGACAATATGTGAATGGGTTCCTAGCTATGATCAGTGATGGGTATTGTAAGTTAAAGTGTTGGTTCAAAAAGGATGAATAATCTGGCTATATGTTTTGTCACAGAACAGAAATTTGGCCTGCATGCCAACTCAATGAAGTATTGTTAATTGCAATGAGCAGGTTTACATGACTCATACCTGCCTACTTTATCATTTCAAAATCAGTTAACCAAACCAAATTCATCAGTAATCAATGGTAAAAGTTCAGTAATAATAATCTAAACCATGAAAAAAAATGTTATCTAAAATAAACTTTGTTATTGGCACCACCATTATGAGTTGGCATTCGATTTAGCTATCATGGGCATGGAACTGATCAGTAGCCTTTATAACTTAGAGGAATTTTTAAGAGAGTTTTTTTTTTCTCTTTAAAATTGAATGAAGTAACTAAAGATTATTTTACATTTAAAAGTTTGAATGTAACATCTTTTAGTGGTTTAGTATAACTGAAATTTTACCATATATTACTGATGAATTTTGTGTTTCTCTAACACTGTGACAAAATTATCGTGAAATCAAAATCCGCAATATTACATCCTTTTCCGTATGTCCGTAATTGTCATCAAATTCCAGTAACAATAACGGATGATCCACAAAAGTAGGCAGGTTGACATAACTATACTACAACAACTT
>NC_088371.1:19184373-19211873 GCF_034508935.2 Berghia stephanieae
GCAATGTTGAGAGTGTTCAGTGACCAGAGGAGTGATAGCAATCAGGTTACCAGTCGTGACGAATAATGTGACAGAGCTGGTACAAATAGATTACTGTATATTAAATGATGATGGTGCGACCATGTGGTCAAGTAGTATGACACTCGCTTTCGGATCGGCGCATAGTTGAGTCCTTGGAAAAGGCTCTTTACACACATTCTCTCACCGTACTCAGGTGTAAAATGAGTAGATGGCCGTCAACAGCGTTGTCTCTGTCCGGAAAAAATTGTAATATCGCCTGACAGGCGTCATGTCTCGTTATACATGTTTACGTGTTGCTGTTGGTCCGGGACCCCTTGTAAAGCGCTTTGAGCACATTTAGTGGATATTGCGCTATATAAAATCTTAATTTTTAAATGATAATTTTGTTCCATATGGCCTGTTGTCAGTATAAATATAGCAATGTGAACCACAATTAACATGGGAAATCCATGAAGGTAAGTTGCGTAAATGTGCATATCAACCACCACTTGGAAATTATAACCACCATATTTTCTAGAGTGAAAAAGTGCAGAAGCACCAATGGTAGAACTGAAAACATATTTTGGAAAATATTTGACAATTCAAAATAAAATACTGCATTGAGGTTATCATGTGTTTTTGCTCTCCCTTAGACGTGCTACTAGTGATATCATCAAAAAAACAAGTGAGAGCAACGTATTAATCTTTCTGAATATTTGGAGTTTTACCTCTTTAGAGTAAGAAGTACCAACCAATGTACAAAATGAATAACAATAAATGATGATGACTTTCACTGCAATGGTAATGGTGAGGATGGTAGTGGTAGTTGTGATAATGACGATAATAATCATGACGATGATGATGATGATGATGATGATGATGATGATGATGATCATGATGATGACAGTGACAAAGTTGATGATAATGACATCAACTGACAATAGCAATGACGATGAGGACTGCTGGGACGACAACTATGACGGTGACAACGACGATGACAATGGTGATGACGACAGTTACCACAATAACGTGCAATCTTGATCTTTAAGTGATCTTCCTCCAGGGCCAGGGTGTTCAACTTCTCATCTAGGTCCCTATAAAACTGTGGCTTGACGATCAGCTGCCCCATCACCGTGAACATCCGGGCCACTCCCACTGGTGTACACACTGAGACAGACAAGACAAGGATAGATGAGATTTAATGCCATAATATCTATATATCATTTATTACAATGATAAGTGTCAACAATTCCTAATGACCTTTAAACTTATATTTAAGACGAGCAACACCATAAGGACCAGAGATGTGCGGGAATATTAATAATAATAATAATAATAGTAATAATAATAATAATAATAATAATAATAATAAATAATAATAATAATAATAATAATAATAATAATAATAATAAAATAATAATAATAATAATAATAATAATAATAATAATAATAATAATAATAATGATGATAATAATAATAATCATAATCATAATAATAATCATAATCATAATATAATAATAATAATAATAATAATAATAATAATAATAATAATAATAATAATAATAATAATAATAATAATAATAATAATAATACTTCATTCATCCATAGGAATTTTTTTGTACAGACGTGTTGAACAGGCATGATAATAAGTTAGCAAATAACTAGGTGGAAAAAGTATGGATAATGTGAAGTAATAAAATGTGTAAATTGATTTGCATATTGAGCATTACAAATTCATGTACATAAGTTAATATTATTATTATTATTGTCTTCGCTATGTAATCAGGAGGCACCAACTTTGACACACACATATACAGAGATGACAGCATCAAGAATCAGGAATGTGGAATTTGGGAGGACATAAGTAAAGAATGTGCGGATATGTGGTCTAGTGGTACGACACTCGCTTTCGGATCTGAAGGTCCTGGGTTCGAGCCTCCCATGGCGAATAGTTGAGTCCTTGGAAAAGGCTCTTTACTCACATTCTCTCATCGTACTCAAGTGTAAAATGAGTACCTGGCAGACGTTAACATTGTCGGGAGAAAATTTATAATGTTTCGTTCTACATGTTACGTGTTGCTGTTAGTCAGGGACCCCTTGTAAAGTGCTTTGAGCACGTTTAGTCGATATTGCGCTATATAAAAGCTGAATTTCAACAACAACAACAAAAAGTGTAATCAAGTGCAGTGTTAACTTCATGAGGAAAATTCAATACCAAACAGCATAGGCCCTGACAATGTAAAATTATTCTTAAATACAAGAAAAAATGTCTGTTTGATTTTTTTTTTCCTTTACAATATTTACACAGAACTGTTAACCCTAATCAATGAAAATGGTTGCAATGAAGAACCAAAATGAATACCATTTTGAGATAATGCATACAATCCTGCAAAAACAATAATTAGTGCTAAATCTGATGATGGGCAATTAGACCAGAACTAGAAATTTTATCATCATTTTATCATTCATATATATATATATATATATATATATGTGTGTGTGTGTGTGTGTGTGTGTGTGTGTGTGTGTGTGTGTGTGTGTGTGTGTGTGCGAGTGTGTGTGTGTGATTGGATGCGTGTGAGCTTTTGTTCATATGTCCGAATCTGCAGTGTGTAATGTTTTTTGCTGATGGTCGATGTGAAGCGCTTCGAAACTTCGGCATAAGCGCTATATAAATGTACAGTTATTATTATTATTATATTATTATTATTATTATTATATTATTTTTATATTATTATTATTATTTTATATTATTATTATTATTATTATTATTATTATTAATTATTATATATGATTATATTTATTACTATTATTATTATTATTATTATTATTATTATTATTATTATTATTATTATTATAGATAGTTAAACTAATGAATAGACTTACTCTATAGCCTATGTTTCCACTTACAGAATCCACATATAATCTCATATGACCCAGCCAGATAATATTATATTGAACACCTTATATAAACTTCCGGGTCAAGAAACATGTTGAAGTGTTTAAGTACACTAAATGAGTGTATGATTTTTACAAATGCTTAAATAATAGAATTTAATGATGCAAACAATACTAAGCAAAATGCGTACAATGAATGAAAATGTGTAAGAATACGCATATTTACACAAGGTTGGCACCATTGTATACATAATATGGATATTTGATATCCCAGTATAAGAGATACGTACTGAGAAGGACCAGGACCCCGAAGAATGAAATGACGGAATAGAGGTAGGGAAGATGTTCATGCCAAACGTCTGGAAAATGAAAAAGAAAAGGGGAAAAAATGAAATTGATTAAAGTCCTTTGCTGGATGAAAAAAAAAAAATAATAATTCATTGGTTGGGATTATTAATGATTTCAGACATCATTTATGTAGTTCCATTGACTATTACTGCAATCAAAATGTGCGGGAGAGTAAAAAAAATTTCATAAAGGTGTGTGTAAAACTGCTAGACAAAGTAGAAAGAAAATTAGACTTCACTCGAGATGTTTTGAGAGGTATTTTTTATTTTTTGCTTATATTTTTCTTTGTGCTTTGTCTGGCACTGTTTCATACACACCTTTTCAGAATTTTTATCTTACATTGCAGACTTGCCAAAAATAAACAAAAATTCATAAAATAGTAATTGTATTCAATAGTCTGATGTCACATTGCCCAGCAACAGCGGCCATTGTGTTTCTAAACAAAGAAAATCTGTACTTTTTATTCTTCATGCTCGCTAGAATTTTTCATATGTCTTGTGATCAGAATGTGTAAAAGTCAAAACATGATCAGATTTATAATGGGTTTTTTTCCTCTGGATACGCTTTTATGCTCGTCGGAGAAATATTTCATAAGAGCGTCCACCATTGTTCCGATAGTTTAGAGCCAGTTACTAAGTTACCATGCATCATTACGACGGAAGTGACGTTACGACTGTTGAAGAGTATTGGAGCCCCCAAAAATAGTAATTTGGGACAAAATATAGTAATCACTCCAAAAATAGAGAGAAAGTTGCCTTACCATGTTCTGATTTGAATATGTGTCCAAAGCAAACCCCGATGGGAAGATACAGTTGTGATATTATATATATAAATAATTGTCCATCTAATATGCTTATGTCACACAAACACAGAACACCATTTCATTTATCATTTACGTGTACGTTTAAAATCTATTTACACTCTATATACATTCACAATTCACATGGATTCTACTGGCTGTTGCTGCAGAGCACGCCCTTTTTAGTCTTTTAATCTCATTGAAATTGATTTGTTTTCACATTCAAAGAAAGGGGTTGTTTGTGCTTCTTTTTTTTTTTTTAAACGAAATTTCGTAATTGCGCAGATAAAGTCGTAATCACGTAATGGCGGTCTCAATATCGATAAAATTGTAATGCTTGGCAAGTCTGACATTCCTGCCTGCTCCCAAGTTTTGCACACAAAAAAACAAAAGTTTTAAAAAATACATATTTCTTCTTAAACTGTCATTGTTCCTGTGCCTAAAACCAACAATGTTGTTTATGATGATACAATGCTATTAACACGTAAAATTGTGAGAAATGCTTCAATTTATTCAATTATAGCATTATATAAAACAAAGAAAATGAATATCCATAAAACTAATTTCGAAGAATTTACCATACTCAATGCACTTCATAATTTTTCATTTATTCCCCCAGCAAGCCATATAGTACCATATTTCCATTTCATGAAGTGCCAAGTGCCTGTTAGACGTCCTTTATGTACTTATTAACACACTTGCAATATCCATCACTGCCTATAGCCAGGTACTTATTCACACCTGAGTTGCATGAGGTAATGCGTGTTAAGTGTCTTTGCCAAGGACAGAATGTCAGGATCAGAATTTTCAGCTATCACTGTCGCCCATCCAGCCACTGAACATGCTTAACATCACTTGCCTTTTGTGACCAGATGAGACGTCTCACTGCTGAGTGTGCCACCGAGCCACACTGAATCATTTCCAACAAATTGTGTTGATTACTTTATTGCAATCAATACCACATTCATATAAATAAATATAAATATTGAACTTTTATAAAGCGCAATATCCACTAATTGTGCTCAAAGCGCTTTACAAGGGGTCCCTGATCAACAGCAACATGTAACATGTAGAAAGAAACATGACACCTGTTAGGTGATATTTCAATTTTTTTTTTTCTGACAGAGACAGCGCTGTCAACGGCCAGGTACTCATTTTTCACCTGAGTACAGTGAGAGAATGTGAGTAAAGAGCCTATTCCAAGGACTCAACTATGCACCGAGCGAGGCTCAAACCCAGGACCTTCTGATCCGAAAGCGAGTGTCGTACCACACGACCACATAGCTGCACATTCATTTCCATCAACAACCTTCAACATTTTATTTTAAAGCATACCTTACATCATGCTCATTCAACACTTTCAACAATAAATGCTCGTATCATGAGAAAGACACAACAATTTAGTCCATCTAATTTGCAGGGTGGAATAGTAAATCTTCATTGAGTATTGATTTTCGAATGATGTTATTAATATTAAACTCTCCATAGCCCTCGAGACATTCAAAACATCTTTTAAAAGCAGCAAATAACAAGGAAAAAGAAGCTCACTCCACTGAAAAAGAATCAACTTCACACAATAAACCATCGTGTTCTTTTTGGTGATGAACACAAATATATAAAACAATTTATCGTGAGGTGAAAATTAAAACTATTGGTTAAAATTATCTCTATTTTCTATTTTTTTTTTAAACATTGATCATTTCCTATTCAATGGTTTACATAGTTTAAACATAGTTAAAAATGTTAATAATTACTATTTCCAATTGTTACAACCTCAGGAAAGGCATTTATGATTAACATTGAGTCTGCATTGGTTTTCTTTGTACATTACTTTTATGATTAGTACATTTAAAAACTTATACATTGCAAAATCCAGAAAGGTCGTTTCGCAATTAATTATTTTAATTATCGACAAAAATCAGAAAAGGTGTGTAGCATACAGTGCAAAACAAAGCAGAAAGAATACAATTTTTAAAATGACATCCAAAAAAAAAATTCGCCTTCTTGTCCTTGCTTTGTCAGGCATTGTATGACACACATTTTTTTCAAATTTTTATCTCGTACCAATGCCTGCTCCCTTAGTTTTCATGTCATTTTTCAAACAGTCAAATCCAAATAGCAAATTTGAATGATCTGATATATTAATTTCTTTTTTTTTTTTTCCAAGTGAAAGAGTCGTCGGAAGTCAAAGAAGGAATTTTGTTATTTCTATTAAAATTTCTCTCGAGAGTGACCAATGGTATTGTATGCTGTAAAAATCAAGGATTGGACAATCCAGGCATTGCATCCATGTCAC
The DNA here is from genome assembly GCF_034508935.2 of Berghia stephanieae. Taxonomy (NCBI): domain Eukaryota; kingdom Metazoa; phylum Mollusca; class Gastropoda; order Nudibranchia; family Aeolidiidae; genus Berghia; species Berghia stephanieae. The sequence continues at coordinate 19,190,715 of NC_088371.1, forward strand.
TTGACATATGGAGATATAGATAAAGGGAGTAAATCTGACTCATGAATGAACAACACAAAACAAATGACATTTCGGCCCTTGGCCTTTATCAAGTAAACAAATATAAATATATATGTATTCTGTGTTTACTTGATAAAGGCCAAGGGCCGAAACGTCGTTTGTTTTGTGTTGTTCGTTCATGAGTCAGATTTACTCCCTTTATCTTTATCTCCATTTTATTGACTCATTTAGGCACCTCTATTTATTAGTTTCACTTGACATAAGCTCACAATGATTAGACAAACTAATCAAGTATGGAAAATCCCTTGTAAAAACACTGCGTAACTGAGGAATCTCACCAACATTTCAGTGTTATGTCTTTATTTTTCACCACAAATAAATCTGTTCTTTTTCTAGAACAAGGGCACCAGATCAGAGAGTAGTGACTACTAAATAGACAGTCATAAAAAAAAAGACATCAATCTTGGACCGATTTCACATTCTCCAACTTAAGGGAATCCAAACTAATCATCAAGACAGGTGCTTCAACAATGGGAATGATCTATATTACCTTTCCATGTGCTCGAGGTCATTGGTTACATTGGAATATGTGCTCAAAGTGACCCACATAGTGAAAAGTGTTCACAGTTTTTGAAATATCTAACATCACGATTGGTCATTTTGTTCAGCTTGACACATGGGTATGCTTACAACTTTCATAAACAAAGCAGCGTGTTTACATTCCTGAAGAAATATCCAATCGTTGGACAGCAACAAATCATGTGATTGATGACTTGGGTGGCCGACAACATGAATATAGATCACTCCCATTATTCTACTGTTCACTCCCAATTCTTACAAATTACATGTTTTGTGATACAAATTATCACTTAACATTGAACAAAATACAATTTTATTGTAACAGTGGACAGCAATGCAAGTGCCATTCAGATGTGATTGTGGTCACCCGAAAAGGTGCATCTCAATATAATTTTAAATATCCAAATGAAATACTTAGACTATGAATATAAATATGGCAGATCTATAATCAACTGCATTGTGAAAGTGATGAGAGAAACTTGAACATTCTAAAAACATGGCATGGATATATTTATATATAAACATGTTGGTTTGCTTGAATTTTAAAGAAAGAAATGGGATGTGAAAGGGTGGGGGAATGGGGGAGGGGGGTGTGTTTTGGGATTGATGACGGGGAAAAAAGTGTCACTCTTAAGTAAATAATCGATACATCATCAAAATGCACATCGTCCAAAATCGATAATTAGTTTGGAAGAGTTGGTCATTTTACATGGTAAAAAGAAGGAGAAGGAGAAGGAGAAGGAGAATAAGAAAAAGTCAGATAGATCAAATGATGCATAAGTGACTGGATATGTCAAAATGTCAAATGCATGATAGCTCAGAAGACGAGTCAAAAATATTTAACATGCAAAGCGTCATCCAAAGCATTTTTAATATTTTCTGATGCATCTTAAGGCCTAACAATAAAATGACAAAAATGTATGACGTAGTGCCAGACAAATCACAAAGACAAATTCAAGTAATAATTATTCCAAACAAAAACAAATCAGCCCTATCAGTATCTGCTGGGATTCGAACCTGTGCCCTTTTGATTATATTAAAAATATGTACCTCTAAGCGATAGGCTTGACTAATTTGATTCTTCAACCATGTAGTCTTTTTAGAAATACTTTTTCCCCTTTGGAAGAATGAAAATATTTTTCACCAATACCAACACCATTTTGTTTTGTTCTAAATGTCCGTCTAGATAACAAGGGGCAGTGTGGCTCAGTGGTAAAGTCTTTGCTTCGTACCCGAAAGGTACAGAGTTCAATCACCCACCGCTGCGCTGTGTGGCCTTGAGCAAGTCACCTTGCCCTAGCTCACTTTGCGGCGCTGCTCTACAGCTGACACCTGGGTTATTCCAGTCTTCCCTTGGAATAGACCCTAAAGACAAAATTCCCCTTGGGGATGAATAAAGGGAATTTTATTTTATTTTTATTTTATATATGTGTCTTTTACATAAATAATCCTTCATATACGAGGCAATGCCTAAAGGTCATTTTAGGATCTTTCTAAGAGTTATTTTCAAAACCTTCTGGAATATTTTGCTGTCCTCAGTTTCTCTGAGTTCAATAATGAAAAGTTATTCTAAAAACTGAGGATTAGCCACAAAAAATATATCAGTAATAGCTATTTAACGTGTTGATAAAGTGTGGATGAAGTTAATAGTTTGCCCAGGCCGTTTTCCACCCTTTGAGAAGCTTTTATTTTTTTTTTCTGCTATTCTTTTGGAGATACTTTAAGTTTTTGAATAATCTTATAGAATTCAACCAGAAAAAAGGATGAAGACTAAATTTTTTCAACCCGTTTCAAAATAATATCATATTGGAGCCCAAAATGCTGCTGACATGACCTTTAGTTTGAACACGGCCTCATACACGAACAGTTTTCAAAATTTAGTTTACTCCCCTTTTTCAAATATTTTTGGCCATTTAATAGGAGATACACCTCTATTTTTTTTTTGGGGGGGGAGGGGGGGATTTTAGAGATTTTACGGCATTACTCATACATGAGAATCCCAGTTTATCAACCAACATTCGAGCTTGCAATCTTTCCATCTTTCTAATCAAAATGTCATTGTTTCGTGTAAATGGCTTTTAATAGGGATTTGCTCAGGTTTTGGTTCACCTTTACACCAATGGCTTAACATAAATATTTGCTCAGAAGCAATTTATTTTCAAGGTAAACAGCTTTACCTTTCATTAAATGGTCTTATCACCATCAATATTATAATTAAAAGTAATAAAATATCGTGAGGTTATTTTTATTTTTTGTCTTTTTTATCACTCAAAATTAAGATGCCAACTTTCTCAGACTCTACTTTTCACAAAACAACAATTAGTTTATATTTTTTTAATTAAAAAAAATAAAAGTTCTTCATGTAATGGAAAAGATAAAATGAATGCAAAAGAAAAGGAATGCACACATTTGATTGGTTGCTCAAAAGAAAGGAAGAGGCGGCAGAAGAGGAGGAGGAGGAGGAGGAGGAGGAGGAGTTGGAGGAGGAGTTGGAGGAGATGCCATACCCATGCATTGACGCAATCTGACCTCATGGAAACACGCTAGTCAAGGGTAAAAAGATAGGAAGGAGGAAGATAAATGTAACTCTAACATCATGATGATGATGATGATGATGATGATGATGATGATGATGATGATGATGATGAAAATGGTCAAAATCGTTAAGATGGTAATGAGAAAAAAACAGTGCTGATGGTGACAAATTACAGTGAAAAAGGAAGAAAATTTTTAACGACTGCCTTCAAGTCCCATTTTTACTGCTCTAACCCCAACTTTTAGAGCAATTGGATTCAATAATCTGATGTCACGCGCCCGGCAATGGCGGCCATCTTGGTTCTAAACAAAGAAAATCATTACTTTTTATTCTTCATGCTGGCTAGAACTTTTCATCCCTTTTCATATGCCTTGTGATCAGAATGTATAAAAGTCAATACATGATCAAATTGATGGGGTTTATTTACCTCTGGATACGCGTTAAGCTCGCCGGGAAATATTTCATACGGCGTCTGCCATTGTTCCGATAGTTTAGAGCCAGTGTTACTAAGTTACCATACGTCATTAGGAAGGAAGTGACAGTCCTACTGTTGAAGACTATTGAGATGATAAACTATAATTGATACTCTAGTTAACTTCTGGAGAGTGGGAAACTACACCTGTTCGTTCACCACACATCAGGTCTCTCACTGCCAGTACATTTGATTGGAGGGGGGGGGGGGGGGGGTGTAAATTTTTTTAGTGGAGGAAATTCCTCCTCTGACCCCAAAATCGCGGATGTCCACGGATCTGAGGAAAACCATCAGCACTGGATAAAACAGAAGAAAACATCAATTCCTTTCAACCGCATGCAAGTCGTTAAACTGTGTAATTTATTAACAGATATAACAGTTGGAAAGTTTTTGGAATACTAGAAAAAAAATTTAGTCTGAAAAACAACTAAATCATTTTCTCACATCAAACAGGCATGCCAACTTGAAATTCTAAAAATTCGCGGTTCTCGTGTTAAAAATATTTGGATCACTAACTTTACAAATCACCATTTACTCTCTACAAGATTCAATAACCCTTTAATGTCTTGAATTTTTTTGTGCTCTTATACCAAAATATTCCCTTCAACAAGTTTTATTGAATTAAAGGAGCTTGCTAATAAATCTCTGTAAAATTTATATTTCTACAAATTTTCGTCTCAGTTGGCAATTCTGATCAAACATGTGACCCTCACCTACGAGTCTGTTTTCTGTCAGGTGAAACAGATGGCAAAATTTAATTTATACTCAAAATGAAGAAAAGATAAAATCAGAAAATTGTATTTTTTGTTTTTAAGAATCGACATTATTCCTCTTTGTAACGACCTATTACTGAACCCAAACCCAATAATATAAATATCTAAATTCTGTAATAACATCTGGTTTACTGCAACATAATACCTGCTAAATAAGATCTTGGTGGGTTTTTGATTTTTGTTTTTGTTTTTTTTTGTTTTTTTTGAGAATTATTTTTTTTCTCCTTCAACCCATTTTATAAAGAGAGAGATTAACACACCCCCCCCCCCCCCCCAAAAAAAAAAAAAAAAAAAATATGTTAAAATTATATCTCTAAAGAAGGAGGTCAGCTTGTAGAAGTTTGGAGACAGCTCTGATCTCATAATCAAAGCTTTTTGATAGTCAAGCACTTTACAGTAACAAGCTATTTTAGAACAATGAAAAGAACAAGATATTGTTTAGAAAATAATAATATGATTTATAGAGTGTATCATGGGTAAAGATAGATAGAGGAAGGATGTAGTTGTGTTAAGTATGAGCTGTGACAAGTCTAGACTATTAGGATGTTAGTACAGGACTCTAATACTAATACAGTGGTCTCCGTTTATAAGTACAGTCCTCTGGAATAAGGTAAAGCATGCTTATAGCTGGAACGTGTTCATAAGCGGGTTCAGAAATTTTTATTGTTAAGTCAATGTCCCTAAGGTCCAAGTAGTCAAAATATATTCTTCTCCTCTGAGTTTCTATAAATGAATGCAGCAGGCTAAATGTTTGAAACTGTCATTGATCCACTTAAAAAGTTAACACTCGCAAAGCAGTTTGATAGTTTCACAAAACAGTTCACTGATAAATTCGATATCCTTATCTTAACATTTTTAAAAGTTGGTTAGAGAAATGAGCGTGCTTATTATTATAAGATGAGTTCATTGAATGAGCATGTTTTTAAAGGGATAAATATATAAAGTAAAAAATTTGTTTCACGGCTGGGACTTACTTAACGGAGATCACTGTACTAAAAATATGAACCATCAAGCTTACTACATAAGTAATAAAACCAATAAAAATAATTCTAATATCAAGTTGAGTGGTGTAATTTATTAACAGTAAAATCCATCGTTATAGAAATCCAATAGGATTAAGTTCTTTCACAGATCACAAATAACAAATTTGGACATTTTTTTTTAAATATCGAAATTAAAAGAAACAAATTTGTCACAACTCAAAATGCATAATTTTCATGTTTCAACCTGTAAACCTGAAGTAGATGAAGACTTTAATTGTTTTTAATTCTATTGTCCTTGATAAAAGTAAACTTATTGTCAAAAATTCTCCCTTAAAAATTTGGTTTTCAACAACAACAAAATCTGAATCTGAAGAGAAATGGCCAAATTTGACCATCCAAAAATCTATAGAAGGAAAAAAAAAAATCACGTCACTCAGCTCTTTGTTATAATTTTTAGACAGCCTGTCAGTGTTCTCATTTAATTCTATCAATCAGACTATAAACATTAAAGGTTACAAACAGTCTTGTGTGTTGGTATGTTTAATTTGCTGGTGGATGTTGTGAGTATTTTACCTAAATGCATAGCATCAATATTATACCAATTAAATCCGGAACAAAGGCACATCTCTAATTTTACCATCCCTGTATGAAGAATGCGTTAGAACTGAGACAATAACAGCAAACATGATGTATTAAAATACAGATTGTCATAATAATAAAATAATAAACTCACCAAACAGTGTCTGCCGACTGCTTTCGTCATTCCCCATCATGGCAGATGCCACGAATGCCAGACCCAATACAGACACGGCAAGCAAGGCCAGTACTAAAGACGTCTCATACACTCTTGACATCACCCCCTGTGTAATCAAAAAATGAAAAAAAAATCAAATATGAACATTCAGAATAGTCGGGTTTCCAAACGTTCACTGTGTTTTCAATGCTCCTAAAGACTCTTCATGTAAATCTCAAGCAGGAGAACAGACTTCCTTTCTTTATACAAAAGAAGGCACCTATCCTTTTAAGTAGTAGGCAGTGTGGCATGGCAGTATAGTCTTTGCTGAGTACCCAGAAGTTACCGAGTTCAACTCTCAACTGCACTGTAAGGCCTTGAGTAAACCTGACCCTCGCTCAACTTTGCAGTGATTTACTGGGTTATTCAAATCTTCTCTTTGAATAGACCCTAAAAAATTCACCTTGGGATGTATAAAGGGATTTTTATTTATGTGTTAGCTCTCTTGTAATAACCATCACTCTCTTCAGCCAGAGTGTCACTCAAATTATATTTGTAATCACATTTCTCAGACGACACAAATCAAGGACTGGAGTTCTGCAACCATTATCATCCATCAAATCACTGACCAGTCAATGACAAAGCTCAATACTGTTTAATTTTTCGATTAACACAGAGTTAGTAATAATACACTTGCCTCTAAATCCTAAAGTAAAGAAAACAGAACCGATCTCAGGTGAGGGTCAATGATTTTTCCTGACCCCTATGTCCCCCCAGCATTGTTTTGGTAGATGAGTCTGATCATAGCCTTTGTAAACCCATAGTCTGACACTAACTAAAACAGTATGTCTAATTAACCGGGATGCCCACCAAAACAAAGTAAAGAGTGAATTGTATTCAATAATACAACTAATTGGACCGTTTGTTTCCTTAAGCACTACTAACGACAACTCACTGTTCACTTTGTCTTGGTGATCTTCGCTTTGTATTGTGACATAATTATTACAGAGGTGGCAAGCTATAACATTACTAAGGCTACATAGTGATAGATCAGCTGCTGTGTGCAAGTGTGTGTGTGCGTGCATGCATGTGTGTATGTGTGAGAGAGTACATTTTGTATATTTTCCAATAAAGACCTTTCTTTTTTCTTAAGTTATTATCTACCAACCTAAGAAGAGCTGATTATTTACCTGCTTTGAACGTTACTTTCTCATCCCAACTTTTTCAGATTTAAAAATATTGAAATTAGTTATGTTACTGACCTGCTTGGACCCAGAAAATCCTGCTGCCTCCATGAAGAAATATGCAAATGGCATGAAGATGAACAAGGCAAGGTTGGACAGGAAAAACACATAGTTCCATAAACCTGTGAGTTGGGTGTAAGCAAATAAAAATAAATATAGAAATAAAATATTTCAAGTAAATTTATGATCAACTTCTATAATATTGTTTTTCAACTATTCACTTAGAAGTTGAGCACTATTATTTCATGGTTTTTGTTTTTATAATTTATATTTTATTTTTTTTATTTTTTTTTTTTTATTGCTTTATCTAAACCTCTACCCACCCTGCAATGACTAATAATCTGATCAACAAACTCAACCAAAGAGTATCACGCAATTTTTAAATTATCAGTGGATCAACAGATTGAAAGTAATGCAATCTCACAAAAACTGTGTACACTCAACAAGAGTCTGCAATTATGGTAGCGTCTGATCATGTCTATGGTTTGGATTTTGTCTCATTTCTCAGTTTTATCTTCTTTTTTTTTTTCCAAAATACATCTCTACTAATTTTACACAAATACACCTCTAGTCATTTTCAAAAATATGTTCCACTTAAGGAACAAAAAAAAACATAAGGGTATCAATCTTCTGAACTTTATTCAAGCATGCACTTCAGACTATCAGGAAAGTATTGTAATTTTTTTTTCTTATTCTCTTGGACATGCACCATCGACATTATCACTAATACTAATACTCAGTTTAACTGAGTCCGTTTATTAGAAGAGAGCCAGGCAATCAAGATACCATCAATTCTGTCTGGGGTGATGTTTATTGAAATTTGAGCATTAAAACCAGAGCATTTATATAGAGCAATATCCAATAAATCTGCTCAAAACACCTTACAATGAGTCCCTAGCCAATAGCAACACTTTACATGTAGGATGAAACAAGATGCCTATTAGGCAATATTACAATTATTTTGGACAGAGACAGCGCTGTTAACGGCCAGGTAACTAATTTTACACCAGAGTATGGTGCGAGAACACGAGCAAAGAGCCTTTTCCAACTACTCATCTATGCAATGTTCAGAATGGAACTCGAACCTTGACCTTCCAATCTAAAGGCAAGGGTCCACATAGCAACACAAATTCATTTACCTTGAATGAGAGATGAGTTGAGGAATTTGATGTAGTAGCTGTCTGGATAGAGGTGAAGGACTTCATTGCTGATGATGGAGATGGGCAGGAGGAGGACAGCACCAACCGACAGCGACAATGTGCTGGTACACAACCAGAGACTGGGGTGGGGAGAGAAAAACATCATAAATATGCAGAAAGAAGTTATAATGGTGTTTGTGGTGGTAGTGGTGAGGGTATCGGTCTTAAAGGTAATGATGATGACGATGATGATGATGATGATGATGATGATGATGATGATGATGATGATGATGAAATGCATTATCATCATCATCATCATCATCATCATCATCATTTATCATAGGCTAACATCACATCAGAATAGGCTAACATCACATCATCATCATAGGATAGGCTAACATCACATCGTCATCATAGGATAGGCTACCACTAACATCACATCCTCATCCTTGTCACCAAAAAACATCTATTTTTTAAACATAAGCTTTCATATTATTACACAATATCCACTAAATGTGCTCAAAATGCTTTACAATGGCGCCAAGCCAACCGCAACCCTTATTCAACATGCATGACAAGACATGATCCCAGTAAGGTGTTATTACAATTTTTTCAACAGAGATCAACTTATTATTGGCAAGATAATCATTTTATACCCGAGCAAGGTGAAAAAAATAATAGCAATTTCCAACAACTCAATTTGCACTGCCCACAGCAGGACTTAAGTTAACACCAGTGCTATAAGTCTGGGTATCATACACTTATTCAACTAAGCTGCACATTACATACTTGACTGGAAATATCATAGGGATGAAATTGATTATTAGGGATTTTTTTTTTCTTGGTTTTTTAAAAATAAATGCACAAATCTGAAATCACGTGCATTCTTTCAAATATTTATATTTTCAGTGTCAATACGAAAGCGAAAAAAAATGTTTCATTACCAAAATATATGATCAACCATCTAAATCAGTGTGAGCAAGAGACTAGAAAATTGTATTTGTGATAATTATAGTCTAAATAACAAAATCCAAGTCACATCAAATACTTTCAATGAGTAGGATATATATGCTTTTTCTAAAAAAAATTTTTTATTTAAAATGCTTGTTTCTGAACATTTCGAAAATAACTAAAATCTATTTTATCAGGTTCATCTGAACATAAAGCCAGAACGATGTAATGGGTCATAAATACATAAAAATAGAAATTACAGTTGAAAACTTACGATATTCTGTACACATCAGCATCTTCCTCACCTAAAACAGACAACAAGTGAAAGGGTTTTTTAAAACAGAATTGTATACCATTCAAAATTTATGCACAAACTTGTGATATTTATTTTATATCTCCTTTTTGCAAGTAAAATCATATTTGATTGAATCCATGAAAAAAAAAAAAAAATAATAATAATACTTTTTTCTTTTTAAAGACAAGTAATCAGGGTAGACTATGACATAAAGATTTGAATCTTGACCTCCAATACTAAGAGGCCAGAGGGACAACATGTCAATGTTACAATTATTGCACTCAAGGACTTAAACGGAAGGTACCATTGCTAATAGGATAGAATAGGACATTAAGAAATAAGGGCCAATATAAGAAATGGATTCTTGGGAAGTCTTGGGAAGTCTTATGAGGTAGCGTGACTCAACAGTACGGTCTTTACTTCGTACCAGAAAGGTACCGAGTTCGATCACCCGTCACTGCATTGTGTGGCCTTGAGCAAATCACCTTGCCCTATGTCCATTTGCGACGCTGTACTGTGCCTGATGCCTGGGTTATTCCAGTCTTCTCTTGGAATAGACCCTAGAGACAAATTTCGGACCCTTATGGAAACTTAGATCTAAGTGGTATGGTGTTTCATCTTGTAGCAAAATCATATAATACTGGATATGAGCAGTGATTGGAAAAGTGCTAAAGATCGCTAAAAATGGATGTGCATATTTATCTTTTTAAAACATATTTAATGTTTCATTTCTATTTCTACATATATGTATCTTACCCGAGTACATGTCCTCACTGTCTGCAGTCTTCCTAAACTGGCACAGAGTGACATAGGAGATGACGTAGAGCAGGATAAACAAAAGAAGGGATATCTATGAAGACAAAAATAAAGAAGTCATTAATATTTTTTTTTTGAGGGGGATTAGTGGGTTTGGTGTGCTTGCTCATTGTTGTGTAAGTTAAGGTAAGTTATTTTCAAGTAAGCAGACTGCTCAATCAGTTGACAATTGGATGTTGGATAATTGTGTCTCTGCTGCTCTGATAAAATACCATAAATATAAACCATTCAAAAGTGTCATTTACTTTGACCAATGATAAAAAAAAAATCAATATGATGTTTCTCAAATTCTAAGATATGTTTTCAATTTTAAATTCCATATTGAAATTTAAATTTATTACCAATAAAACATATCTACAATAATAACTACGAAAAGGCAATTCGAACTCGAGTGTGACTAGTCTCCCATGGCAATTCAGACTCAAACTCCAAATGCATGCGCAAACAGTACGGGTAGTGGGCAGAGGGTGGAACTAATATAGAAATAGAAGAAGAGTTCAGAAGAAATCCTGTTTTGCCCATATCACACTTTCTCAACTCATACTGCTATATCGGTCTGTAGAAAAATTGTTACCTGTCCAACACTTTCAGAATATATTCTTTTTCGTCCTCCATTTTATTTGGACATCATGTTATTATTATATTGTTAGAAAAACTTTTCCGTTAGATCACAGTTACTTTGACTTGACTTTTGTTCGTTTGGAACTCTTTAAATTTTTAATTAGACTTCCAAATGGATCTATGATTTTGTCTTTCTCGTTAAATATAGTGGGTTTAGACTAAATGTTGATAGTTACTATACCATTATTGTTATATATACAATTGCATCAATGTTGTGATGTCATTATCAACAATAAAATTATTTTTTTTTAAACAAACAAAAGCTATACTGCCATGGGAGACTGACTATTCAGACAGCAGAAATGGAGTCATTGAGTTTTATATATAATGTATATTTAACCATTAGTAGGTTGGCTAAGAATAGTAAAATATTACAAATTTAGGTAAAGATCTCTATATATCTATATAGTAGCCCCCTCCCCAAACTCCTCTATTCATTCCTACAAATAAGGGTGGGAGGTGGGGGGGGAGACATCCGACCTTCCCCCTTTCTTAATGGGCGGGGGATGAAGACCCCCCCCCCCCCCCCTTCCCCCAAATACCAAAATTAAATTATATTATACCTTTTAGCTGAGATGATTACCCAATAAAATTGAATTAAATTTAAATCAGTCTTTTTTTATATATAACCTGAGTCTCCCCCCCCCCCCTATATAGAGAAACTAAACTAAAACCGTACAATTTTTAACTTAGTATGAGGTGAGTATTGAGTATGATTAGAAAACAAATGAAATCTGGACTTGGACTCAAGACTGGAGAAGACATGTAATGTGTTATTTATTGTGATGTGAATGTGAGTCCCGTTTCATTCATTTGATGTAACTGTTAAAGTTTAGAATGTAAGTGAGACGAGAGAGAGAGAGAGAGAGAGAGAGAGAGATTGAAGAGAAACACACAGCATACAGTCATTGTTAGGAGCACGGCAGCAGTAAACAACGACAACTGTGAATCAGTGTCCATCAGTGACAGTACAGTGTGATGATGTTGAAGAATGAATGATTAGACCGACTTACAATGTATTCTCGAACTGCATTGTGAAACATTTGCTCTTGAAGAGTCACTTCTATATCATCCATTTTTCACACATACACCACAAACAAATATTTCTTATTTGTGTGAACGTTATTCATGATGAATGCGAAGACAATGAGTGAAAACATCGAGGCGTGATAAATAAGATGAACATTGTTTTCATTCCATCGTCCTCCATTTTTTAATCTAAAAATAGAGTGACAAATGCGTCGTCTCCTAAAAAAAGGAGTCAAAGATCAAAAATCCATTTTCAAAAACTTGGCTCTCTTTTGTATTTTTCATAAAATACACCATGCAAATGAAGATATGAGACGATATTTTCAAATAACATTTTAATCAGAGGCATTGAAGAGAATAGGGGTACATAAATTCAATTTTGTATCACTCGACGTAATGTTTGAAAGTTTAACATTTTCAACAACCAATTTGGTTACGTTTAATTTGCTTCGTGGCGCTCTTTATAATAGTTTGGCACACCTTCAAATTACATGATTTATTTATTAAAATTATTTTTTTCGGATTTATTTTCCCTTAGGGTCTTCATCCATCCGTAACAAACATGATATTTGATAGCATCTAGATATATTTCAATTAACTTCTTTTATGTCTTTTTATATGGAATAATGGTCTCATCTGTTGACATGTTCAGCAAGAACTTAATAGCCAAGTCTGTTTCGTGCTGCTTTGTATGCTATCCATTATATGTGATAGGGATAACCTACGTGAACGTAAACTTAAATTTTAAAAAAAAAAAATAATAAATAAATAAAAGAATATCATAAATAACCTATCGCCTCAAAACGATAAAGTATCGGGATGCATTGGATGCCAAAAAAGAGATATCAAAATTATTATAGACTAACCAAAAATGTGAAATTTAAATTTCTATCACATAAAACGTAAACATTTATATGGCGCAATATCCACCAAGCGTGCTCATAGCGCTTTACAAGGGGTCCCTAGCCAACCGCAACATCCAACATGATGGATGAGGCATGACGCCTGTTAGGCGAATTACTTTTTTTCCGACAGACAATATTGTTAACAGCCATGTCTCTTCTTATTTTACACCTGAGTACGGTGAGAAAATGTGAGTAAAGGACTCAAAAATGTGTCGCTTCAATCGGGACTTGAACCCTGGACCTTCCGGCCCAAAGACGAGTGTCCATGCCACAAGACCACAAAGCCGCAACACCTCTCATTTTCATTAATCACACACACACACACACACACACACACACACACACAAACTTCAATAGTGTCATGATTTTGTTCATAAATTCTTTTTTTTTTTAAATATTTAAACCAGTCCGACATAATACTGATATCATATAGTCCTATTGAAGGAACAAAATTGACGTCACTCAACTCATTGTTATTACTTTTAGACATCCATTATAATTATTAGTTTCACAAAATTCTATCAATCAGGTTATAAACGCTTAAGGTTACATATAGTTTTGTGTGCTGGTACGTTCCATCCGACTGTTATTAGTACTTTACCAATACCCAAAGCACCAGGATGACAAAGAATAGCATTAATTGAGCTTTGTTCACTAAACGTGCTCAAAGCGCTTTACAAGGGGTCCCTAGCCAACAGCAACATTTAACATGTAGGACTGGACATGACGCCTGTTAAGCGATATTACCATTTTTGTCGGACAGAAAAAATGGCCATGTACTCATTTTACACCTGAGTACGTTGAGAGAATGTGAGTAAAGAGCCTTCTCCAAGGACTCAACTATGCGCCGAGCAAGGCTCGAACCCAGGACCTTCCGATCCGAAAGCGAGTGTCATACCACTAGACCACATAGCCGCACAATAGCATGTGGTCCTTCAGAGCCATTCGGCCCATGGAACCGGAGTTTATCCCGGTTTCTATGGCGTGAAACGGACAATAGCATTTGCTTGTTATCCTTCGCACGGCACTTTCCGCCATATTTAACAGAACCAGCTATCCTATCGCTGCTGGGTGGACAGGGGGTTAAGAGAGAGAAAAAATATCGACTGCACACGGGATTTTATTTATCACGGTCCCTTTGCGTGTGAATCGAGTGTTGTATCTACTAAGCCATCGGGACCCCCAAATAATAGCATGGACCGGGGAAATGATCTGTTGTGAGAGAAAGATATGTAGAACATGCATTTTTGAGCTCACGTAACACAAACACATAACTTCACGCAACGGCGACAAAGGAGCGGGAGCTAAAAGGGGTGGGGGGGGGGGGGGTAGAGGGTGAATCATTGTTTTAGCCAGCCAATTTTATGAGTAGTTCTCATTACTTCCAAAGAAATAGGAACCATTTTTTTACATCACACTTTTCTATTGTATCAATCAGACTATAGATAGAATGCGCTTGGCCAAGGAGTTCACAACATTGCCATCCGGAAGTAGAACGGACCAACACACAAACTCTGTGTAACCATGAACTTTTATAGTCTGGTTAATACAGTTTAGTGAGAACAACTCACAAACGCGGATGGCAAAAACAATAACAAAGGCCTGAGTGACGTCATCTGCATACTATCTATAAACGTTTAATGTTACACAACATAGATTTGTGTGGTGGATGTTATGAGTTTTTTAACTAAACGCAAAGCATCAATAGAAAACGGAAGGGAGTGTAAGCGACACACACACACACACATATAAACACGCACAAACACACAGAGAGGGGGGGGGGGGGGAGATGAGGGAGGATGAGAGAAAGGGAGAGGTGAGGGAAAAGGGGGTGGAGGAGGAATGTGAATTGAGGAAATGGGGGGGGGGGGGGGTTAAGAGGAGAAATGAGATAGAAGGCGGACTGGGGCTTGAGGGAATGATGTAAAATTTGTTTGTTTTTTAAAGACAAGACGCATGAGAGAAGGGTGGGAAGGAGAAGGAGAGAGTGAGGTAAAATAATTGTGGTTCAAAATATTTACCTCGCCTTCCAAATGGTCATTATGATGTCATTCATACCTCATGCACCGACACAAAGAGTGTGATTGTGTCAACTTTGTTGTTTGGGTTTTAATGAAAAAGGCCAGGGCATGTTGATTTTATGGACAGAGTGACATTTGAACAACTTCATTCATTATACAAATATTATATAGAAAGAACGAGGTGGCGTCACTCTGGTTTTTGTTGGGTTTTTTTTTTTGTTGTTGTTGTTGTTTTTTGTTTTGTTTTTTTTTGCCATCCATGTTTATGAGTAATTCTCACTAAACTGCATTATTAATGTATTAATCAGACTATAGATGAAATGGACTTGGCGTCACTCGGGTCTTTGTTATTGCTTTTGTTTGTTTGTGTTTTTTTTTTTTTTTTGTTTTTTTTTTTATTATTTTGTTTTGTTTGGTTTTTTTTTTGCCATCCATGTTTATGAGTAATTCATTGTAGTAACCAGACTATAAACGTTCAAGGTTACAAAGAATTTTGTATGTTGGTCCTTTATACTTGCGAATGGCAAATTTGTGAGCTTCTTCGTGACCTTCGTAAAGATAGGGCCTGACACTGACCAAAAAATGACGTCAAAATTCCAGTCTTTTGCCACAAAAGAAAACATCGTGAGTTGAATTCAATAGTTCAACCAATGAAATGACTTGTTTCTATGAGTTCGACTAACGACAACACTCGGCGGTGAAAAAAAAACAAATAATGACGTCAAATTGCCAGTCCTTTTGGATTTCAGTGCCAGGCTATGACATAACGATGGCTACGGCTTCTTGGCCAAGCGCATACTATCTATAAACGTTTAAGAGTACACATAGTTTTGTGTGTTGGTCCGTATTATTTCCGGAAAGCAATGGTGTGAGTTTCTTGGCCAGGAGCACACTTTTTCTTGTAACACATGCTATAATCCAATACACTTCGTCGGTTCACTTTAGGCGGGCAGAAAAATCGAGTGTATTATTAAGCTATACGTTTAGGTCAAATACGTTTGGGTTACACATAATTTTGAGTATTGGTAAGTTATATCCGGCTGGCGGATGTTGTGAACACTTTACCCAAACTCACGGCATCAATAAATAGTATGTCTGATCAGTGTGATTTTAGTGAGAAACTACCATCAAAAATGGCGGTCGCAAACAGTAACAAAGAGCTGAGTGACGCCAATTTCGTTCCTTGTATTATTAACATCCAGAGGCCCCCTTGACTTGAAAGGAAATCAAACCCATTTTGCTCAACTTAGAATGAAGCGTTTGTTATCTTGTCCTTGATTTCGAAATTTCGAGAAAGGTCCACCTAATATAATGTGACCATTGTCTACTGATAGTACTATAAGAAGTCACTGAATGTGACCCATTGTTTCAAATCGTTTTTAATCCGGATATTTGCGGCTATGTGGTCTTGTGGTCAGACACTCGCCTTCGGATTGGAATGTCCTGAGTTCGAGTCCCGCTCTGAGCGACGCAAAGTTGAGTCCTTGGAAAAGGCTCTTTACTGTAAAATGAGTACTTAGCTGAATTGCGTTGTCTCTGTCGAAAACAAAAATTGTAATATTATCGCCTAACAGTCGTCATGTCTTGTCCTAAAAGTTGAGTGTTGCTGTTGGCTACGGACCCTTGTAAAGCGCTTTGAGTACATTTAGTGGATATTACGCGATGTAGATAGTATGCGATTGGCTAAAGACTTCACAACATTGTCATCCGGGAGTATAACAGACCACACACACAAAACACTGTAACCATGATCGTTTATAGTCAGGTTAATACAGTTTAGTGAGAATTACTCATAAACGCGGATGGCAAAAAAAAACAATAACACGGACCTGAGTGACGTCAACTTCGAACTAGATCTATCTATAAATGCGCACTTCTTTTTTTAAATTTAGGGTTCAAAATATTCGACAGTTAAATTTATGTTTTATTGAGCATCAATAATCTCTACCTAATGTGATCAAGGCACTTTACATGGGGTCTCAAACAATTCAACACTTCGCAGGCAAGTCATGACGTCAATAGGATGCTATCTATTACATTTTATTTAAACAGACATGTAGAATTACGAATTTTAGGCTGCATTTTCAGAACTTCATGACCATCTCTAGGCCATTCAAACTTATTGAAAATTGAAGTTGATGCCGAGTACATAATTTTAAATAAGTGTAATGAGTGTAAGTTGTTGAACTTTAAAGTTATCTTATGTTTCACGTCCTAATAATGACGATTTTAAAAAAATTATCGTAGGCAGGTCTGTATTTAAAGATTCGACAAGAACAATACTGGTACCGTCCAGATACTCAATTCACACCTACGGTGAAAAATTGTGCTTTTAACAATCTTCTTTATGAACTCGACTTTTCTTCGCCCACTGACGGACTCGAGCTTGACACCGACGCGGCCGTGTTATTGAAGAACACAGTATGTGCTATTTGGTTAACATTGCATTACACTTTGTGTGTGTGTGTGTGTGTGTGTGTGTGTGTGTGTGTGTGTGTGTGTGTGTGTGTTTAACAATGGCAGTATCCACGTGTATCATACAACAAGAGAACAAACCCACACTTATTGGCTATCATCGGGGAACACACTTTTATCCGTGGTTGTAATCAGGCAAAATAAGGATTTAAAAAAAAAATTGTCCTGTATTAAAATGGTCAAAATGTAAAAATAAAATTAAAATAAAAACTTAGAAAAACAAACCTCTAAAAAATATAGAACTTCCGATTTGTAGTCGAGACAGGGTTGGTCCATTATAGGTTATACACGACATGAACATCCTATTCGCAGGTCTGATAACCGAACACAATTATGGGCTCGATTTAACATTGTTGTAATACACGATATTTTCTGTTGGTTTGAGAGTATGTTTTTCCATTACAACAATGGGCCCTACAACAAATCGGGTTATCAAATCTGCAAATATGTAAAAATCGGTTATACTGGTAAGTAAATTAATAAGTAAACGAATAAATAAATTAATGAATAAAAAATATTTATATAGAATATTTTCATTGCTCACCATACTCAATTGGCTTTGCAATGTTTAATTCATTCCTCCACCAAACCATATTACAGCCTATTTCCCCCTTTAACACAACAGAAATCCCATCTTTACTGTCCTTTTTTAACAGTATTGTAACCATTCACAACTGAGTCGATTGGGGTAATATATATATATATATATATATATATATATATATATATATATATATATATATATATATATATATATAGTGCTGTACGAACTGGTACACACCAGGACAATAATAATGTCTAAAAGATTGTCACTCATCCTACCTCTGACCAGGCTAAACACTTTACCACCGTGCCACCACCGCCACAGTAAGAGGGGAGGAAGAGGATGAGAAGAAGAAGAAGAAGAAGAAGAAGAAGAAGAAGAAGAAGAAGAAGAAGAAGAAGAAGAAGAAGAAGAAGAAGGAAGAGAAGAAGAAGAAGAAGAAGAAGAAGAAGAAGAAGAAGAAGAAGAAGAAGAAGAAGAAGAAGAAGAGAAGAAGAAGAAGAAGGAGAAGAAGAAGAAGGAGAAGAAGAAGAAGAAGTTAGATAAGGAAGTAGCAGTGGTACATCTTTATAGCAGCACCTGGTAATCTACATTGTGCTTAATAAGCCTTATAATACAGTGAATATACTTCATTTGCACGTCACACACCTACCCCCCCCCCCCCCCCCCCCCCAATACACACACAAAAAATACACTCCAGCCGCTGCCTATTAACTCACTCAATCCTAGAGATTTTTGCTACTTTTCAAAATGGGAAAAAATGTATTAAAAATGAGGATGTAATAGATTATTTTATTCAACTACCACTAACATCTATAAACGAAAAACATTAACTTTGATACTACGCCTATAATTTGTCTTGGATATAGGCATGGGATAAAAGTAAGCTACGGATATAGTCGCTGTTAGGGTTGAGTGAGTTAATGTAGAATTGAAAGCAACAAAAAACAACAACAACAAAACAAACAAACAAAACAACAACAAAAAACAATTAGAACCTGTTTCGTTTTACATTTATTGACTTAAAAGACCAAATGCGGAGACCTTTTGGAAGAAGCGACATCAATTTAGAAAAGACCTGCCTCGTACTATCTACGAAAAAATCGTAGAAATACGAATTTTTAGCTCCAGTTACAGAACTGCATACGCCTCGTTGACTCAATAAATCTTGTTGAAAGGGAACGTTTAGTTTCATATAATCAATAATATACTATATTGGGATCAATTTTGACCGTACTGGGGACAAATTATTTATTTCTAAAGCTATTTAAAGTGACTTTTTCTTTTTCCCCCCCCCCCCCCCTTTTTTTTTTTTTTTTTTTGTAAACTACGAATTTTTGAAACTCTAAGTAGGCTGCTCTGATTTAGAGACACCGTGACCACCGTGTTCGACAAAAAAACAACAACAAAAAAAAAACAACCAAACAAAAACAACAAAACAAAACAAACAAAACGCATCTGTTATTAAAACAATTATCTAATTGGATGATGTTGATTTTGGTAACATTTCACAAAATGCAATGAGCTGAGCAGACATTAATTTTTTTTTTTTAATTAGCATGAACACACAGAGCGAGCGAGCGCTCGAGAGAGAGAGAGAGAGAGAGAGAGAGAGAGAGAGAGAGAGAGAGAGAGAGAGAGAGAGAGAGAGAGATTTCAAAATGTTTTCCTTCTCGTCCAAGCTTGTCCTCCAGATGGTCAGAGTCAGAGTGTGTAATATCACACACAAAGGATGTGTATGCGATTGTCTACTCTAACTTGTTTTAACACCTATAACAATTGCCAGTGGCGTGTTGTTTCTGTGAACAAAATGCAATTTAATCACACATTCATTGCCTTAAGGAAACATTGTCGTATACGCGTAAAAGATACTTGAATTCAAACTACTCAAAGATTAATTGGAGGGGCTGGGGGGTGGGGGACGGGGGACGGGTGAGCGGGGAGGGGGAGCGGGTAAGGGAGGGGAGAGGGGGTGGGTAACGAGAAAGGTTAATGGAAGGTCCAGGTCGAGACCCACTTCTGGAATTTCGTTTTTTCAATATACAAAATTGAAAAATTGAGACTATTATTATAGATGTAATTTTTATTTGCATCTTAATATATTGATCGTGGATTTTTGACTTTTGATTTTGATCATCTTGGTTAATTGAACGTCAGATATTACAGTGATGATTTTGTTTTCCTAATTGAAAAGTTAATTTAATTTCCCATCTGTCCAAAAATGAGAAGATATGGAAATGATTGATCAAAGTTATCCACACACAAAACATAATAGATGAATAAATAAATAAATAAATAAATGAATAAATTAAAAAGGTCGGTCAAAATCAATGTTTCATAATTTATTTTTTTAAAAAACAAACTTTACTTTAATAAATACGGAATGATTGAAGTGATGATATTACTATTGTCTCTACTGATGCTGGTGGTGGTGGTGGTGGTGGTAGTAGGTAGTAGTAGTTTGTAGTAGTAGTAGTAGTAGTAGTAGTAGTAGTATAGTAGTATGTAGTAGTAGTAGTAGTAGTAGTAGTTGAGTAGTAGTAGTAGTAGTAGTAGTAGTAGTAGTAGTAGTAGTAGTAGTAGTAGTATATAGTAGTAGTAGTAGTAGAGTAGCATAGATAGTAGTAGTAGTAGTATCGTAGTAGTAGTAGTAGTAGAAGTAGATAGATTAATAGTAGTAGTAGTATCGTAGATAGTATGATAGTAGTAGTAGTAGTAGTAGTAAGTAGTAGTAGTAATATGATAGAAGTAGTAGTAGTAGTAGTAGTAGTAGTAGTAGTAGTAGTATAGTAGTAGTAGTAGTTATAGTAATATCGTAGTCGTAGTAAAAACTTAGCTTTTATATAGTGTAACATCCACAGAACATGCTCAAAGCGCTTTACAAGGGTTTCCAAGCCAACAGCAATATTTAACACGTAGGAGAAGATTGACGCCTGTTAGGCAATACACATTTTCCGGAGAGACAATTTTGATAACGGCCAGATATTCGTTTTACATCAAGGACTGAACTATGAGCCGCTCAGAGAGAGAGTCGAAGTCTGGA
>NC_088371.1:19216873-19279373 GCF_034508935.2 Berghia stephanieae
GGATGGCAATGTTATGAGCTTCTTAGCCAAGCCAATACTATCTATACTTCAATTTAGGACACCGTAGTCAAATTTAACAGTGATGATTTTGTTTTCCTAATTGAAAAGTTAATTTATTTATGCATCTGTTCAAAAATGAGAAGATATGGAAATGATTGATCAAAGTTATATCTTATAAATAAATGAATAAAGAAAAGATCAGTTAAAATCAATGCTTAATATTTATTTTAAAAACAAACAAACTTAACTTTATATACGAAATGATTGAAGTGATGATATTACTAGTAGGAGTAGGAGTGATAGGAGTTGTTGTTGTTGTTATTATTATCATTGTTGTTGATTTTGAAGTTGTGGGTCGTCCAACATAAAACTGGATCGAGTTTAAATTACCTTTATATCTAACATTCAAATTATGACTATCATTTGTAATAAACCTTTATTAACAGGGAATTAGACCGAAAATAGAAAAATATCTATCACATAGCCAAAGCGGGTTTCGCCAAGACCGAAGCACATCGGACGTTGTATGGACACATAAATGGTTGGCAGCAAAGGCACTCAAGAAAACATATCCATAACAATAACCGGAATCGATATGTCCGCAGCCTTTGATACGATCGACAGAGGAAAACTTTTGGAGATATTAACAGACATAGTAGACGAAGACGAGCTCGAATAATCCGATTTCTCCTCAGCAACACAAAGATACAACCAAGGATATACGGGGCCACAAAACAGACGCAGTTCGAAAGTAACATCGGGACCCCCCAAGGAGATAGTCTGAGCCCGATTCTGTTCACAATATACTTAGAACACGCTCTGAAAGAAGTTCGAAAAGTCATTCCAAAACCAACGACTCATATTGAGAATGCAATCCCTAGAGAAATCGCCTATGCAGATGATGTTGATTTTATTGGATCAACACCAGCAAATATAGACATCATACAAAATACCCTCATGAAATATAACCTCCAAGTCAATGCCAATAAAACCGAATTTACAACAATATCGAGGAACAAAGAGGAATGGAAAAGAACAAAGAAAGTCGGCTCACTAATTGGAGACACCGAGGATGTACAAAGAAGAAAACAGCTATCAAACGCCGCACTCAGTAAACTCACCAATGTATGGATTAGAGGTGACAAAATAAAGAGAAAAACCTAACTGAAACTGTACCGTGCTCTTGTAAAACCGGTACTTCTGTATAACTGCGGAACTTGGACGTTGACAAAATCCGAAGAAGAACATCTGGATGCCTTCCATCGCACACAGCTAAGAAGGGTACTGGACATCAAATACCCAAAAAAGATCTCAAATGAATCACTCTATAAGATCACAAAAGAAAGACCAATCTCCCTTGACATTTTACAACAACGATGGCAACTTTTCGGTCACATACTACGCAGGGACAAAAACATACCAGCAAACCAAGCTATGTCGGGATACTTCCAAAAACACGGGAACCTTTTCAGAGGAAGACCGATCACAACACTCCCTGTGATCCTAAACAAAAACCTCACAACACTTGGAAAAAGCATTAGCCTCATAACGGCAGGGGACCTTGAAAATCTGAGAACCCAAGCAGAGGACCGGCAATATTGGAGACACCTCACACAGGAAATACTGGAAACAGCCAAGGCGACCCGATCTTTCGGTCGAGACGCGAAAGGCATCTAAGTCAAGTAAGTCAGTAACAGGGAATTTTTATCGACGTCTCAAGAATCAATTTAATTCGGTAGGAATGTCGATTTTGTGCAATTATTTCTCCTGAAACTAATGATATTTCCTGTAGACAGATCGGGGTCCAAACTATGCTTATCCTAATTATTTTATTGATTTTTAAATATTTTTTATCTTTTATTTATTTATTTATGTTTTTTTCTTTTTTTTTTTTGCATTACAAAAAAAAAAAAACACACACACAAAAAAAAAACAACAAAAAACGTAAGCCTTTATATATCTAATATCCACTATACGTGCTCAAAACACTTTACTGAGGGCCCCTAACCAACAGCAACACAACATGAAGGACGAGACATGAACGCCTCTAAAGCGATATTACAATAACATTTTTTTTCCGGACAAAGACAAAGCTGTTTACGCCAGATACTCATTTTACACATTAGTGCGTTTAGAGAATGTGAGCAAAGAGCCTTTTCCAAGGACTCAACTATGCCTCCCCCCCCCCCACCTCCCAGAGCGGGACTTACACCTAGGATCTGCCGATCCGAAGGCGAGTGACATACCCCTAGACTAAAGAGCGCACAGAAACTCACTTTTGATCATCGTCGCCGTACACCCTTTTGTTATTTTGTATGATTGTTTGTATGTGTATGTGTGAGTATGTGGGGTGTGTGTGTGTGTGTGCGTGTGTTTGTTAGTATAATGTGATCTTGTCTATAAAGCGGGATTTTGTGCATTTTGTGTGATTTCATGTGTGTGCGTGTTTGTGTGTGTGTGTGTGTGTGTGTGTGTGTGTGTGTGGACGTGTGTTGGACTGAGAAGATAGAAGCGCTTTTAGTTTATACATGTTTGAGTGGCGAGCGTATGTGTGTCTGTATGTGGGTGATTGGTTGTGTGTGTGTGTGTGTATGTGTAAGCAAGAGATAGATAGATAGATAGAAGAGAGAGAGAGAGAGAGAGAGAGAGAGAGAGGGGGGGGGGGGGGAAGGGGGAGGGGGGGGGAGAGGTTTAAAGATTGAAGGTATGTGGTGATTTGTGTGTGTGTACATGATCACTCCCATCATTATTATTAATACCACCACCATCACCAGCACCACCACCATCATAATCACCATCATCATCATCATCATTATTATTATTATTATTATTATTATTATTTATTATTATTATTATTATTATTATTATTATTATTATTATTATTATTATTATATTATTATCATTATTATTATTATTATTGTTGTTGTTGTTATTGTTTTTGTTAATATTTGTGAACGAGCGTGTTTATCATTTGTACATGTATTAGTTTCTATCTGAGAGGGCGGTGTTGTTCTTTTTTCTTTCTTTTTTTATCTTTCTTTTCTTTTTTTTTTTTTGTGTTGCTTTGGTGTTTGTTTGTTTTATTTTTGTTTTTTGTTTTTGTTTTGGGTTTTATTTTGACTGTTTTGATTGGGTTTTTTTTTTTTTTTTTTTTTTTTTGGGGGGGGGGGGGGGTTGTTGTTGCTGATGTCGTTGTAGTTGTAATATTTTTTTTGTCCAAATGTATACTCTAATTTTACCCCTACCTCCCCCCCCCCCCCACCTCCCATTCTGTCCACAACCCCCAACAAATACCCACCCCATGTCACAGACTGTCCACAACTTGTGACACCCCCCCCCCCCCCCCTCCTCCCCCACTTACTTAGCACCCATTGTTTCCACCACCACCACCACCACTATCACTCCCAAATTTCACCCACATCAACCCACAGATTACACAGGTGCATCAACCCGAGAGCATGACCATTTACTTATGTTTTTCGAGACGCGACACTGACAGTAGCCAATGAAATGAAAGCATCCTCTCGCACACTTAGCCTATTATCCAATCATATTTTAGATATGCAAGAGTGTCAAAGGTCATCAAGCAGATATCAACATCAGATATCTTGTAATCTTAATCCATTCCTCGTTGGTAATTCAACTTGAGCTTCAACTTCGATGAGATTTTCAGATTTTGACTTTGTGATCATTGGAGAAAAAGAAAACCCAAATTTTTTAGACAATTCACCCATCTTTGATGTGTTTTTTCGATGTCAATTCTCCTTTTCTGGATGTTGGTCTTCAGATGTTTCCTTTCATGTGAGTTTTTTTCATTTATTTCATTTATATATGTGTCTAATTTGATAGTTATATTGATATATTTATTTATCGTATGATATAAGTTGTAGTGCTTTAGAATGGCCAGATGTTCTTTAAATGCCCTCAAAACAAAATAAAATACAATATTATATTGGACACTACGCATTGCAGAAGATAAAATTGAGATAAAAATATTAAAAAGGGAGAAAACACACAGAAACATGGAAGAAAATTAAGGAAAAACAAATAAACAAAAACATCATTTTGTATTATTGATACTTTAAGAATACTCAGACTTACGATGTATTTTAAAGCAAAAAAAAAAAAAAATAATAATAATAATAATAATAATAATAATAATAACCCAATCACAGACATTTCTAAATTCATTAATATATTTATTATGTTTCTATCTACTTTGTGTTGCTTACTAACTGCATACTGTTTTATCTTGTCTTTCTTTATCAATCAATGTATTGCGGATATGTGGCCTTGTGGTATGACACTCGCTTTCGGATCGGAAGATCCTGGGTTCGAGCCTCGCTCGGCGCATAGTTGAGTCCTTGTAAAAGGCACTTTACTCACATTCTCTCACCGTACTGATTAACTAATTATTTTTTAAAGTTCTCGTCGTATGTGTTCAACTTTATATTCTTTTATGTTATCTTTGTATGTACTTTATTTAAATACCCACTAACCGACGTGCACTTATTTGAAGGTCTGATAACCAATTTCCTTAGGGGCTCATTGTTGTAATGGAAATCTTTAAAAACATATGACACAAAATATTGTCCATTACAACAATGTTAGACTAGACCCATAAGTGGGTTCGGATGTCAGACCTGTATATATGTACACGTCGCCACTAACCTAAATAACAAGTTATGATGATGATAATAATACATCCTAATAATAAATAATTATAAGAAGAAAAATGATAATAATAATATTGGTGATAAAAGAATATAATTGTTGGTTTTAAGTGCGAAGTGCACATATTGGCATTCTGATGATCAATTCATTGTGAGCTCATTGTTGTGCGTGTGTGTGTGTAATGAAAATCTCAAAAAGATAACGCAAAATAGTGGGAGGGTTTGGACCCCTGACACCGCTTATATTATTATTATTATTATTATTATTATTATTATTATTATTATTATTATTATTATTATTATTATTATTATTATTTTTATTATTATCATTATCATTATTATTATCTTAGGCGCCCTTTTTGTTCCAAGGCTCTCTCTATAGTTAGGTACTCATTCACACTTGAGTCGAATGGGAAATTTTTTGCTCAAGGAAAATACCCTGGTTCAAGGATAATAATTGATCATTGTCGCCAGTCGCTAATCGCACTCAGCGCCATTTGTCAACGTAGCAGCGACATCTATAGAGATTATTATGAAGTTCAGCAACGTAGTAATCAGACGAGACAGTATTACGTTCGATGATCGACGCCACATAACATTGTGGTAGTCGTCCCCCCCCCCCCCTTCCAACCATCGTCGGCGCCGCTGCCCACTGTCTCCCCTTTTTTTCGATGTACCCGCCAGACAGCTTTCCCCAATCAGCATCATATATATTATAATCCATAGATGATCGACGCCACCTTTCTATCTATCTCCGCCCTGTCTGTGAAATTGTGGTAATCCCCTCGCCGCCCCCTTTTTACCAATGTCACCTAACCATCCGAGCTCTGATCCTGCTCAACACTCCGTCTAACAGAGCGGTTTTTAAAAATATAACTAAAGCATTTATATAGCGCAATATCCAATAAACGTGCTGAAAGCGCTTTACAGGGGGTCCCTAACCGACAGTAACACGTTAAACATACAGGGCGAGTCACGACACCTATAATGTATTAAATAAATATTTATTAGTTTTGACAAACGAGCTTGGGCGAGGTCAATGGCCAGATGAGTGACTAAACTGGTCCTGGTGTTTTGTCCATTACACATATTACGTACCCCACTTAACTCATGAGTGAATAAAGATATATGATGGATTGTGTAAGACATGCTACTTTATGTACGAGGAAAATGCTGAAGAAGGGGAAGGTTGGGGGGACGGGGACGTAGTGCAGTAGTAAGAAATGGAAATTGGATTCCGCAGTGTCAGCCGGGAGAATAAATGAAGCATCCGTGGAAATTACACTATATAAATGTTCACCCATCATCTCACTGATTACGCTCACCATTATTTGACTTTATTACTAGACGAGTCCTAATACCGTACTCAGGTGTGACATGAGTACCTGGCTGTTAACAGCGTTGTCTCTGTCCGAAAGAATTGTAGCATCGCCTAACAGGCGTCGTATCCCGTCCTAATTTGATATTAAATGTTGCTGTTGGCCAGGGATCCCCATATAAAGCGCTTTGAGCACTTTGAGTGGATATTGCGCTATATAACAGCTCAATTTCAATTTTCAATTTAATAACGCTCAGACGTAGTCACCTCCCGTAGTTATCTATCTATGCCTTCGGCTTGCAGACCACCTTGCAATTGTAACAACCCCGAGGCAACTATTGTCACCGGCGCCACTTAAACCTCATTGTGCTCACCAGACGGACGACTTTCCCCACACATTGTCAGTGTTCAATCAAATCATATTTCAAGCAATGTTTAGCTAACACGCAGTACCCCACACTACTCGTGTACCTAGCTAGGGGCATTGATATTGTAAGAGTGCTGGGGTACAGTGATCACACCGAATGGGGACTTATGCAATAATACATTGGTTCTGATGGGAGAATAAATGAATCGTTAGATAGCGCATTGAACATGGGGAATCCATAGAAATGGCTTATATATGGATTAGTGATGATAATCTTCTTCAGGTGTTGGGGATTATCGCCATCCAGAGACAACCAGACCACCTTGTCATTGTAAAACAATATGCACACGTGCACAGCCCCAGGGCCTGAGACCACCTTGTAGTTGCCTTCTTTGTACTTTCCAGACGTCCGATTGTCAGTAGCCAATGAAATAGTAGCACTCCACGTCTTTATCCAATCAGATTTTAGACCTCTGGGACACTCAAAAGTCCCGATGGGTAAATGTAGGTAGATTATATGTCGGCATCAGAATTGTGTGTCATTTTTCATTCGAGCGTCTTCACGGTGATTTCATTGCACTCACTCCTCGTCAACTTCGTTGGTGTTATCTACTTTGTGGATTCTGTTGAACAATTTTTGTGTTTTAAGACAATAATTTCTCTTGGATTTTGTTTATCTGTTCTCCTGGTCAGGATGTGCGTCTTATACCGATTTATACCGATACTTCTGATTTAGATTCTGCATTTAACGTGAGTTTAACAAAATTTATATATGTATATGTTGGTATTATTTAGCCTATTTATTTATTTATTTAAGGATTTTTTCTCTCTCGTGATTTAATTTGTGTAGTATATGTTGGTCTTATTTATTTATTTATTTAAGGCCCCCCCCCCCCCACCCCCGTTATTTCTGTAGTATATGTTGGTCTTATTTATTTATTTATTTAAGGATTTTTTTCTCTCGTTATTTTTTAACTTCTCGTCGTACTTAGTCATGTGTATATTCTGTTATGTCATCTTTGTATTTAAAAAAAAATACCCATTAACCTGATGATGATGATGATGATGATGATGATGATGATGATGATGATGATAATAATAATAATAATAATAATAATAATAATAATAATAATAATAATAATCAATGTTGAAAATATGACTTTTTAAAATGAATATGAAATAGATTGGGTAAAATTAAATAATTTCAAATGTGTATGAGGTTGGATGGCAAGTCTGATAATAATATTATTATGCCATGCAGAGAAGAGAACGCATAATTGTTGTAAGAGAGACAATCCATGCTTAATTCACCATTACGTGAATATTTGCATTGATTATGTCCCTTGTATTCCACGATTGTCTTTTATATTCTGTAGTTGTTCAATCAAATCAAAATGATGAACGTGTGAGAGCAAACATACTATATTATTTTCAATTTGAGCATCTTGTTGTTGAATCATAGGATGAAATCTAGGGGCCTGATTTCCTTTATAATTTGTATTTTTTCCCTCTTGATATTAATTCAAGAAATGATTATGTACGTTTAGACAAAATGTTCACAACATCCGCCAACCGGATATAACGTACCAACACACAATTATGCGTCATCTCGATCATTTATGATATGATTGATATTGAGAGCCACCCATAAAAGTAAATGGCTGGGTAAAATAATTAATTAAGCCGAGTAACGTGAATTTATTTTTCTTGCTGTTCAGATGGGTCAACATTTAACTTATTTTATGTGTTGAGAGTTGCTCATGTTCACGGACCATTGCGCATTTTTGGAGGTGCACTAAATTAGTTCAATATTACTCACGACATTCATTTAAAAAAACCAAAAAAACTCCTTTTATCACTCACTTAATCTTAATTTTTATATTGAAAATTTCAAATGCTTTTTTAAATTCAATTATTATTATTATTATTATTATTATTATTATTATTATTATTATTATTATTATTATTATTATTATTATTATTATTATTATTATTATTATTTTTTTTTTTTTTTTTTTTTTTTTTTTTTTTTTGCTTTTTTATTTTGAAAGGATTTCCTCTACGTCCCCTCACATTATGCGCAAAATATATTCACGAGGATGGTGTATTTGATATCACATCGAAAAGAGCCAGAGTCCTGTAACTGCTCAAAGTGATATATGCATTTAAGCTTATGGCACGATTTGAATATAACGTATGGACTTTCAGAGACGTAAACACGTTTTGGTTTCATACATTTTCTAGACTTTGACCAAGAAGCTTATAATATGAACATATTATAAGCTTCTTGACTTTGACTCAACAAGTCAACTATAACCCTGTCGATAATATCGCGAGAAAAACGTAGTCGACAATAAATTTCAAATCGTTTCTGCTGAATATTCATTTAAATAACAAGTTATCACACTTTTAAAAAATGATCCTATCAAAATAATTATATAATATTTTCTTTTTATCTAAATATTAATCTAAAATATTTTTTACGTATTTAAGTGATTTTTAAACATAATTTAAAATACTTGAAAAAAATATTTTGGACCAATCCCCTTGAAGCGAGTATTCACCCCGGCGCTAATCCTTTCCAATTGCCTCCATGTTGAATGTGACTGGAAATTCTTACGTCTTATGAATCAAGATGGAAATTTAGATTATTATTAAGTGTGAGATGTTTACTGTTTTGTTTTTACAGAACAAATAGTATTCCCAAACATTATACATGTTATTTGACATTTGCATTTAGATAGCATGTCTGTTATCGAACCCATTTATCCTTTGACCATGCCCTGCGATGGTCATTGTTGATTATGGTCACGCTCCTCTTGGGAGTGAGGGAAGCGATTATTATGTTTGTCAGATATCTCACCTTTTCTCACATTCTTTAAGACACAAATTTAGTATTGCATTACACCTTAATGCTCTATTGGCTAGATTGTGACGAGGAAGAATCAGGTAATTGATTTTGATGGGCTTGTCGGGGTTTCATTTTCCTTGAATTTGAATTGGCCCCAGTTCCAGACAAGTTTCTATTCTTGGAAAATTAGTCATAAAAACAAGACAATACTTTGTTAATAACTGTTGGTTAACCTTTGAGCATTGCAAATACATTTCTTGGGGTTTTTATGAATATTTTTTTAAAGATTAATTTGGGAATGGGTGAACTTTGACATCTTTGTGGGTTAGTGCAGGCTCAGAGGAGATGGATAATAAATGAATGAGATTATAATGGGAATAATAAATGGATTCTTTTACTTTTACTTTTGGATTTTTTTTTCTTCACTTAAGTTCGGTAAATATCAATGGTTTCATAATTTTGAAAAATTAGCCTTCGCCGTTCCATGCCATCTTCTTTGATCTATTATTACCTGTGGCATAAAAAAATGTCGGTTTGGAGAAACGTTAAAAGTCCCTTTGTCTATATTTTTTCTGCAAACATTTTTATACCTAGGCTATTGTATTCACTTTTTTTCTTGTTAATGTTCATTATGTTCATATCTATGTATGATCATCCAGATAGAGATTGAAAATGGAAGTGAAAATAGAGGAATGCAGTTATGGACATCAGTTCAATTGGCTCTTCAAGGAAGAGAGACTACGCAGGACTCCAACCATCAAGATTGGAATCAGCCATGCGCAGGAACTTGTTTTCCGTCAGAAGCAAGCAATGTTGATGCAGGCTATTGGACAAAAGAGTGGCCTGTAAGTTGCAATATCTAAGAAGAATTTAAGGAAATTTTTACAATTGCACTCAACAGACAATGACTTATTTTTATGTTATCTGATGTGAAACACAAATGTTACTGAAATCGGTTACAACACGTTTTATGTAAAATATCAAATCTGCCAACGAAATCTGATGATCCAACTGTCCAATAGTTGCTAAAACGGTGGGAGGGAGTTTGCTTCTTGGGGGACCAAAATCCTCCAAATTAATAAGTTTGCAAAGTTGTTTGCGACAGTCTTTAAGCACCATTTCTGTGCGTTAAACCCAAGAAAGAATATGTGAAAACCGTTGATTCTTGATGGGTATGATGGTAAGAGTTTACCAAATTTTATATCCAGTAATGCAAGGGTTAAGGATAAATTAAAGGTTGGTGGGTTTTTCTTTTTATAATTAAAGGTTTCCAACTAGAGCTGGGTGTCCACAGATTTTTGAAATTTTCCGAGTCTCATCTGTATTTGTCAATTGATTTTTTAAAAAAGATTAAAGCATTCTTTTAAGGAAAAATTATGGGAAAAGCCAGATAGATGTGGATCCTTTTCTATGCTTTAAGGGTGAAACCGTTTGACGAAGAGAAAGCTTTGCACGAAATATTTTCATATATGCTTTTTGCTTTTTAAAAATTTAGCAAAGGTCGTCCCTGTAGAATTATTGTTTGTTGCTTGTTTGAGGCAGTAAATATAGATCATCAAAATGCACAATGGCTTAAGGTTAGAATTATACTTCATAGTTTCCGTTTGAATAGTCAGGATTTTCCAGGGATGACATTAGTGCATGAGGGATAGAACTTTGGCCTGAATTCAATCTTAATAAAAGGTTAAGATGTTAAATTACTTGCCCGAACAATAATTTTGAATATTGCATTATCCAAATCTAGATTATACCCTTTTTAATCCACAATCAAAAGGGGTACCGAATTGACTTTTATTTAACCATATACAACACCAAACGGTAGGGTAAAAACGTCTGAAGAAATGACACATAAATCATCCAAATCCAATCTTAACTACGCCACCACCACATTATCTCATTCATCCTGTTTTGTTGATAAAGGGGAAAGCCGAAACGTTCATTTGATCTGTTTTTTTTTTGTAATTAAATTGAAGCTTACATTCAATTTCACATTATTATTTATTTGTGATATGGTAACACCATTGCTATTTTGATAGCTTTGCAAGCACTCACTGATCTTTATATGTTTAGGGTACACAAAATTTCAAACTGGTCCGAGATAAGATTCAAATTGTTATAATGCAACAAGTCAAAGACTAAGGCATAATATTTTTAATAATAATATGGCTATCGTTTCATAGCTATAATTTAGTAACATACTGTTGTTCTTCTATGGCCACAGGACTCAATTAGCCATCAACACAAGTGTGATCTTCATGCACAGATTCTACATGTTCCGGACTATCAAGTTTTTCCCCAGAATAGTAAGTCAAATTGATTATTATTTCCTGCTCTTTGACGGATTAACGATTGTAGCACAGTACTTTCTTGTAATGAAAAATTTAGCTTTATTTCTGCTGAAGAATTATTTTATGAAAAATGTCCAGATTAAATTAAATTTATGCGCTGAACATGGAATACAATTTAAAATAAAAAGTAATATAAATCAACTTTTAAAGTGCTTTATTCGTGTTCAAATCACATTACTATTAATAATCTTACTTCAATCATTGTTAAAATTACTCCTCTTATCTTCCCCCCACCCCATTTCCTCATTAATCATTTTTAGTCTGTTCATGTAATCTTTAACCGAGTGCAATTTTCCCATCTCAAAAACAGCACGTGGCTATTGGCTTTGTATTTGCTGCTGGGAAAGTAGAAGAAAGTGCCAGAAAGTTGGAACATTTAATTCGCTATACAGTGGAGATTCTTCGCAACAACAAGAATGGTGAATTTCTTGACAAGCGAGATAAGCTGACTTATGAGATGGACTGCGAGTGGAGGGAGAAAATAGAAACATTATGTCAGAATAGTTGTGATGTTACGTCGGTGGTGAGTAGAAATTAGAATTTTTTGTTCTTTTTTGTTGGGGGGTGATTTCCGCAAAAATTGACTTCATAATGTCTTTGAAGGAAGTGGAAATTTTTTGTAGCTGTGAAAGGTCAATTTTAATTTTAAAAGAAAAACAAATTTAAAAAAAAGATATATTCACCACTTTCAGTAGGCTATATGGCCCATCATTATTTATTTGATAATAGTTCTATGCTG
Source organism: Berghia stephanieae (assembly GCF_034508935.2). Lineage (NCBI taxonomy): Eukaryota > Metazoa > Mollusca > Gastropoda > Nudibranchia > Aeolidiidae > Berghia > Berghia stephanieae. The sequence goes on from NC_088371.1 coordinate 19,229,170, forward strand.
AATAGGAACCCCCTTTTCCCATATAATTTGGCCTTTTTAGAAGCGCACAATTTGAATGGAACAAACTAGGACAAAAACTTTCATTTCTGTCTTTGGTGTATTGTTTTGAATTAAAGTTTAAATTATTTTTTTTCACAACAGGGAGGTGGGGGTCTATTTTTGGCATCAATGTGTTTGTTTGTCTTTCATTTTTCTGTTTCTTTCTTCTCTTTCTTGCTTCTTAATTTTTTCAAAATTGTGTTGTTGATGTTATGCAATTTACACTGGGTAATGATTCTACAAGAATAATGGCACTTGATGTTACCTTGTAGATAAGGCATTGTACAGACAACATGAGGCCCTCTTAGAGCATTCCATTAACTCACCACCATTGAAAATCGAACAAAATTTGCTCGATTTGTTCGATTTTCCATGCACCCGAGAGTTTTTTTGTTTTTTTTTTGTTAGCAAGATGTGATCCTTATTGCTCACTTATCAGCACTGTCTCAACATTGTCTCAACAGTGGATGTCTATGGAAATACCCCGATGCAACACTAGTCAGTTTCAATCAATTTCACAGCCCGCCTCTGCTTAGGATTTAAATTGTCTATACCAATTAGAATTGGATTGAACCACCATGAATCTAGTTATGATTCATGAGAGACCCTCCTCTCCTCATGGGAGGTAAAAGGGAATTTGTTCTATTTGCTAAGTTCTGTATTGAAATTCTCTGTGTCATGAACAAGAAACAACTCTTTGGATATTTTATTAGTATGTTTTATCATTCATCATCAACACACAATTGAGCTCTGAATTTTTGTGCTCACTTTGTATACTTGGTTTTATATCAAGCCTGCCTTTTATTGCCTTTGTTTATCATCTGAGTACAATTGAGCAGTGATATTTACTGGTCTTTTTGAATACTTGTTGTTTATAATTGCGAGTGCATCGTCTTATTTTGGTTAACAATGTTGTTCAGCACTATAAATTGACACTGCTCCTTCAAAGTTGAATGAGTTAGAAATAGAAGGCTTGTGTTTTTTGTCTTAAAGTTGTTGATTTTTATAGAGCGTTTAACCCTTTTTGGAATAAATGCATCCATGTTAAAATGCCTCATCTGTTGTTATTGTTAAATTATGAGTCTTTTTGATTACTGGTCTTTACAACATGATTAGAAAGGCTACACTTGATGGGGTTTTTGAGTTATAATACACGTTCGTCTTGTCATTGGTGTGTGTTGTGTTTCTTAAATGGATATTTTATTTGTTTTTTTTTTTTTTTTGTTTTAACTTTTGTCAAAACCCTGGGGTATTTGCCTTTTCCAAACGTGTTGTAAAAGAAAGATATTGAGAGCTTATTTTTACAATGGAGCTCTGAAATATCTTTGGCCGTCAATGCATTGTAAGACAGTTGTATTGATGAGAAAGATGTGTATCTTATCAACAGGCCTATGAAGAGATGCGCAAGACTGTTCTGGAGTGTGAGACCGAAATCTACGCAGTCATCGGTAGGTGATATAGCTCTCACCTACAACTCCTCCCACTGGCCCTTTATCTTCTTGGAGACCCCCAAGCCACACTGACAAGAAATGCTTTTAAAATTTTTTGGCAGTAGATATCTGATTTTCCGGAGATTTTAGAATTGCATTTTTGATTCAAAGCTTTTTAATATAATTCAGAAATTATGATTGGTCTCATTTAGAAGAATCAATTTGAAATTAAATTAATAAGATTGAAACTTAGTTCAGGTTTTCGGACTAATTTCTCTTTAAACAACCTGCTTTTGATAAATTATTTGGAGCATTTTAAAGTCAGTTGTAGGCAGAAAATATAAAAAAGGGCCAGTGTGTTACTTTTATAACATAGGTAACTTTGAAATTAAGTTCTGTAGTCTCAAAAAAAAAAAAAATTTAATAGATACTAAAGTTGCAGGAAAGTGGGAGTGAGAGCTTTGTAAAAAATAAAGTACACAAACAATGGAAGTTGCAAACAGAATTTGATGTCACCCTTCATGTTCAAGATATTCATTGACAACATAAAAACCTGAATATTCAAGTGTTCATATAAAAACCTGAATGTTCAGTGTTCGTATGACAGACTATTGTTGGAAGTGCCATTTGCACCCACTCAAGCAAAGAAAATTGATAAATTTCATTTAACATTGTCTTCTTTTTCTGATTGATGGAGAAGGTGGGACATCTGTGAATTTGTCTCTTCTGTTTGTGACTTTCACTGTTGTGTACTGAATACAATCAGTTTGGACTTTCCTTGTTACAACATAACTAATTTATATATTTTTTTTTTTTGTGACTGGGTATGCAGGTTTCCAGCTACAGATCACTCACCCACACAAATTTGTCATCCGGATGAGCGGTTTGCTGGGAGGTGAGTAATCACTTGGTTCTCTTTTTAAAATTCATTTTCTTTCTTTTTTTCCATTCAGTTTTGCTTTTCTTGCCTGTTTGCTTTTGCACGCTTAGTAGAAGTGATTGTGTCTTTTGCCTTTCTGTCATACACAGGATTTGTTTTATCCTTTTCCTGAAATTTTTTTCACGGGTGGTTTCAAACTTTCCTTATCTAAAGCAATGTTCAGGGCTGCCAGCTGACTAAAATAAACTTTAATTCACCTCATGATTATTCAATTTGTACACTGTTTGGCATGAGAATCAAAATCACTACACTGAACTGTTTTTACATTGGATCAACATTTTAGTAACAGCTGTTTTTGTTTTCATTTTCTCCCTTTTTTCTGGGGGGGAGGGGGGTCTCTTTAATAAAAAATTTCTCTCTCCAAATTTTTTTCACTCACACAAACACTTAAAAGAACTTAATCAATTACATCTTCATTTTTTTACCATTCCTACGTTCATTCCTCAAAGAGATGGCAGCCCTGATGTATTTTCTAAAAGACATGAACGGGTGGCAGAGAAAATTTCTTTATTTTTTCTGAATTTGATATTTTCAAATTGTAACTTTTTTTTGGGTTTTTAAAAATTTAACCAAAATTTTTTTTTTTTGATCTTCACTTTTTATTTTGACTCCGATAAATATGCAATTGGAAACTCAAACTATTTTTTCACTTTTTGAAGGATTGGCTGTAAAAATAAATAATTACAGATTACTCACTGTATCTGTCAAAAGTGTAATGTATTAATCCTGAAAGGAAGAGCTCAAATCAATAGTCCTTTGTTCCCCTCCCTTTTCATTATTTATATTCAGCATTCATTATATACCTCTGTAGACGTGAAACCTCTATATCTCTACACCGCTTGTATTTGTACTCTTTACACCTTTTGCATATATACTCTTTACACCTCTTGCATATATACTCTTATATACTTCTATATAAATACGAATTGGTTTCGGTGTATTATTGTAGTGTATTTTGAACCCTGAATTCAGTTGACCAAGCATAGATTTTTAAAATTCTAATATTCATGACCTATGGACCTGTCTGATGCCGTGACATTTATCATGATTTTATGACACTTTGTGCTTAAATGGGGATTAAGATTGAATTGTTAACTTCAAGTCACCACTCTTGGCATTCGATTTTACTGAATTAATTGGGGTTCAAATGGTTGCCAAGCAAGTGAAGAAATCTTTTTTGAACAGACTATTATTTCAAATTTTGAAAATTGCGGTAAGGCAGACAGGCTTCGGAAAAACTACAAAACTTCTTATTGTGAGAATTGTAATGCCCCATTGCTAGACAGCAGGAAAGTTTTTTTATTTTCATCTACAGTAGTTGGTCTTTCTTTTACAAATGTATTGGTCTCCTGTTTTTAGGGTTTTTATTGTAGTTATAGCTTAGTGGTGATGTATTAAAACAAAATAAAAAGGGGAGATATTTTCTTTCCCTTTGAAGAGCGCTAAATTTGGTTTAATGTACCAGTCTTTGGAGATTTGAATTTTAGTCTCTGTGATAAACATTCTTTTACATAGAAAGTTTTGTATGAAGGGTAAATTACCCCTAGAATATATATAAGGCCTTTGCTACACTGGAATTTGCTACATTATCACCACTGAGTTTGTGTGCTTGCTTGCTCTCTTGTAACCTTTCATTTTCAAAAAATTCTTTTTGGTTATACTTTGCTGCATCAGCGTCTTATATTGTATTGCATCTTGCAAATTTTCAGGGATAAGATACACCCATGCTGCTGGTCGTGCCCGATGTTATTTTCTCACACCACCTTTTTTTTCTTGTTTTATTTGCTTTGTCTTGATACCCTTTTCTAGCTGCCAACCGACCACCCCTCTACCTGCCCGTTAAATTGGCACCTGCGGACAACAGCACCAATAATATCGAAAATGGATCTCTTGAGAGAGAAAACGATGGCGATGGCACGAGTGAAAATCGCGATTGTAATGGAACTAGTAGTAATAGACTTGACATTACAAATGGAACTGGGGAAAACGAGTCTGTATGTAAAACCAGGAAAATAATTGATTATTTGGAACATACTCTGAATGGTGGATATCATTTGGAGGTTAAGAATCACAACGGATCCACTGACGGTGCTGACGAGTCAATGGAAGAGTATATGATTTCAGCTCGGCACATTGCCGATGATGTGTATATAGGTAGTTTAAATGTGTTATTTGTATGCATGAATTTTAAAAGAAAGCAGCAAAAATAACTCACTAGATTGCAGTGCATTCCGTTAAGAATTTAACTTGAATATATTTTCTTAAACTCATTAAACTCACCGCAGAGGATTGCTAACTCCCTGCACAATTCGTTTTCCAATTTATCTCACTGAAAATGAAAATCTAAGTACTTTTATGACGTTGGTTGTTCAATGTGGACAATATTGAATTTCCCCTTAAACTGTTCAGGTTTTCAGACATTTAGCAACTGGGAGGGTAGGTGGGGCCACCAACAGTTGGTAATTTTACTTGTTAACTTCTTTTGGACTGCACTGCATATCAACATATGTGTTTAATCAATTTAATCTATACAGCGTTTTCATTTCGCTTTATAATATTTGTGAGGCTGGCTGAGAAAACCCGGGAAGATGCGCAAATTTCATAAATTGAGGACCACATCTTCATTATTTACCACTTTAAATTTTCTTTCTATGTCTATTATACTAGAATCCAAGTTATGAATTTTTTTCTGAATAAAATTTATTGCTATGGGAAGGACTGAAAATAGAAAAAATCTCTTAGGATTCATCCCGTATATATATATCGGGATCACACCGTGAAAATTATTTTCGTTTTTTAAGTGCATGTGTGACTCATCTTCAACACTAGTTAAATATTTTACCGTTGAATGGTAATCGGTACTCGATTACTGGTTTCAATTTGATACCGATTTAGAGCAAAGAATTGATCTTTATCCATATTCTGATCTAAAATGCTTCAAAATATGCCACTCAAAAGTGGATTATGCTCAAGAATGATATTTTATTAGTTACTTTTGGCATTTTTGTATTAGGTGTTTTCTCTTAGATTTTATGACTAAAAACAGTTTTTAGAAGTATAATTTCCATTTTAATCAATACAAGTCATTTTCCCAGAATTTTTGCAGAAAACCAAAATATACACTTTTTCAATAAATCAAAATTAAAACTAACAGATCGGATGAAGCAGTTTATGTTATATATAATAGTAAATTTCAAATTAATAACTCATATTTCATTAAGATATAACAACTTTATGATTAACTCGGTTTTTAAAAACCCTTTAAAAAAAACCCAAACCAATTCTTGTAGAGGAAAGAAAACCTCAGTCTCAAGGGAGTTAAACTTTTTGCTTTTATTTCTCATTGAAAAAGCACGATTGTCATCAACAGATACTGCATTTTGTCTTACAAAATAAAAATAAAAAACATATTTGCTTTTATTTTCAAGCTTTATTACAATCATTAATTGATTTTTAAATGTTTTAAGAAGCATTCACAAAAAAATTCAGATTATCTTTGATTTTGGTGGCTCATATCTCGAATTGAAGCTTGCCGCATCTTCCCGGGTTTTCTCAGCCAGCCTCACATTTATGTATAACTATGAGTTCAATTGGTGGACAATCCAATACCGTTGAACTGACGAGTTATCATCATTGAATTTCATTCAAGTGACCTATGTATTTTTGTATCACATGGACATTTGCGAGTCTTAAGCATGATAAGGTTTTCTCTCTCTCTAGTCTAATTTTTTGTCTATACTCTCTATACAACAGATATTTTATTTATTTTTGTCCCTCTATCACCAAGGAATTGATTGCTTAATAAGTGATCATTCATTATTAAACCAGTAACCTATTCAGAAGTTAGCAAGCAAATGTCCCTGTCAGTTTCCATGTTACAGTTGTTAGTCACTGACAACACTGGCTTTAGTGGCCCTGATTGCTCTACAGGAAAACTACTGCCATTTGTAAAAAATCTACACCAGTCAATATCAATCAATCTAGTGACCTATGTTTTTGTGACACTAGAGAATAGATACAAGCAGCATAAGTTATCAGATGTTGTCAATGATAGATGTAAATTCCTATTGAATTTGGATATTTTGGATAATTGAACAAGCAGACAATCTCTTATAGGTTATAATCTGATTTATATGGGCAAAAAAATATTTTTATTTTTTAAATGTGTACATTCTTATCATCATGTCTTGATAGATTCATATATAAGATCTGGAAGAGAGTAGTGTCACATACCTTAAATATGTAAAATCTTTTACAAACCCAACCCCTGTTCCTCCCTCTCACTTGCTTCTTTTTAAAAATCAGTTGAAAGCTACCATTAACAATTTGATCCATTTGTCTTATCTCTTCTTCTTCTTCGCGTTCGCTATCCATTTGTCTTCTGATCCCATACTGTGTTACAGATACTAACAGAAAATGTCGTCTTAACAATATTGCATTGATCCATTTGCAACGGGTCTTGTAACGAAATGACTAATTACTATATGTGACCAATCGTCTCCACACAGTATTATGTCAGGGTGAGCCTGATGCCGGAGTAATTATTTGACATTTGAATTAAATACATTATTTTTAATGGGTAGAATGCTTGTAATTTCGTTATCTTCTGAAGTCTAAAAATTAAGTAGTATTTTGGTTTTGAACATCTTTTTTTTTTTTTTGTTTCAATTATTTCATCCTGATGTAATGTGTTCAGAGGCAATGGGTCACTCATTATATGTCTTTAACAAACTTCCTCTTCCAATCTTCCAACACCCTTGGTCTACATTATTTTGCTTTTATTTATCTCAAAAATTGAGTTATCGAACAGTTGTTACTTCATCAATTTTTGTGATGCAGTTGTACAGTCATAATTTATATATTTAATTCTGTTGCGCCAACTTATGCTCACCCATTCCTACTTTATTTGTTAGAATAGCATGTTTATTTACTAATAACTGTTGAATTTATTTACTAATAACTGTTCTCTAAAGTGTTATCTGTAAAGACCTAGATTTGATTTGTTTCCATAAGAGAAAAAAACGTGTCATTTAAACTTTTTTTTTCCTGACACAATCAACATTGATAATTCAGTCTTTGAGAAAGATAATGGATTTAATCAATTTAAGAATGAGTTCTCTCTAAGTAGGTATCCCGAACTAAAATTTCGCTATACAAATAGAAAAAATTAAATTACACTGCCAAACATGTGGCTTCCAAAACCATGGAAAATATCACTTTATTTAGGAAAATAGAGTATATATTTTAAAAAGTTATGGGTTTTAAATGATTTGGGAAGAACAATTAATCTTGGTTAGGGAAAGAAAAATATAGGCTTTGTTTACAGAGATGGCGCTTTGCACTGAATAAAGCAAGCAGGCCCAATTTTTGATATTGTAATCTTTAAAGGCTGCTAGTTGTAATGCTATAAATTTTTCATCATTAACTTAAGTTCAAGACAGAAAATGTGAAAAGGCATATATCTTGTAATGGGGAAGAAAACAAAACAAAACAGGCTTTGTTTACATGGATGGCACTTTGCGTTGAAACAAGCGAGCAGGTCCAATTTGGGATAATATAATCTTCAAAGGCTGCTGGTTTTAATAGTTTTTCACCAATATGAATTAAATTCAAGAGAATGAGAGACTGTTCGGAGAGACCTCATTTTTGATGATTTGTGAAGAAACATTCACCTGTTAAGAGCAGCAGTTTGGGATACCTACTGTACTGTAAGTTAAGTCTGCCTTTGATTGTAATTATTAATATAGAGTTTTTTTTCTTGACTTTTTTTTCTAAAACATGGCATCAATTATTAGTGCTTTGTTGGTCTTTTATTTAGCTTTTAAGATTTGTTTTTTTTTTTTTTCTTCTTTCTGTTCTTGTTTTTTTCTTATGGTTCGTGAACTTATATTTACTGGATAATTTGGTTTCCATTTCAGCTGAAAATATCAAAGATATAAGTCAATATGCATACAACTTGGCCACAGTGAGGTAAATAGATTATTTTACATCCTTTGATTTTTGCTTATCGTTTAATTCGAACAAAGTCCAAACATATTTTACAATTTTTTTTTTTTGATTTCGTCTTCATTGTATGTCGTTAATAAATTCTGTGTTAATCCTTCTCTGCTCTGCCAATTGTGTTCTAGTTGTTAATTCTTTCCCCGTGTCTTCACTCCCTGATTTGTAAAATATGTTTGTATTTCCCAGTTCCCAGTTGACAATGCTGAACCTAAAGTACAAACCAGAGACCATTGCCACCGTCTGCCTCAACATTGCCTCAAAGGCCCATTCTGTCAAGGTAACTACATTGTACCAGTGCATGATATTTGTTAAATGAAATATTATAGCAAGATCGATGACTACTTCAAAATTTGTCGGAAATATTCCTTAATTTAGCAACTCTTTGCTTTCTGGGTACATGATCTTACCATAATTACTAATTTTGTTGGCTGTAAAGTTAATAGAATTTCCATTGTCTTGTAAAATATCTTTTAGGCATTCCTTGTTTTATGGTTGTGTGATCTTGCGTTCATCGTTATGAGATTTGATTATAATTTATATTCTTTTTTTTTCTCTTCTTTCTCCCCACCAGTTCATGCCAATGAAGGATGCTAGTAAGAACTGGTACCAGGTGTATGACTCGAGTACAGATTTTAAGGAGATTGAAGGTAAGAAAAATGGATGGTCTTTTGTCTTACTTTAAAACTGGGGTAGTTGTCGGACATTGTTTTTCTCAGTTCATTTTACACCATGCATACTCTAATGTTTGTATACTTTTATTTAAGCAATATGTATTTTGTTTCAATGTTCAATTTTGGTTACCGTGTTCATTGCGCAATTCATTATTTGTAAACGCTTTGAGATGTTTGGCTCCCAGAAAGCGCTCAACAAGTGTCATTTATGATGATGATTATTATTATAGTTCTGATTTGAATATAGACAAATGATCCTGAAACTAAAAGATAAATAGAAAATCAGTTTTTGTTGACAAAAGGTGGGCAAATCTTTTTCTGTTGTTTTTAGTTTTGAATCCCAAATTTAGTACATTTGTGATAAAACCTGTGGGTTCTTTGGCCATTTAGATCACTCTTAACTCTTCTTAACTATTGGACATAAATTATGGTGATAGTTTATTTGTCACTAATTCCTATTTTCTTTTGGTTTTCCCCCACAGCTGTGTCGGAAGAGTTTCTTAATTTAATCAAAGCCTGTCAGTTGCTGCCTTCCTGGATGACCAACTTAGCTAGAGGGGTAAGTGTCGTCTATAATACTGCCCTGTAATGACACATGTGCTTCACTGCCAGTTTACCTAGATGCATCATGTGTGTAAAGCGAACTGCTTGAAACTCACTTGCCAGTCATGAAAAAAGGAACCAGTAATCAGCAGTACTGAGTTGAAAATATGAGAGAAAAAAGGAATTTTAAGAAAAGAAGCAAGACCCAGAAACTGTAATCCTTGCAAAATTTGATCTTACTTTGACTTTGTCCGAACACCAGATCTTACTTGAATAAACCATTAAGGTGAGAAAATATCGAATCAATACACACATTTATAATTCCTGTTGCCATCAAATTGATTCTTTGAAAATAAAGAGAGAAAAACCCACAAAACAGAGTGAAGACACAAAGTGAGAAAGTCGCGGCAGATTGTTACAAAACACTTTAAGATTATTATAATTATTTTATCATTTGATTTTATGCATATCCTTTCGTTATGTTCACAGCCAGCCCGTGCCAACAGTCGATCTCAACCAGGACACCCACACAGACCAACTGTTCCTACTGGAAGTCATCATCCCCCCTCCCAAAATCGTGATCCCTCCAACAAGCATCAATCTCAACCTCCTACCTCCCAGTCAAGCACCACCACAGACAATTTGCCATCAACTACGTCATCATCATCATCCTCATCTATACCACACAGTGATGGAGGCTCATCCACGGTGACCAGCTCAGCGACAATCTCCTCTCACCCGCCTGTGCCATCATCTTCATCCTCCTCCTCTCATCATTCCCAGCATCATAGAGACAGTAGCCGGCAGCAGCAACAACTCGCCCCAGGTGTGTCATCAAATCGTTCATCATCAGCCGGACCTGGTGCCAGTAGCAATCGTCCACATCACCATCAACAGCAGCAGCAGCCACCTCATCATCCTAGATCTCATTCATTAGCCTCTTCATCAAGGGCCAGTAGTGGTAATTATCATAAACCTCAACCACCTGTTCAAGGTAGTGGGAGTAGACCACAGCAACCACCACCTGCCTCATCCACTTCAGTTCGTCCACCGTCTGGTAGCCATGCTGCACCTTCAAACACATCATCATCGTCATCATCTAGCCTTCAACAGTACCCTTCTAGACCAGATCATCCCCGTAGATCAGAAACTGCCACACAGGACAGTATTAGTACTAGTGGCAGCAGCAACAGCAGGCGATCCCAGCCCCAGTACACCGCGGAAGAGTCAAACCGTCTCCATGGTCAGCATCAGGTACAGCAACCACAACAGGCAGCCTCCCAGCCCTCGTCAGTCTTAGACAATCCAAACTTGGCCACTACTCATTCAGCTGAACTGTCTCAACCACCACTGCCACAACAGTCAGTTGCGCCACCGAATCCAGCTACACCTCCTGAGCCATACCCTGGATCTCAGCAGCCAGTACCCATGGACACGACTGACTTTTTAGCTTCGCCTTCAGATTCCAACAGCTCTCAGTCTTTGTCACAACGGTCAGCACTCTCACAGGCTGCTGCGGCTCAGGCGTCTAAATTATCCTTGTCGTCTTACAGGGAACGTTTCAATGCCAAAATGAGACCCAATAGCCAATCAACTTCGAGCCAGAATGACAGTCTGAATACGGATGATTCTGGTATCCACACAGCAGCCTCAGAGGAAAATTGTAGCAGCTTGGATGTGAACAGCTTGTCTGTGGACTCTCCTAACAACAACTCAAATGTGTCCACTCCAGATCTAGCCGCTTCATTCAGTGTTCCCCAGGATAGCCCAACCAATCCACGCCTCAAACTGAAGGTTAAGAAAGAGTCCTCACTGGCTGCTGGGAGTGTTCCTGGAACCTCTGGTCAATCTGGAGATAAACAACAACAGCATGCAGTGAAATATGCTGATTCTGGCCTGAGGATTAAGATCAAACCACCCAAATTGGAAATGATGAAAGAGGAAGAGATGTCTGCCAGTGCTAGCAGATCTAACACGCCTGTAGAAGACGGCGAGGTGTTTGATAGTCCGAGCAGTACAGGAAGCAGTGATAGGAGGTCTGATGGAAGTCTGAAGATGCGGTTGACCATCCCAAAGAGAGAGGGGGAGATGAACGGGAGTGGGGACGGCATTGACCAAGGCAGCGGGGTTAGTGGTGGTCATCGTTCACACCATCATAGCGGTCACCATCATCGCAAGCACCACCATCACCACAAAAGCAAGAAGCACAAGCAGTCTTCATCACGACACGAAGGAAAATCATCAAAGAGGGCTGGAGATTTCCACGAGGATAGACCATCAAAGGCGTCTCGTATGGAATTTGACTCTCAGTCCATGTCTACCCATAGGGCTCCTTCAACCTTGCATCACCAGAACAGTGGATTCAGCATAACGGATGCCTTCTCTTCCACAATGCCCAGTAACATTTTTGATGATGAAGATGACAACTCTCAGACCATCCCTCCTCCCATTACCCCCACGCCTGAAGCGATTCAGTCATCCTCGTCTCACCACCACCATCGATTGCACAAGCAGTCGTCCTCATCCAGAAAACCTCCCGCTTCATCAGCATCATCGTCATCCTCTTTGCCACCAATGAATTCATTGCTAGAGGATAACTCCATCCCACCCCACCATCAGCGCTTTCACCAGCTCATGGCCCAGCACCGTGCCAATGAGGCCAGGAAACCCCCTCTCCCTCCCCTCCCTGCCTCCAACCAACCACCTCCACCCCCTCCTCCTCCCCCTCCCCCTCCCACTTATTGATTAAGTGATTGGTGCACATATCTCTCCCCAACTATATCATGACTGTGTTATGGTAGCGCACCCTGGATGAACTGACTTATTTGTGTAGATATATAAAACGGACCAAGTGCTATTACTTAATTCATGACTGTTACACAATATGGCTTTCACACAATTCTCTCGTATTTGGATTGCCAATGTGATTGTGCAAGAGAGAACTTTATTTATTCACTTTTATTAACCTAGCTCATGGATATCTCAAGTGTGGTTAGTTATAGTTAACCCCAGGTTTAGCACCTTGAAAAGCTGGTGGCATTTTTGATTGAACAACAAAACATAGCATTTATTAAGTGATCCTCCCAGATCTTCTTGTGTGACTTCTGTCAAGGTTGTTTTAGCCTGCCAATCATGACTTTGTGATGTGCAATGTAATCTTGATTTTATCACCATGTTAAACGGTTATTTTAGTCTTATACAAATGATGGGTGATAAATAATACAAGAAGCAAAAGCAGACCTGCCGTCCATACCAGCCAACAAATTCCCGGTTTAGAAAACAAATTTAAGGAAAACAGGATGGATTTAATATTCAGTCTTTGTTGGTTATAAACATCGCTCTTGACTTAGTCGCACCATTTTCTAAAGCTTGTGGATCCCTTGCTTCTTCAGTAAATAAACATCCCAACTTGCGTTAGTTTTTGAAAAGGAAATACAGATTTTGCTGTTTGCAAATTACAAGTATTTCCAAGACTTGAATCTATACAGGTGTCTGAGATTCATCGACATAGTGGTGTAAAATAAAAGATGAGTATTCCTGATGAACCTATCTGTATGTTGAAGTTTGAAGACTGTCCAGACTAAATTGACCTAGTATAGAAAGTGCAACCCACTCCCCAAAACCAAATGAACATACTGTGTGTATGGCATGTTAGTAGTTTTCCTTCCACTAACTCTGACTTGGCAAATGATTACAAACTGACATAATAGCCATCTTACCATTTCCATCTGGGTCTCGGCCTCAAAGCCAATCTGCCATTTTATTTTTTGATGACATTTTCAATAACTTCCAGTTTGTCTTGCTAAAGCATAAAGTTTTGGGTGTACAGTGTTTCAGCATTAAGGTGTAAAGATGTACTCACAATCTGATGATAAGCAACTTTAATTTGGAGGGAGTGTTTTGGATTTAGATCCCAATAGAGACAATAAGGTTGTTTTGTTTTTTGTTTTTTTAATATGATGATCCAGGACGCTATGACTCCAAAGGTCCTATCGTAAATCGATTTTTTTGAATAAGGTGATGTGTGTTGAAACATACTTCAACCTTAATTGCAACCTTGTAGGTGCGAATACGAGTAAGTTGGTTTTTGTAAATCATCTTGTTTGAGGCTCAAGGAGCTAAATGTAAAACTGTCTACTCTGAATGAGGAATAAAGATTTTGCAGCCCGGCATGCTTTGGATAGAAAGAGACTGGCTGGTAGAAATTATAAAGTGTATACATACTTGGATTGCTGGGATGTAATGGAAGCTTTCGGCTTTTCTGAATGTTTTTAAGGACAGGGAAATTTCCCATTCACTCCAACTTTGTATTTTTTTTTTTTCCGAAGAAGCCGCAGGTACAAATGGTGTTTATTTAAAAGACGTATTTATGGACTTTGCACATAACCGATTATTGATACATGGTTTAAAAATTGTACCATTCAGTCTTGTTATCGTCTTCAAATCTCTTGAAAATTTCAGTTGTAAACTTGAACGGGGATACATTACTTGATATTGACAAATTTCTCTGCAAAATCCAGATGATGTGTTTTTCGTTTAACCATTTTACTCTACTGTCTGCCTTTCGGGCGTTGACAAAGCTGGAATTGATGAATCTCAAATATTGAAATATGCAACAAATTTTTTTTCTTTCCTCTCTGACAATGGGTTGAAATAGAAGAATCCTGAATGTAATTCTAATAATAATAAGGGTGGAATCTTCTGACTTCCTGTGGCTGGCAAGAAGGTCATTTGCCATGTCCTCTATCCCCTTTATCTGTTTTTTCTTTCCATTTTGCTTTCAATCTTGGTCCTGGATTGAGATTGTTAGCCCCACCCCCACCATGCTCCTTCCCAGCAGGGATCCTAAGCTGTGAGTGAGGGAGACAAATGTATTTTATCTTTTTTTTTTTTTTTTTTTTTTGAGAGATATTTTTTTTCCCCTTGTAAATCATCTCTCTTGTTATGTACCATTATTGTTAAACGTTTTCAATGTTTTGTACGATGTAAACATTTGATTGTATCTTTTGTAATGGGAATCTTTGCTCGTGCCTAGATGGGTCTTTAGGTCATGTCAGAATCAGAACATAGGTGGATTGTTCATGGAATCCTCTGTTCCCAATTGGAATCAGTCAGTCCTCTTTGCCTTTCTTTTTCTTTGGTGCTTTTAATTTTAGATCTACAACTTTTCCTCTATATCATCTTCCTTTTAACTGGCGCTGAAATTACATTATAGTGCGGCTATGTTGTCCCATGGTGCAACACATGCCTTTGGACTGGAAGGTCCAGGATAGAATCCTGCTCATAGTGGAGTCCTTGGAAAAGGCTCTTTACTTACATTCTCTCACCATACTCGGTTGTAAAAGACATGGGTCATGTCTCGTCCTATATGTTAAGTGTTGCTGTTGGCCAGAGACCCTGTGTAAAGCGCTGTGAGCACATTTGATGGATCTTGTG
Organism: Berghia stephanieae; assembly: GCF_034508935.2. Lineage (NCBI taxonomy): Eukaryota > Metazoa > Mollusca > Gastropoda > Nudibranchia > Aeolidiidae > Berghia > Berghia stephanieae. Next base: position 19,244,232 of record NC_088371.1, read on the forward strand.
CTATATAGATACTATATATTTTTTTTAAAGTTTTGTGTTGCTGTTAAACCCCTGGAAACACAAGTATATAATGATAATAATAAATATAACTTTGATAGCGCTGTACTCAGCATAAATGGGCATTAGGCACTCCCCATGAATGTGTATTGTTTGTATGGTGTGATGTGTTTGTAAATGGAATAAGATTGATAACTTTTGATATTGGTTGTATGTCAAATGTATTTATGATTTCTGTATTGCTGGTATGTCAAATGTATTTATGATTTCTGTATTGCTGGTATGTCAAATGTATTCACGAGACTGTGACTGTGTATCTAAAATATGTATGTATTCGAAACAATTCCATTTCATGCTGTAAATATGTAAGAAGAAGGGAAAAAAAAAAGTCATCAAAAAAGTGTTCTTTTGTTAGTTATGTTTTGAAACTGTTGTATCCCTACCTTCATGAATGACGGATTACCTCAGTCTTACTCGATTAACTGCTGCAATTTTTGTATTTTCATACCGGGTGATGTAAAATTAAGTATGAATTGTATTGAAATGTAATGGATATAAAAATAATGTATATCATGTGTATTATCAAAAAGATGGGGTTGGCTGTGAACCATTCGTTTATCTTCTGCTTTTTAAAATATATATTTACAAGTATACATGAAGAGTAAGGATTTGTGTGTGTGTAGAAAAACATCGAGTGTGCCTTTTCTGTGAAATTGCGGGTGGTTGGATGGGAGCATCACCCTTGAATCATATACCTATGATGTTCGCATGGGTGTACGGTCCGATAGTGATGTCGTTTCTTCTTCTCTTTACTAGCCTATCCTGCTTCTTTGGTTTGTGATTGTATTTTTGACAGGGGATATTTTTTTTTCTGTAAATCTTCTGCCTGTTTGTTCTTGGTTATTTATAATTTAGCTTATGATATCTTTAGGTTATGATTTTGATTTACATTTGTACTATTTTTGTTAGATTGCTTGTTTTTTTGTTTCAGCGGTCTCTCATATAACCTCAATTGTGTTGGAAGAGACCTAAAGCAACAAACAACAACAACAACAATTTTCTGTGAAATTCTTAAATGTACTGGGCGCACAATGGAGCAGATTTATTATTTTGATCATCCCATCATTTTCTTTATCTGGCACTGCCTTGTAATTGAAAACTCCTTTTTTTTGTTAATTCAATTTAGTTTTACCGAGCTTGGTCAGTTGTGGAGACGCCTTTGTAATGTGTTCTTCTTCAGATCCAAAGGTCCCGAGTTATTCCACTCTGAGCGGCGCATAGTGAGTCCTTGGAAAAGGCTGTTTACTCACATTCTCGTCTTTCATCATACTTAGGTTTAAGATGAATGAAACTAACAGTAATCTAAATCAGTGTCTCTTGCGCCAAATAAAACCTAGTTATATTTCAATTTTATCCAGGTATGAATGAGTTTCATCAATTGAATTCATAAAGGATGGTTTAACTATTAACCTGGAACTGTACTAGTTATCACTGGCATATCATATTATTATCATCAACCTAATGGCACCAAAATATGTTTGTGTGTACAACATGATTTTAAGTCGGAGGCCAATATTATGTGTAATAATTATCACAAATTTGTTAATGGGATCACATTATTTTGTTTCTGAATGAAATGTATGTGGTGAGATGAATTAATTGTTGATATATATTGTAACACTTTGTAGGCGGTTTGACCTCCCATGTTTTTTTTTTTTTTTGCGGTGTCCTCTATTCTCTTTTATCATCTGTTTTCCAACTTGCTTTCTATCTTTGTTTTGGAATGATTTGTAAACATTTTAGTGTACTCCATTAGAGGGATCCTGCGCTTGAGGCTGGATGAGACTTTTAGGTGATCTTGAACTAAGTACTGCTCTATGAATCTACAGTTGTCTGGGTGGGGATCCTGACCTCCCATAGCGGGCAGGGAGATACATACTGTGTCTTCTATCCCCTTATACCTGTGTTCCAACATGCTTTCTGTCTTTGTCTCGGAATGAGATTACTTGGTTTTGTCCTGGCTCTGGCCGGAGTCCTAGCTGGGAGGGAAACAGTCAAATGCATAGTTATTGTTTTGGGAGATGATATTTTTTTCCTTGTAACATTTCTCTATTATTTGAACTGGTGAATATCATGATTTGTAAACTTTTGAGGGATCCTGCACTTAAAATCTGGATGAGACTTTTAGGTGATTCGAACTAAGTACTGTATGCTCTTGTCTTACCCTTTTGTGTAAATCCTAATTTTTTAAAATTATCCCATTTTCTTTCTTTATCTGCCTTTTTGCTGGCGCTAAAGTGACCTAAAAGAGTTACAAGCGCTGTAAAACCCTTAAAAACAAAAAAGCAACATAACCTCTGTGGAGTTGCTTGGCTTGTGTATCGTCGCCCTGACGGCACCAAAGTGATTTGTGTGTGTGTATAACATGATTTAAACTATGTGTAATTAATATCACGAATTTGCTATTTGGATCATGTGTAAATTTTCCTGAATGAAGTGCGAGAAAGCGGGTGGTTGGATGGGAGCATCACCCTTGAATCGTATACCTATGATGTTCGCATGGGTGTGCGATCCGATAGTGATGTCGTTTCTTCTTCTCTTTACTAGCCTATCCTGCTTCTTTGGTTTGTGATTGTATTTTTGACAGGGGATATTTTTTTTCCTGTAAATCCTCTGCCTGTTTGTTCTTGGTTATTTATAATTTAGCTTATGATATCTTTAGGTTATGCTTTTGATTGACATTTGTACTATTTTTGTTAGATTGCTTGTTTTTTTGTTTCAGCGGTCTCTCATATAACCTCAATTGTGTTGGAAGAGACCTAAAGCAACAAACAAACAAAAAAAAAAAAAAAAGAAGTGCGAGATGAATGAACGAATGATTTTGTATGATGAATGTGCGAGTGGGTGAAGATTTATTTATTCTGATGATGTTAGGGTTGATTTGTAACGACTGTACTTGTTATGTAAATTTGATAAATGGAACAAGCAATTCAAAAATGTGAAACTAGTTATTTATTATTATATCATCCTCATCATCGTCCTCTCATCAAATATCCCTATCAATGGAACAATGTAACACAGTCTCATTGTCAATGTTATTCATGCAATTTTAAACATAATATTATTGATTTAATTATTTTGTTCTAAATTTGGAAATAAAAATGTGTAAAAAATAAATTATTTCTCTTCGTTTGTTTATTTTTTTTACTTTGTGAAAGTAAATAAAATATAATTTAATGCGACAAATATTGGTTGTTTTGGTGTTCTGGGCCTTATTGTCTTCTTATTGGCCTTATTGTCAGGGGCAAGACCCTACCAGAAGCAGAATCCAATCTAATCCCTTTTTTGTGGCCGTCTGGGTAGGTGCCAATAGCTCAGTTAATAGACTGCTTGCTTCACACGCAAGGGGCACAGGATTGATCCCGGGTGAAGATTGGGTAGCTGGGTCTCTTAGATCAGGTGGAAAGTACTTTGCGATATTCGAGCTATATGGGCCTAAAGCCTAGGCCCTGTTTGGGGATTTCTTTGTGAGGGCGGGGTATTTTTTTTTACTTTGTGATGCGCTGAAGAGGTCATTCTTGCTGTTATCACCCTTTATGTTTTTAAAAAAACAATTGAGCTTTTATATAGAACACTATCCACTAAACATATTCAAAGCGCTTTACAAGGGGTCCCTGGCCAACAACAACACTTAACATGTAGGGAGGTGACATGACGCCTGTTAGGCGATATTACAATTTTTTCGGACAGAGACAACGCTCTGGGTGGGGTTCCCTACCTCCACAGTGGGCAGGGAGGTACTTACCGTGTCTTCTATCCCCGTATATCTGTTTTCCAACTTGCTTTCTGTCTTTGTCTTGGTGTGAGATTGCTCGGTTTTGTCCCGACCCTGGCCGGAGTCCTTGACTGGGAGGGAAACAGTCAAATGCATAGTTATTGTTTTGGGAGATGATATTTTTTTCCTTGTAAATCATCTCTCTGTTATGTGTTATTATATTTGTTATTTTTAATGTATAATGCAAGCATTTGAGTGTATTCCTCTTTGTTGGATTTTGTGCTTGTGTCTGGATGAGACTTATAGGTGATCTCAAACTAAGTGCATTGGTGGTATGCTCTTGGAATCTACATCTGATCCCCATTTGTTCCCAGTTCCCCTATGTCTTACTTTTTCTTGGGTGCTTTAATTGTAATTCTAGAACTTTTTACTATCCCATTTTTTTTCCTTTTTACTGGCGCTGATATGACCTTAATGTGTTGCAAGCGCCGTAAAACCCTTAAAAACAAACAACAAACAACAACAACGAGACAACGCTGTAAAAGACCAGGTACTTGTTTTACACCCGAGTACGGTGAGAGAATGTGAGTAAAGAGTCTTTTCCAAGTACTCAACTATGCGCCGAGCGAGGCTCAAACCCAGGACCTTCGATCCGAAAGCCGCACATGTTTATCCTTTCTCTTCTTGTCCTGTAATGAGACGAAAGGTTTTGTCAGGGCCATTTTTTCAACAGTCAACTCTATTAATGGCCAGATACTCGTTTTACACCCTGAGTATGGTGAGAAAATGTGAGTAAAGAGTCTTTTCCCAATGACTCGGATATGCTCTGCTCAGAGCTGGACTCGAACCCTGGACCTTCCGAAGGCAAATCTCATAATAGTGCTTTCTGGATGGAGTTCCCGACCTCCCATAGTGGTACTTGTTTTGTCTTCTATCCCCCTATATCTGCTTTCTGTCTTTGTCTTGGAATGAGGTTACTTGGTTTTGTCCTGACCCTGGCTGGGAGGGAAACAGTCGAATGTATAGCTATAGTTTTTGGAGATGATATTTTTTTCATTGTAAATCATCTCTCTGTTGTGTATTGTTAGTTATGTATTCTATAAACATTTGAGTGTATTCCTCTTTGTGGGATCTTGTGCTGGTATCTTGGTACATTAATAATGTGCTCTTGGAATCTACATCTGTTCCCTATTTAAACCATTTCCCCTATGTCTAACTTTTTCCTCAAGTCGTTTTAATTGTACATCTAGATTGTTTTTACTACCCAATTTTCTTCCTTTTTACTGGCGCTGATGTGACCTAAATGTGTTGCAAGAGCGGCAAAACCCTTACAATCAAAATCAAATCATATATGTTTTATTGAGGACAATGATGAACGTTTTTCTAAAGTGACAAAAAAAAAAAAAAAAAAGGCGGAGTTGTCGTACCAATAAGGTCGCAGGTTCAAACCCCACCACCGCCGCGAAAAAAATTTTTATTCTCTACTGTCTTCTGGCACTTTTCTACTCACTTCATATCTTGTTGTTACCAACATAAGTGCCTGCTCCACTCAATTTTCTGAATTAAAAATTCACCCCATACACCGGAGCATACTCAATGTCTCAATCGTTTCTATGTTATATGTTTGTGATGAGAATATTGGCTATTAAGCTTAACTGCTGGTCAAAATTACTTCGCGATGGTGGCGAACGAATCGGCGATCTCAAGAAGTGGGTGAGAGAGGGATCTAGAAATGACTTTGGGTTTGAAACGAATATTTTTGTGTTCGTGGATAGCTCACACGGTAGAGCCACGCTCTCACCTGCCAGGCGGAGTTGTCGTACCAATAAGGTCGCAGGTTCAAACCCCACCACCGCCGCGAAAAAATTTTTTATTCTCTATTGTCTTCTGGCACTTTTCTACTCACTTCATATCTTGTTGTTACCAACATAAGTGCCTGCTCCACTCACTTTTCTGAATCAGAAAACATATATAAATATAAGAGGATAGAAAACACAGAAAGTGATCTCCTGCCCACAATGGGAGGAAAAGACTCCAGCCATGATAGGGTAATTCCACCCACGGCCCATACCAAAGGGTTACTCCACCTTCCCAAATGCAAAATGAAATGGAAAAAAAAAAAAAAAACAAGAAAAGAATTATTGAAAAAAAAAATTTTTTTAAATCACCCAAAACGCGAATATATAATTAAAAATTTTATTCAACATACAAATTACACGTGGCGACTTTCTGACGTATCTGAAAATGAAGACTTGACAATGACAATGACGGAGATAGAATTGTAATTTATGGGACGTTGAAGCGAAGCATTTTAAAAAATATAACATATTTAAGAAAAAAATATAATAAATAGCTAAATTCATGACATAGTTTCTAGAACAAGAAATGTAATGTTTAAAACATAAAACAAAAAATAAATAAAATAAAGAAGAAATCAAAAATAAAAAAAAGTACACAGAAGAGATAATGTTTTTTTGGGTTTTTTTTTAGGGCGCTTGCAACACATTTAGGTCACATCACCGCCAGTAAAAAGGAAGAAAATGGGATAGTCAAAAGTTCTAGAATTACAATTAAAGAACCCAAGTAAGACAAAGGGGAACTGGTTCAAAAAGAGAACGAATGTAGATTCCAAGAGCACACTATCAGTGTACTTAGTTTGAGATCACCTGAATGTCTCATCCTGACACAAGCACAGGTACCCACCTAGAGGAACACATTTATAAATATAAAACAAAACAAAAATACGGAGTGCATAACTGAGAGATGATTGACAAGACCTAAAATATCATCTCCCAAAACACTCACTAATACTAATATACATTTGAACGTTTTCCCTCCAAGCCAGGGTATCCAGTCAAGGCCAGGACAAAACCAAGTAACCTCATTCCAAGATAAAGACAGAGAGCACGCTGGAAAACAGATATTATAAGGGGATAGAAGACAGTAAGTGCCTCCCTGCCCACTAAGGGAGATCAGGAACCCCACCCAGACAGAAGAGATAAGCCCGCCTATATACAATCAAAACCTTAATCTGAAAAATAGATAATATAGATCTAGAGACCATATTATTATCATTGCGGGGTAATTAATATCCCTAGTGACTACCATAGGCAAGTGGGTTTCCTGAAAAATTGGCTTTTTCAATGATCTAAGGACATTGGAAGATCAGCGACTTGAATCTCAACACCATAGAGGATATCTTCTAGAACTGCAGACGACTGCTGCGGATTGACAATGTTAATTAATTAAACTTAAACTTGGTGGAGGCAGTTGAGGGATCCCAGTCTGAGGACAGAGGTGGGAAAGGCTCGTAAGTCAATGGTCAAGATGTACAAAGTGTTTTGTGGCTTTGTGGTATGGCACTCTCCTTTTGACTTGTAGGTATCTTACTTGTTCAAGTCCTGCAGTTGATTACTTGGAAAAGGCTCTTTTACTCACATTTTCTCACTAAACGCAGGGGTAAAATGAGTACCCAGCTACTAACAGCCTGGTCTCTTTGAAAAAAAAAATGGTATGAGGGCCTTACAGGTATCATGCTTCGTCTTATACATGTTAAGTGTTGTTGTTGGCTTGGGATCCCTAGGAAAGCGCATAAAGCACAATGAGTGGATAATGCACTCAGATTTTTGTTTTAAAGCTCAAGTGCTAATTAACTAAACCTTGGATGAAACAGAGTTGACATTTATTGACAACATTGAAAATCTGATTGGATATCCAAAGTCTCTCAGCAAAGTGAGAAAACATTTTTTTCTGTCTTTTACTTTCACTTGTTCAATCCACGCTTAAATCGGATCCCTTCTACTTGAAATCAAATATTCACAGTAGTTATCATTCTAAGACATACTTTATTTCTGAATTTACTGAAAAAAAAAAAATTACCAAAGCTAAAATTTATTATCAATACAATTATTCTTATACTTTGTGAAAGTCTCGTCTGCTAAATTGTTTAACATCCACAGAGTAGAAAGGGAAAAAGGAGTGTAAAAAAAAAAAAGACAACAAGCCCCCCCCCCCCCCCCCCCCAAAAGAATAGAACAAAACAAAGCTCTGAGACAACAAAAAGCTTGAGATGGAAATGAAATAAGAGGAAAATGTCCACAACTTAGAATTTAGGCAACAATACATTCATCAACATAAATCAATGTAAAAAAAAAAAAAAGACTAAATTCTTTGTTCATAGGAGTTTTATGGCGCTTGTGACACGACAAGATGCCGCTCTCTATCCATCAAGGGAGGTCAGAAGACCCCACACAGAATTTCAATTTTACATCAAACTACATACAAGTGTTCATTTCAACATAAAGCACTGTGTAATTAAGTACAACCAAAGACTGTGTGAATAATATTGAATGTGCAGATGACATCTGTTCGTGTTAACATGGTAACACTTCACATTTACACACATACATATAAACAGCTTAAAAAATTTAAAAAATCAATCATATCAATGCATTTCATCCTTTGAGAACCAATCCCATCACAAAACGCACTTAACCAATTAATAAACATGTATTTAAAAATTTGGCCAGAAAACTTGTCTTTCAAATACCGATCGATTTAAATGACCCTCATCTTGGAAGAAAAAACAAACTCTCAAGCCTGAGACTGGGCAAAGTCTATAGATGTTGTTGCCGAGGTATTCCATGCAGGAATATAGATAACGCTAAAACAAACCTTCTGATGTCAACAGGAATCACCTTTATTGTCCAAAGTGGGTATAATAATCTTGCCTAAAGAAAAACAAACAAAAAAAACCCTGAAGCGCGAACCCAAGACCTTCCAGGTTACCACTTAGCCACTTATCCCCCCCCCCCCCCCCAAAAAAAAAAAAACCCCAATGTATATGAAAAACAAACATATGGTAAAACAAAAAATGCCATTCATAAAACATAAAATGAAAGTGGACGAGATATAAACTGAACTCGTCGATTTACAATTAAAACTAATTAAAACCAAAGGACAGAGGCCTTGCAAGTCATAGTCACATGATCAATAAAATAACCAAAACTTCACAATATTAAAATTAAAATCAATTAAGAGCTGGACCAATAATGACCACTCAGATCCATTCAAAATACAATTTTTTTTAAAAGCATGTGGACACATCCACTAAATGAAGAAAAATAAATTGACAACAAGACAGCACGAAGGACTCAACAAAATAGGATAACGAGTTTTTCTTTTTAAAAAAATGAAAAAAAAAATTTTTAAATAAAAAAAAGCACCAACCAGATAAAAATCATCCACGACTTTTTGTTACCAACCATGAACAATCTCTCTCTTTCTCACACGACTGAGAGCAAAATATGAATCATTAATACAAACTGATTCGATCCATACTGTCGACATGCGTTATGGGATTTGTCAATCATCAATCAATATTTTACCACCAATACAGAAAAGTAACGAAAAAAAATCAAAACATTTACAAAATTACATCTGTTACACAGCCCTTATGAAATTTCACATTTCTCCACAAACGAGTTTTAGAACAAGTGCAATTCAAAAAAAGTTTAAGGGCAGACATTCAATACAATACAAAAACAATTTTAAATGAGTAAGGTACAATCGTAATACATTAAATAACTTCCCAGCCAGATCCAAACTCTATTATAAAAACCTTTCAACCATATGACGTCTAGGAATCTTTAGATTGTCATAAACTGAGATGGAAGCTGTCCAAGCACTGACAATACCATCTCATAAAATATCCCCCAAATATTCAGACCCTTCTTTTTCGTCTAAAGTGCATTTTTAAAAAAAACCTACCATTAAAAAAAAACAAAAACAAAAAAAAAAACAAAAAAAATCTTATTTATGTAAAGGAGAAAAAAAAAAGCTCCAGGATAATGGTTTGCCTGTATCAGATCCTCCAAAATCCTCCTCAGCTTCCTTAACCCATCTATCAGATTCCTCTGGCTTCTTCAACATTCCTCCAATTTCCTCTCAAACTTCCTTGACATTTATTTTCCTCTAAACTTCATCGACACTTCATTCAAATGCCCTCCAGCTTCCTTGACATTTCCCTCTTTAATTTCTTTCGGCTTCATCAAATTTCCTCTTTAGCATCATGTTCACTTCTGCCAAGCTTCCCCTTAACTCCTCTAAGCCTCCTCGACACCAAAGTCGTCCATCTCCACAGGTTTCCTGACCCACTGGCCGAGACTGGCCTCCTGCATACACTGGAACAACGATGCCTTGGCCAGCTGGTAGTCCATGGCTGCCATTTTTGCCTCAGTGTAAGACCTGGGGATTTCAGGTTTTAAAATTTAAAAAAAACCATTAAAATTAAAATCAATTAAGAGCTGGACCAATAACGACTAAACAGCATGAAGTACTCAACAAAATAGGATTAGAGTAATTGCACAATCTTCGCACGACTTGCGACATATTGGGCCAAATCCCGATCTGTAGACACGACTGAATTAGAATGACAGTGGGCGGGAGTTCCATAGGGAAGGGACAAATCTGCACATACTGTTTTGAAGCCCATTAATTAGTCTTTATTCTAAATGCGAATACTTTCTACTAGCGTTATTTATAACTCGTAACATTTAACTTTTTGTCTTCTCCCAAAAATACCCTCGTGTTCATCACTTGTTGATAAAGGGAAAACCCGAAATATCCATTTTATCTGTTTTCATATATTAAATTGAAGCTTACATTCAATTTCACATTGTTAGTTATTTCTTCGAGCTTCGAGTGGCAACATTTACATTACCCATTATTTCTAAGACTCTCGTCACTTTATAAACTATTCTTTAAACTAAAACAATGGGTTGGGGGGCCCAAATAATTGTTCTGTATAGACACATCAAATTTCTGCCAATGAGCCTAAATTACTACTGGGAAATCTAAAAATTGTCAGTTTTGGTTTCAATATAATGTGTCATTATCATTTTTTTTTTCTGCTACAATTTCCAGTTAATTAAAAAAAAAAAATATGATGATGTACCTGGGTGGACTGGCAACTCCATGAGACACGACTGAGGCCAATTTCCCATAGAGCTGTAGGAAGGACTCGAACATTTCCAGTTTACACAGACGGGACTTGCCCCCATTTTCTGTCTTGCCCTCCATTGGGTTCACCACTTCTAAGCCCGAGTCACCAAAAGACCTGGATAAGAAGAAACAAAATTAAGTAGCTAAAAAAAAAGGCTCACAAGCTTGTGCTAATGATAAGATGTTATCGTATGTGTGTGTGTGTTTGCAGGTCTGACATCCCATATTGTTTTGGGCTCATTGTTGTAATGCAAATACTCTCAAACCAACACAACATATTGTCTATTACAACAATGCTAAAACAAGCCTATGATTGTGTTCGATTATCAGACCTGCAAATATGTGCACGTAGATAATATCCCAGGCCTAGATATCAGAGCAGAAGTAAGGTGTTCTCGTTAGAGGTGACATTCATACAGCAATACGCTTCAACAGTCGTAACGTCACTTCCCTCGTAATGACGCATGGTAACTTAGTAACTGGCTCTAAACTATCGGAATAATGGTGGCGCCCTTATGAAATATTTCTCAGACGAGCATAAAAGTGTATCCAGAGGGGAAAAAAAAACATTATTAATCTGATCAGGTCTTGACTTTTACACATTCTGATCACAAGACATATGAAAAGTTCTAGCCAGCATGAAGAATTAAAAGTACTAATTTTCTTTGTTTAGAACCACGATGGCCACCGTTGCTGGGCAACATGACATCAGACTCAATTTTTAAAAACATCTCGTGAATTCTTTATCTATAAGACATCATGATGCCTGTGAGTTGCTGTAATATTTTCCTTTTTGACCAGTCAGTTAGTCATTTTACTCCCCGAGTATGGTGAGAAAATGTGAATAAATTGCCTTTTTCAAAGAATTAAACATTGCATCTGCCGCTGTGGGACTCAAATCTTCGACCTTTGACAAGGCTCTGTGCAATAAATAAGTTAAAAGAATTTATTTAGGTCTTTCCAGGCCAATTTTTTTTAAATTGTGCAACTTGTGACAAGAAACTTAACAAATTACTGCATTACAACCTTTGGATTAAACATACAACAATTGTGGACTACTATTATGAAGACTAGTTTTTTTGTTTGTTTGTTGCTTTAGGTCTCTTCCAACACAATTGAGGTTATATGAGAGACCGCTGAAACAAAAAAACAAGCAATCCAACAAAAATAGTACAAATGTAAATCAAAATCATAACCTAAAGATATCATAAGCTAAATTATAAATAACCAAGAACAAACAGGCAGAAGATTTACAGAGAAAAAAAATATCCCCTGTCAAAAATACAATCACAAACCAAAGAAACAGGATAGGCTAGTAAAGAGAAGAAGAAACGACATCACTATCGGATCGTACACCCATGCGAACATCATAGGTATATGATTCAAGGGTGATGCTCCCATCCAACCACCCGCTATGAAGACTAGCATCCGGGGGTGAGAATAGTCACTTCGATGATAATAATAATAATAATAATAATAATAATAATAATAATAATAATAATAATAATAATAATAATAATAAATAATAATAGTAATAATAATAATAATAGTAATAATAATAGTAATAGTAATAATAGTAATAGTACTACTACTACTACTTAATAATAATAATAATAATAATAATAATAATAATAATAATAATAATAATAATAATAATAATAATAATAATAATAATAATAATAATAATAGAAATATCTACAACAACAACAACAACCTATAAGCAAACCAATAAACAAATAAACAGAGGCACCCCCCACCAGTTAACAGAAAAGTTTGGTGTCTTTCCGGGCATTCTACTCTCAGGACTGGACACTCCACTGATGAATGGTCGGTTGAGGTGAAACGTAGATGATGACGACGATGACGGTGGCAGCTGTATGTGGGCGATGCGGGCATACACGCCTCTGGACATGTGCTGGGAATGGTACAGGCTGCCCACGACGATGGAGCTCAGGTAAATTGGCTCCACGAAATGACTCAATAGTGATCCTGAAATCGATAGAGAATTGAAAATTGAAAGAATAGGGGAAATGAGAAAGGTTTTTTAAACTAACTGCTAAAATGATATAGGCCGAGGAATAGCTGGAGGAGGGCATTGTTTGTTTGTTTTTAGGGTTTTACGGCGCTTGCAACATATTAAGGTCATATCAGCGCCAGTAAAAAGGAAGAAAATGGGATAGTAAAAAGTTCCAGAATTACAATTAAACCACCCAAAAAAATGTAAGACAAAGGCGAATAGGTTCAAATAGGAAACAGATGTAGATTCCAAGAGCACACTTTCAGTTTGAGATCACCTAAAAGTCTCAACCAGACACAAGCACAGGTCCCAACTAAGAGGGATACACTCAAATGTTTCAAATCATATATAATATGTAAACTAAACATAATACAGTGCATAACAGAGAGATGATTTACAAAGAAAAAAATATCATCTCCCAAAACTATAACTATACATTTGACTGTTTCCCTCCCCAGCCAGGGTAACCGGCCAGGGCTAGGACAAAACGAAGTAATCTCATTCCAAGACAAAGACAGAAAGCATGTTGGAAAACAGACATAGGGGATAGAAGACACAGTAAGTGCCTCCTTGCCCTGTCCACTATGGGAGGTCAGGAACCCCACCCAGGAGGAGGGCATTGAAAAAGGATCTAAACACTGAAGGCTCAACATGAAGAGAAACCAAGAAGATGGCACCAAAGCCAAACAAGATGGAGAGGATTCGTCAATGGCCTCTGCTCCAGCTGGAGTGAAGGGTCCTAATAAATATGTAGGCTAAAATGATATTGCAGTATATCTAATTTGATAAAAATGGAGTTTCCTTCTATTCAACCGTAGGATTCTTCTCCCTTATTTATCTTCAATCATGGAGACTGGAGAGATAAGTTGTTTTGGTTTCTGTGGCATGGAATGGAAAGTGCTAGGTAAATATGACAATTATTTATCAATCTTTTTTACACCAACCACAGAGCTAAAAAAAGAAAGAAAAGAAAACAATAATTTCAGACAAAGGAGTACGATGCAATAATGGGAGAAATTATGTGAGAGAAATTCAATCTAGTAATTTTCTTCTTCAAGTACCAAGTCTGTGGCAGACATCGGTGATCATGGTATGCCATTCATCTCTCTGATCAGATAACCTCAAGTACCAAGTCTGTGCCAGACATCGGTGATCATGGTACGCCATTCATCTTTCTGATCAGATAACCTCAGAAAACTAATATTACTCTTCTCTTTCTTTGTCACCCTAGTAATAATCTAGTCCCACCTTGCATGCCGAGCACGTTCCATCTGGCAATCTTGTCACTACAGGACATGGTGAGGAGACGTTGACTGTGGATCAAACTGTCCCAGGTCTGAATGGTGCCCTCCAGGGGGACTGGAATGGTCCCCTCGCCCATCTCAATCTTGGTACGAAGCAGACCCCTTGCACGACGATTAGGGTGACGATCGCTACTCTCTTGCTGCATGCTGGAATTGGAGCTGTCCACTCCGTTCGTTTCATTGTCTTTTTCATTGTCATTCTTGCCGTTTTCTGCCGTAGCAGTATCCCCGTTGTTGCCAGCATCCGTCGCCATGGCCTTATCGTCTCCATTGCTGTTATCAGTTTTGTTTTTGTTGTTTTTCCCTCCGCGCTTGGCGTTTCTGTCCTCGTGAGGCGAGAAAATCCGACTGTCGCCACATGGGGCCGTGCTGATGTACAAGTGGAAATTGACGCCTTCTTTCAGTCTGAATCCACCGCCATTGTTGCCATCCCCGTCACTTCCTGCGCGTGGTTCCAGCACAGACAATCCAGCTGTCTTGGGGTTCATGTGAAGTTGTAGCTGGTTGTACAGATATCGAATCATTGATCGACGACACAAAACCTCGGCGTGGCAGTCGTTGAGAGCTGAACCTTGAGCACTGAGATACTCTCCACTGATGCACTTGGTTCCCGTGGCAACACAAATGACAGTTCCCACGTCTTCCGGATCGGCAGTTGTCATGACAATACCAGCCAGCACTTTGCGTCTGGCGTAGTTAGAGGTGAAGTTGTTGGTCAGCTCCCCAAATTTATCGAGGACTAGTTGAGCAATGCGGTCGGCCAAGGCTTGGGGATCTCCTTCGATTCTGTCTTCATTCAGGGCCTTCATGTCTGAAAGATGAGGAAGCAGAATGTTTAGATGAAATAAAATACATAGCTACTCTCCTTCTATAGAATTATTCTTAAAAAAAAAACATGCAGTAAAACTCCATTATATACCGACATGTTAAGAGTGACTTTGTGAAGGTATGATGAACTCAGTGGTATTAATGAAGTTTTATTGATATTCAGAAGCAAAGAACATGAAAAGAGCTGCCTACTTGAAATGTCAAAAATTCGTAGTTTCCAAGAGAACAAATCAAAAGGTCATAGAAACTAGCATTACAAATCAATTATTTGCCCTTAGCATAATTAAAATATGCTCCAAAGTCCTAAATACAGTATCTAAGCAACCAAACTCTCCTTTCCAACAAGATTTATTGATTCAAAAACGCGTATGCAGTTCTCTAGCTGGAGCCAAAAACTCATTATTCTACGAATTTTTCGTCGTACTAGGCAGGTCTGCATGAAGGAATTGGGAACTGAATTCAGAGGAGTAAAGTGAAAGCTAAGGAAGAGCATTCTAGCGACATGCTGACCAAAGTTAATTTTCACCATTTCATGATTCAAAATACTGCACTCTCAGCAAACCTAAAAATCTTAATTTAATCAAAACTGCTGGTTCCGAATTTTCCTTTAGCACCAAACTTCTTATTAATGCGGGAGACTCCTACTTATTGGTAATTCTGGGCAGCAACGGGTTTTATAGAAATGGTGGTACAAAAAGGACTCGAGTCCATATCACTATATAAACTATTTGTCTAGACTCATACCTGCCTACTTGAAAATTTCAAATTCAGTAAGAAATACAAAATTCATCAGTAATTAATGGTCAAATTTCAATAATATTAAAGCAAATGACCCCCACGATAATAAAATGCTTATTAATGACCTACTTTCGACACTGCACTGTGTCTACCGATGAGGGTAAAGTTTCAATGTCGAGTCCATGACATCACTCGTCGCCATCCAACGAGACATTGAGATTTTTTATTGTAGCATGGGGTAAATAATGAAGAAAAAAATTATTTTTTAATTTAACGTTGCGACCACTTGTATCAGTAATATTTCTTCTATTTCGTAAGTCAGTAATTGTCTTTACACTTCCTTACACTTCCGTAACAATTATGGACAGTCCGTAATAATAGGCAGGTATGTAGACTGCCCCCTTTATGAGTGCCGGACGGTCCGTAATAATAGGCAAGTATGTAGACTGCCCCCTTTATGAGTGCCAAACTCCAGTAAAAAGACCTTACGTACTTACTTTTTTTTCTGTTTAGCAGGCGATTGAAAAATATACTGAGGGTTTATAATATACTGAATTCCGTAAATATATGGAAAGTTGGCAACTTTGTATATAAATAAAGACAACCAGACATATTTAAGATGGGTTCTACTTTGGTTACCTACCCTTTCTCAGGAAGTGTTGTATACCATATAGTGCTTTGAGTGCATTGAGGGCTGCATTATGCTTGGCCAGCTTCTTGCTGCGGCCAGCTCCGGCAAACTCCTTGCCTCCCACTGTCACCTGAAGATGAGTTAAATGATAGGATGAAGGAAAAAGTACGAATTGGGATGCTTTTTGCTTAACCACTACTATCACTACCACTACTGCTGCTGCTGCTGCTACTACTGCTACGCCATTAATATCTATTATAGTTATACTAAAACCCTGCTGTTTCTAAAACTTTATTCCAATTCCATTTTTATCAATACAGCATTCTAATGTAGTCTACATATATACTATTTTACACTCTATATTGCACGACACATCCCCCTTTTTAGATATTTTCATGAATTACACACCTTTTATTAATAGTTATTGTCACATTTTAATTCATACTTCCTTACAAAGGGGCATTCTAATTCCTTCCCCATCAATGTTTTTGTTTATTCACCTTAACTACGCCATTCACAGATTTCTCATTCGTCCTTGGTGGTTTATTCATTGTATTTTGTAGATAAAGGGGAAACCTGAAACGTCCACAGTATCTGTCTTCGTCTAATAAATTGAAGCCACTGCGTGGCATTTCCCCCTCTGAGCGGTATTTCAGTGCTAGGTCAACCTGACCCCATTAGTGGGGTCAGCCCATGGGTGGAACAGGTAGCGGTCAGTCGGAATCTGTGATGCCGCTGATGGTAATTAATTGTTGCAATATTTCATGGTATTGCTCAGTTGCTAACACAAATATGAAAATTGTTCCCTCACCACAAGCAAAGGAAAGGTTTCTTTCATCATATGCCATGGTTGATAATAATGTATCCTCTTAAGGCTGCTCATAAGAGAGGTGTCAATTTAGTGGTTTTTGAGCTATCAATGAAATTAATTTGTTGTTATTTGCATATCAATATTTTAATTCCCAGCGGCAGAAAATGATTGAAACAAGCATCATTATAAAGTAAAAATGATGATCTTGACACATGCCAAGTTTTGTTGTCCGGGCAGTAAAACCTTAAAAGATATGAGTTTTTTAGTGTAAATTTCTTATTTGGCATGACTTGGTGAGATCCTTATTTTCTCTCCCATAGTATTCCATGCCATGAATTATGTCCAAATATCAGTTTAGGAATAAAATATATACCATTAGACGAAAATAATACTAATATTATTTTTTAAGCATTTAACTGATTTAAATATTATGAGTTTTGGGCACATTTGAAAGCCAACTTTTTAATGGCTTGATAACTTTTTTTCTATACTTAAATCCCTTACGATTCAAGTCAAAATTATATTTTTTTATGACTGTTGGGCATTATAGTTTGAAGATGTATACGGTACTGCTTTTGTGTGATTGTCTCAGGAAATGCCGACTTTATAGTGTCATATAGGTGTCAATGTTTAGGGTATTCTTGCATGTTGTAATATAATGTAAGTTCAAGTTCTCCTTTTGTGCACAAGTGAATGTGTTAACTTTTTATAGACTGAAGCGTCCAGATATATATGGCAGTGATTTCCCAAAAATTAAATGATCTTGCTGTGGTATGCCTGTGGTGTTGTACTGATTTGACTCTGGTTGTTATTCAATTGTTTTATCTCTAAATTTGACTGACCGGAGTTCAATGGTATATCAGATGACTTTATAAGACAATGACTAAATGTGTATTCTTGGAGGAAAGGAGATGATTCTATATAAACTATATGGACAGTGTGTTCGTTTTGAATGTAGTTGGTCAATAAGGAGAAAAAGGTTACTACTTGGAATAAACTATATGCCCTCATAATTTTGAATCCTCTTTTGTCCACATACTATGTCCGTCTGTTTGAGCAAATCATTTAATTTAACAGTACCAGTGCTTAGTGTTAGTTGTAATTGATGATTGATACTGCAATATTTGTAGTATGTCCAGTAACCTTATTGGGTGATTGCTTTTTTCTTGTAAAGAAGTCATACTTTATAGGCAGATTGATAGTAAACTGACTGAGATATTGAAATCATACACAATATTAGTTTTTAGTCTTTACTGGTCAATAAAATATTATCTTTATGAGTTATTTTACCACATAAAGACATAAATCATATCAGTTTACTGTTATGATCAACACAACTGTTTGAGAGGAACGGAATTGGTAAAAAAACAATACACAGAACTTACAAAACCATGAATAAATCAAGAAAATCAACTGCCAATATGATAATATTGCACAGGAACATAGATGCATATATGTACTTTTGATATTTATCAAAATTCTTGAGATACTGCCGCTGAGTTTTGAATAACAAATTTTTTATTTAAGTGCACCATAATTTACAAGCACTTAAAATTAGATCAACAATTTGTGATATTCAAAGAAAACTATTAACCACAAGAATGTCAAATCTTCACTGATGTTTAGAAAGACAACTGATTTTTCAAATCAAAATAATAAAGTGAAAGAGTCTGTTATTGTTTTTTCCGCTATACAGACATATTACAAGACCATAAATATCCATAATTGCCCCCATTGGACACGGCACTGCCTGATACCAGTTGAACTCCAATGACCTCATGCAGGTAGCTAGCAGGGAGGGTTATTGGTCCCTTGGGAGTTCCAACTGAAATAGCGCTGATTCCACGCAGTGAAGCGTACAATTCAACATTTATCGTTATTGTTTTACTTTACCAGATGCACAAAGAACAAGGGAAAACTATAGCCTTTTAAAGGCAAAAACGTACATAATATCTGTTATCCTTTCCCCCCCCCCCCCCCCCCCCCCCCAAAAAAAAAGAGGGAAATTCAAGTGATTTTTATTTTATGTGAAATGTATGAAAAGAGATATTTTCACCAACAGTGCTATTTGGGCAAAGGGCTAGAGTCACCTAGAAGTTAATCACATTTTGTGCTAGGGATCCCTTGCCTATCACCGCATTTGTTTTGTGCTTTTCTAAGGAGATGTAAAGTGTTTGCCACACTTTTAGCACAGTAAAATAGAAATTGAAGATGATGGAATAGACTAGAATTTTTTTTTAAAAATCAGATCTTTACTTAAACAACAATATGAAATTGAATATAAGCTTCAATTTAATATACGACAACAGATCAAATGGACGTTTCGGGTTTCCTCTTTATCAACAAAACAGGATGAATGAAACACTACAGACAAATGAGATAATGTGGTAGAGGCGTTTTTGTTTATTCATCTTAACAACGCCACTACCACATTATCTCGATCGTCTGTAGTGTTTCATTCATCCTGTTTTGTTGATAAAGGGGGAAACCTGAAACGTCATTTTATCTGTTTTCGTATATTAAATTGAAGCTTACATTAATTTCACATTGTTATTTATTTCTTCGAGCTTCGAGCAGCACCATAATTTACATGATCTTTACTTAAAAGCACCAAAAGAGAAAGTAAGAAAAAAAAAGCAACTGGTTTTCATTCAGTCCAACTCACCTTCATGTTGAACGCTTTGAACATCCTCTCCCCGACCTCAGAGACAAACTGGTACTGAACATCCTTGTGGAGCTCATTCAGCATCATGACGGGGTTCTTGGTGGACTGAGACTGAGGCATGGTGGCTAGGCGCTGTTGCTGATTTGGATGCAAGAACTGGTTCAGAGGATTATACAAGATGAAAACGGAAAGGGAGGAGTTGGGAGGGGTGGGGAGGGGAGGGGGTGAAGGAAAATGTGATGGTCATTGCATGCCTACAGGAATTTTCAAAAATGTAGTTAAGAATAAGAATAATTGCTTCTTTGTTTTTTCTTGTAAAGAAAAAGTAAGAAGCAGATTGCATCTGTCTCAAGAAGAATGGGAAGAAAAAAAAAAGGTGTCAATTTAGGAAGCAGACACTTGTGTAAAATAAAGATCTGAAAAAGTATGTAGACAAATACAAGAAAAATATGGTAATCAGGAGGTCTGAGGTTCGATTCTCAGACAAGGCAGGCTGCTTTTTTGGGGGGATTTTTTCTTTTCTTGTAAATTTTTCTCTCTTCTTTGTCTGGCACTGCTTCATATTCACTTTTCAGAAAGAAAAACAAGGCATCTTACAAAGTGACTTGCACAGAATAGAATAAATTGAACAATTTCTTTCACATTGAAGAATGAAGTATATTGTATTGTTCAAATAGAACATTACAATCAAAGATACAGAATATCCTTACAGGTTGTGAGCAGTTTTTTTTTGTCAAAATCAAAGCTGAAACAAATCAGGTCTGTACATGAAAACAAAAAAAACAAAAACATGATGTTTAAGTTAACTTATCACCATTTTAGTTTGTTAATAGGATTCAAACAAGGCTCATTTGTAAAGCACTCACTTCATGCTCAAAGGGACCAAGATTGATCTCAGGTGAAGTCAAGATAAGAACGGTTTTCCAGCCTTAGTCTGAAAAAGGCATCCCTGATTTTTATAAGCATTAAAAACCTATCAAAGACTTTGGGGACAAAATGAAATTAGTTCTCCATGGGTCTCAATTCAGAATTTTTTAAAAGGAGGAATATTTCACAGCTTCCGCGGAATGCGCATTTCATCATAAATAAAGTGGGGCAATATGCCCTCATCAATGACAGTACTGGTAAAATACAGAATTATTAACATACAAATCATACTATATAAAGGAAAAAATTGTTAAATTAATAAACATGGATAAGCCCCTTGCAACCAGACTGTTTACAAAGAATTTTGAAGATGTATCAATACTACTTAGAGCCTGAAGCCCAAGAAGAAGAAAATTGTGGAGGACTTGAAATAGCGTAAATCTGCTAAATATCGGAAATTTGAGACCCTTGGTTCCTAATTGGTATAGAAGAAATAAAGATGGCTACAAACCTTGGCTCTGGGTTTGCTTGCATACACTGTGGGGTCCTCCATGCTGCCTCTGTATGGGTGTGGGGATGTGTGTGGGAGTGGGGGGGCATGGGGGGTGGGGGCGTGGGGTGGGGTGGGGAAGGGACGGTAGAGGAGGCAATAAAGAAATCACTAAACAATTTGTGGCCGTGATCCCGGTTTTTCATTACGAACAGCGTCAAATTTCGCACACAAGCTGGCCAGGAGCGTGCGTACGTAATAAGAACGAGTTCGGAATAAAAAATAGATCTCACCCAGAAATCATTACTTTATACCCCTCAACATCACTGTGAAAATGATATGGTGACACACAGATAAACATGGGTCAGTCAAACTACCAAATATTTAAATAATTTGATTTAAAAATTCCTTCCATTCATCAATACCCCATGGACAAATTTGTCTTACAGTGAGGAAAAAAAAAAGAAAAATTAGAGAGAAATAAAGAAAGAAAAAAATAAGAAGAAAATATAGATCTAAGATAACTCGGGTGACAGTTACATAAACAATGTAGTACAGCCACAAAGTGATCAATGAAGAAAGAATAAGTTCTTTGCTCCATGAGAGGAAAAAAAAGAAAACAGATGCTGACAGTGGGTTAAAAGCCTGTGTCATCCCTTCAAATGCTAGAGCAAACCAAACCCCTTAACCAATCAGTCTGCACGCCTGCCCTCACCCCCTCCCTCCTATAAATATACTTCTTTCACTTCAGTGATCCGTTTTACCTAAATAGCAATAGTCAAATGGAAGGAAAGCTTCAATCTAATAATAATAATAAATCTTTATTGTCCTCAAAATAGTGGCGATTTAATTAATGACAACAGATAATGTGAACGTTTTGGGGTTTCCTCCTTTGTCAACAAAACATGATGAATGAAATGAAACATGAAAGAGGAATGAGATCTTTAGTTTTTTCATTCATCATTGTTTAGTTGATAAAGGGGAAACCTGAAACGTCCACAGTATCTATCTTTGAAAATCAAATTAAAGCTTCCATTCCATTTAACTATAGTTATTTATTTCTTTGAGCTTCAGGCAGCGACATTTGCAATGTTTCACTTAAACGTTATTAAGTCTTTACAACTCGTCTCCCCTTGATCAGATATAACCGGACCTGCCAACTTCAAAATTTAAAAATTCGTAGTTCTTAAAGATAAAAATAGAAGTTTCTATAATTAGCTTTAAAGATCAACAATTTACCACCATAATGATTAAATAACACTTGAAAAATATCCTTAAAATTATGTACTCAGGCATCAACCTTCATTTTTAATAAGTTTTAAAGACTAAGAGATGATCATGAAATTCTGAAATTGGAGCCAAAATGTCGTAATTCTATGAATTTTTCGTCGTAGTTGGCAGATCAGGTCTGGAATATAACTCTTGACCTGACATCAGAATATCTTTCCACTGCTTTCAGCAACCCTCTCCTTACCAGCTATTTTCAGAATTTTCACCAAAACTTCACATCCACCCAAAACAAAAAGATTTTTCTTACGCAAACAGAAAAGCAACAAGTACATTCTATACATAATATTGTTCCGACAATATGAGCTCTAATACAGAATGTCAAGTTTTTTATAGCTTTAACAAAAAGAAATGAAATCTGCATGAGAAAAATGACGGTTGCATTGTAACAAATGTGACAATTTTCCAATGAGTAGTTAGGTGAGGGTTAAAAGAGCTAGTGCTTCAGAAACAAGGATGTAATCTACACTTTATTAGAAATGCAGTTCATTTAAATCACGTTTACCTTCTAATTCTCTTATCTAAAATGACAATAATTTCCTCAATTTTCCTCTAAAATTTGGTTTCAAAAATCAGAATTGGAAGAAGAAAAAAAATGATCTGAATTTGACCAAAGTTGGTATCCCCTCAAAAATATCTGTATATATACCAATTAAATCTGTAGCTGTAGAAGGTCTGTAACATTCTATTGAATACGACTATTGGGGGGAAAATATGAAATTATGAAATTCAAGTGTAACATTCTTTACGAAGCCTTGTTGATTTAACATCGTTTAAGGGAAGTGGGTCATATTTGTGAATAAAAAAAGTAATAGAAATGCGTAATTATTTATCTTTTAGATTTTAACTAAATTCTGTTCACTTGGCTCATTCAGACATAATGAATGCCATATCGACGCAGGGTGACACATCAGGAACCAGGCACTGTTTTAAGATAAAAATCTATTTTTTTTTTAAAAAGTGTGTATGAAATGGTGACAGACAAAGCAGAAAGGAAAATACAAGGAAAAAAAAAACATCCCCAAAAAATCAGCCTACCTCGCTCGAGTACGCTGACTTAAAAATTTTTTTCTTGTATTTTAAAACCCTTTGCTTTGTCTGGCACTGTTTCATATAGTCTCTTCAGATTTTTATAAAACGCAAGTGACTTACAACAACAACAATCTTTTTTTTTCTCTTTTCAAAAAAACCCAAACCAACAGAACAATAAACATCTGCCAAATAGTATTTGAAATCCTTTCCACATCCAAACAAACACATCGATTGGTGTATAATGTGATTGAAAAAGCCATGAAATTAGGAACCTTCTGTGATTCAACTAAATCCAGATACTATGAACTTATACTAATTGCAATGATCACATGTTTTGAAAACTTTTCTTTTTTATTTTTTAAATATTTTTTCATGTTAAAGTGAGTGATTCTGTTTCAATATAATGTTGTGTCGAATTAAAATTTCAATGCAAAAGAGTAGAAAGAAAAAATCCCGAGAAAGAATTTAGGTACATCAAATTGATCCATAGACTGCCATCTTAAAATCACGTTGGAATAATCTAGATGATGAATATTGAGTTTAAAACCGAAACAACCAGAGAAAGGAAATTATATTGCTTTGAAGTATAAGAAGTGGTCATAATTAGTTAGTAGCTCAGTTGCACTTGCTTCACATTCAAAGGGATCGAGATAGATCCTGGGTAATGTCGAGATTTTTTTTCTGACATACAACACCCCCCTCAGCATGATTGGGTAGCTGGGTATATTCAATCTGGTGGAAAGTACTTTGCAATAGACGAGCCTCCTATCCAAACAGTAGCAAGCAATTGCTATTGTCTATTTCATCCAATAGAAACAGAATAAAACTCCGGCATCACGGGTCATGGGAAGTATAAGGAACAAAAATCATTCTCATCAAAAAGGGCATTTATACCAACTCAAAGTCTATATTAATTCTGTAAGTTTAAGCTTACAATTGAATTAAAACCATTGGAGTCATTCGGACATAATACCGCTCTAAGACGATTATTGGTCACATTCTATGCACAATACCGTACACAGGGCAAACTTTGAATGTGCAACAACATTTCATCTATGACTACCTGATGAACAAGTCAATAACAAATGTAAATGTCTTTGAAATTCATTTATATTATAGTAAAACTAAAACTTTAAACAGCAGGAAATGGTCACTCATACTAAGTATGTTTGAGGTGAATTTGCAACATTTCATCTATGACAACCTGATGAACAAGTCAATGCAAAATGTACCTGTCTCTGAAATTCCTCTTTATACAGTAAACCTAAAACTTTAGAAAGCACGAAAAGGTCACTGATACTACTAAGTGTATTTCAGTTGAGTTGACGGTCACTCAAGATAATGAGGGAAAAGTGCCTGCTACAGGCAGGTGAGTGGCTGGGATGAAGGAAATAAATTATAAAAGAGAAAAAAAAAAAGAAGCAAAGGCAATGTCGCATCGCAGAATCGTGAACGTTGGTAATAGTGAGAGATATAAGTCGGTGACAATAATGACAAGTAGACTGTATGTGCGAGTTATCGAACGCAATTAATAGAATATATAAACAAAAAAATTTCCCAGGAACACCAAATCACGGACTGATTAATTGATTGATAGCCCAGTTGATACTGCTACTATGCCTCATTTTGAAACAAAGTAAAGCAGCATTGAGCAAGATCAGTGACTGATTGAATGACACTGATTGCAAAAAAAAATTTTTTAAATTGAATTTTAAAAAAAAATATGACCCCCTGTATTCCCCATATTCATTTTATTTTACATCTTCAAGAGTTACTGAGAGAACCAGGCTATAAAAAGACTGACATCTGAAAGAACAAAATTTGCTTCCTTATCACTCGCTGAAATGAATGAGTGAAATGGTGTGTAGAGGCATTTGAAACTTAATCACATCACCACATAATCCACCTTTATTTACCTGACACCGTCCAATCCAAAAGACAAAGGGGGAAAATATAAAAGAAGAAATTAAATTATAATGCGACACTCTAGTTATCCCCAAATTAAGTAGTTTTACAGGCATGAAAAATATAAGGAAACCGATTTAAAAAGAAAAAGAATCACTCCCCCCTCAGTCCCATTCAAAAAAACAAAACAACAAACAAAACAAAAAAAACCCCAAATAATTTTAATATACTATGACAGTTGTATTGTGGGTCAGTTTCTTTGCAGTGTGATTTTATTAAGGGGAGGCTACTTATGAATAGTAAGACAAACTTGGTACTTGTACATGAGTGAGTTGCACCACTTGATACCTGTCTGATTTTCAATGACTATGTTTAAATCTAAAAGAAAGTGTTGTTGTAACTCAAAATGGCCAGGATAAACGTTTCTTGAAATTTGGGTTAGCCATTTCTTGTTGTGTAATCCTCGTCCAAGGGCACCCAGAAACGAACCTTATTCAACCCTTCATTGTACATCAGATGATATTTCTGGACTCCTTGTCCACCAAGCAGTAACTGTAGCCATCGTTAACTTATTGGCCACAAAAGAAAACAAATCGTCAGTTGTATTCAATAGTTCAACCAATGGGACCATTTGTTTCCATGAGCACTCCTAACAACAACTCACTAGGCGGTGCAAAAACCAAATAATGATGTCAAAATGCCAGTCTTTTTGAGTTTCAATGTCAGGCTATAATTTAACTATGGCTACGCAGTAACTAGGTAGCTGCGTCTTTAATACAAGAAAAACTAGCACCAATTATTCTGTGAGAATCCAAAGTCTCCGTAAAGTGCAAGTCCATAGATACATATGCTGAATGTGCTTGATTAAAGCTCATCAGTTGTAGTAACCAACAATAGCGACCAACACATGAAAGTTTGTGTAACAAACATGGGGGACAGGTTGAAACAAGGGACAGAGGATTCCACGGCAATCCATCAATATGCCTATATATATTGACATCACCTAAAAGTCCCCTCCAGGCACAAGCAAAGGGTCTCACTATAAAGGATACACACCCAAAATGCTTACAAAGTAAATATAATATTCAAAACTAAAAAACTATAATAAAAGGGAACTATACATTTTTCTGCCCCCGTCTCGGCTAAGGATTTTACATTACATGCAATGCTTTCAGAATAACTTTTCAAGGTTTATAACCCTTCCCTCCTCACCCTCCCCGATATACAATAAATAGGTATACAGTAGCGTCAGATCTGTGAAATAAATGATTTATTGCATTGAGGGGAACGTGACATATCTTTTTTTTTTAATTAATGTACTTTGTATAAGTTATTTCCAACCATCACAAATGTGGATATTACATTTATACAATTTTTGTCCCTAAAATAAAAGCAGTGTGTTTTTCTCTATTAAACAAAAGGAAAAGCATTGTATACCTTTGCAACCCCCCCCCCCCCCCCCCCCCCCCCCCCCGCCCTTAAAAAAAAAAAAATAATAAGGTTGTTAGAAATGCAAAGAATTGTAACTCAAGAACAGACGGAGACCAACACCACAACCGCCACCTACCCAGGGCTAGACTGTCCTCCTTCGATCTTGGGGAAAACGGCCAGATCCATGTCGATGTCAGAGGTGAAGTCTGACGTCTGGGGTAGACTTGTGTCTGCGGTAAAGTCTGCTGTGTGTGGAAGGAAGCCACGTCCCAGAATGCCGTGCACCATTGAGGCATCTGCAGAAGTAAAGGCAGGCATGAAAAACAGAGTATAATGTCCACTCAATATGCATTTTAAAATTATTGTAAGATTCTTAAAAGGCAACAGCGATGTGTAAAATGTAGGAAAAAACACGAAATTTGGGAAGACTTTTACTCACATTCACAGTAGTAGTAGTAGGAGTAGGAGTAGGAGTAGTAGTAGTAGTAGTAGTAGTAGTAGTAGTAGTAGTAGTAGTAGTAGTAGTAGTAGTAGTAGTAGAGGCATTAGTAATAATAATAATATAATAAAAATAAAAGAAAAGAAGAAGAAGAAAAGAAAAAGAATAGAAAAGAATGAAGAAGAAGAAAAGAAAAGAAAAGAAAAGAAGAAGAAAGAAGAAGAAGAAGAAGAAGAAGAAGAGAAAAGAAAGAAGAAGAAGAAGAAAGAAAGAAGAAAGAAAAGAAGAAGAAGAAAAGAAAGAGAAGAAGAAGAAGAAGAAGAAAGAAGAAGAAGAAGAAGAAGAAGAAAAAAAGAAGAAGAAGAAGAAGAAGAAGAAGAAAGAGAAGAAGAAGAAAGAAAGAAGAAGTAAGAAGAAGAAGAAGGAGAAGAAGAAGAAGAAGAAGAAGAAGAAGAAGAAGAAGAAGAAGAAGAAGAAAGAAGAAGAAGAAGAAGAAGAAGAAGAAGAAGAAGAAAGAAGAAGAAGAAGAAGAAGAAGAAGAAGAAAAGAAGAAGAAGAAGAAAGAAGAAGAAGAAGAAAGAAGAAGAAGAAGAAGAAGAAGAAGAAGAAGAAGAAGAAGAAGAAGAAGAAGAAGAAGAAGAAGAAGAAGAAAGAAGAAGAAGAAGAAGAAGAAGAAGAAAAGAAGAAGAAGAAGAAGAAGAAGAAGAAGAAGAAGAAGAAGAAGAAGAAGAAGAAGAAGAAGAAGAAGAAGAAGAAGAAGAAGAAGAAGAAGAAGAAAGAAGAAGAAGAAGAGAAGAAGAAGAAGAAGAAGAAGAAGAAGAAGAAGAAGAAGAAGAAGAAGAAAGAAGAAGAAGAAGAAGAAGAAAAGAAGAAGAAGAAAGAAGAAAAGAAAGAAGAAGAAGAAAAGAAGAAGAAGAAGAAGAAGAAGAAGAAGAAGAAGAAGAAGAAGAAGAAGAAGAAGAAGAAGAAGAAGAAGAAAGAAGAAGAAGAAGAAGAAGAAGAAGAAGAAGAAGAAGAAGAAAAGAAAAAAGAAGAAGAAGAAGAAGAAGAAGAAAGAAGAAGAAGAAGAAGAAGAAGAAGAAGAAGAAGAAAGAAGAAGAAGAAAAGAAGAAGAAGAAGAAAAGAAGAAGAAAAGAAGAAGAAAAGAAGAAGAAGAGAGAAGAAGAAGGAAGAAGAAGAAGAAGAAAAGAAGAAGAAGAAGAAGAAGAAGAAGAAGAAAGAAGAGAAGAAGAAGAAGAAGAAGAAGAAGAAGAAGAAGAAGAAGAAGAAGAAGAAGAAGAAGAAGAAGAAGAAGAAGAAGAAGAAGAAGAAGAAGAAGAAGAAGAATAACAATAATAATAAATATTATAATTTTAGTGTTTAATCCAAGGGAAGATAGCCGGCTGCTATGCAGCGCCGCATAGTGAGCTAGGACCTAATTGACCTGCTCAAGGCCACGCACATAGCGCTGCAAGAGAGTTGATGACCTCGGTTGCCGTCTGAGTACTGAGCAAAGGCCATACCGCTGTGCCAATCAGCCAAGTATTCCTCATACGCTTGAGTATGGTGATAAAATGCAAGTAAATAGCTGCTTCAATATCAGTTTTGAAGATGTTTTGTTTGTTGCTTTAGGTCTCTTCCAACACAATTGAGGTTATATGAGAGACCGCTGAAACAAAAAAACAAGAAATCTAACAAAAATAGTACAAATGTAAATCAAAATCATAACCTAAAGATATCATAAGCTAAATTATAAATAACAAAGAACAAACAGGCAGAAGATTTACAGAAAAAAAAAATCCCCTGTCAAAAATACAATCACAAACCAAAGAAGCAGGATAGGCTAGTAAAGAGAAGAAGAAACGACATCACTATCGGATCGTATACCCATGCGAACATCATAGGTATATGATTCAAGGGTGATGCTCCCATCCAACCACCGGCAGTTTTGAAGATGAAAAATGTGATGAAATGTAAACATACGTAAATAACTGATGGGAGGCAAATATAAAAACCAATTATTATTTTTCCCTATACCACTGTTGTTGATCTCATTTTTTTACATATATAAAATTATATTTCTTATCTTTCGATAAAGGGTCAATCAGAAACACGATGCCAGATCTGCCTTCTTGAAATTAGAAGAAAAATTTTAAAATAAATTACAGCCTCCCGTGGATAAAAACACAGAAGACAATATGGCCACCTTTAAAAATTATCAAATTGTCTTAATACGATTTCTTTTTAGATGCTTTAAACCCCTTTAAATACTGCCGTTCTTTTAACAAACACAGTACATGTAATGTTAACCACATAGCAGATACTGTTTTTCAATACGGCAAAATACTAGCCTCCCCTGAATAACAACACAGAAGACAATATGGTCACCTTCAAAATTATCAAATTGTCTTTAATACGATTTCTTTTAAAATGCTTTAAACCCTTTTAAATACTAGCCTCCCGTGGATAAAAACACAGAAGACATTATGACCACCTTTAAAAATTATCAAATTGTCTTTAACACGGTTTCTTTTAAAATGCTTTAACTTTAAACCCATTTAAATACTAGCCCTGGTATGGTTATCTGAACTGAACTTTGTTTTCAAGAAAGGGTTAGTGAATCGAAGATCTATATATTGATCTCAAGTTGGAACCCAAATTCGCAAAGGCAAGTCTGCGAGCGTACCTTATAATATACATCTATATAAAGCAATTATAACAAAAAAAAAACAAAAAAAAAAACAATATATTTGTGTGACTGTTGCGGTGATTTTGTAGTCGAATGAATGAACTTGTGTGATACCAAAAATAAAAAACAACTATTGTAAAGCACCTCTGGGCACTATTGGTGGGTACTGGCGCTATATGAAATAATAATAATAATAAATAATAATAATAATAATAATAATAATAATAATAATAATAATAATAATAATAATAATAATAATAATAATAATAATAATAATAATAATCTTTTTTTTTCCCTCGAGATTTTGGAGGACAATGTCATAAAGGGGAGGGGGGCGTGCGTCATCATGACTCACCCCGAAACTGGACAAAAGACTTGAGGGCCGATTCAGCTGCTGCCATTTTGGCTAGTTTCTTTGATGTACCTGTGCCTTGAAAAGTCTGGCCATTCACCTATTAGTAGGAGAGAGAGGGAATGGGGAAGGGGGGGGGGGGGGGGGGGGGGGGCAAGTTAAACAACGAGTTTATGACGAACTATGGCAATCATGAAATAAAGATCTGAAAAAGTGTGTATGAAGCTGTTCTTTGTCTGGCACAATTTCATACAAGATTTTTTCATATCTTTATCTTACACCAATATCTCCTCCCTGATTTGACACTTTGTGTTTATGTTTTTAAGGGTTTTGTTTGTTTGTTTTTGTTTTTGTGGGTTTTACGGCGCTTGAACACATTAAGGTCATATCAGCGCCAGTAAAACGGAAGAAAATGGGATAGTAAAAAGTTCTAGAATTACAATTAAAGCATCCAAGAAAAGGTAAGACAAAGGGGAATGTGTTCTAATAGGGAACAGATAGAGATTCCAAGAGCACGCTATCAGTGTACTTAGTTTGAGATCACCTGAACGTCTCATCCAGACACAAGCACAGGTCCCCACTAAGAGGAATACACTCAAATGTTTACAAATCATATATAATACATAAAACAAAACATAACACAGTGCATAACATGACAGATAGATGATTTACAAGGAAAAAAAATATCTCCCAAAACTAACTATACATTTGGCTGTTTCCCTCCCAGCCAGGGCCAGGACAAAACCAAGTAAACTCATTCCAAGACAAAGACAGAAAGCAAGTTGGAAAACAGATATAGGGGGATAGAAGACCCGTCTCTGATCATTTATTGTTTTTATGCCGCCAAATGGATGACAAGTTTATTACACGATTTTCTCGATCAGATTTTAACGTTTTAAGTTTACACATAGTTTTCTGTGTTGGTTCTATTGATCACGCTGTAGAGCAACGGGTATTTTACTTAAGACATAGATACACCATCGATAGTAAAACCTGTCGCAGTTTGCTATGTTAACCAATCACTGCCATTGTTTACATTATGACGACTGTCCCAGAGGCGTGGTTATCTAAGTGTCGATTGTTGTTAATTTTTTTAAACAGAATCTACAAAAAAAATGTACATCCAAGTTGTGGCAAATGCCGACGTGACATAGTGCGCTCTCTCTCTCTCTCTCTCTCTCTCTCTCTCTCTCTCTCTCTCTCTCTCTCTCTCTCTCTCTCGCTCTCTCTCTCGCTCTCTCTCTCTCTCTCTCGCTCTCTCTCTCTCACACACACACACACACACACACACACACACACACACACACACACAAAACGTGTTGATTGATAACAACATAGAAAACTATAAATTGTTTAGAGAGTTCTGGTATACAATGGGAAACACCAAGCGTGTCAAACGATGAGTAATCAAAACACACCTGGTCGTTTGTTACAGGAAATTAATTGTGACTGCGCTCTCTCTCTCTCTCTCTCTCTCTCTCTCTCTCTCTCTCTCTCTCTCTCTCTCTCTCTCTCTCTCTTTTTTTTTCTTTCTCTCTCTCTCATTTTTTCTTTCTATCTCTCCGCTCTCTCTCTCACACACACACACACACACACACATACACACAAACCATCCCACGTTTACACAAATAATATACTAATAACACCTCCCCTAGATTTGAGTTACCTATCTACTCATTACTCATCCGATCACATGCACGCGCACCCATACAACCCCCACCTCTACAAATAAACAGCATAATACTGGGAAATTATGGGTTTCCCCATTTGATAATAATGATCAATTGATGAAAAGTAATGCAAGGAAGATAACAAGGAAATTGTAATAATTGTGGATAATAATAAGTAAAAAAAAAAAAAAAAAAGATTTAAAAAGAACAACACTTTGTGCGGCTATGTGGTCTTGTGGTAGGTCACTCGCTTTCGTATCGGAAGGTCCTTGGTTCTAGCCTTGCTCGGCGCAAAGTTGAGTCCTTGGAAAAGGCTCTTTACTCACATGCTCTCGCCGTACTCAGATGTAAATGAGTACCTGGCCATTAACAGCGTTGTCTCCGTCCGAAAAAAAAATGTAATATCGCCTAACAGGCGTCATGTCTCGTCCTACATGTTAAGTGTTGCTGTTGGCCAGGGACCCATTGTAAAGCGCTTTGAGCACGTTTAGTGGATATTGCGCTATATAAAAGCTCTTCTTATTTAAAAAAAATGTTTTTGTGGTCGGATGAAGAAGGATTATGTGTTCGAAACGTCCCGTGTCTGGTATTGTCATCTTTCTTTGAGGCTATTTAATTCGTATTGTTCAATACCGTTCAGCGATAAAAGCTCCTCGTATGAGCCGGTAGCCAGCCTTACCTCCACAGAGATAACGAACTCCGGTGCGTGTACAGGGCCCGTCTGGCTGACAAAGGTGAACTGCGTCCCAGGCTTGAGTTCGTTCAGATGCTGGATCGCGTTCTTGGGCTCGGGCGGGCCACTCTGCTTCTTCATCTTCCTCTGGGGTGGTCCTTCCCCACCGGGACCTCTTCTCTTCCCCAACATGGCGTCGTCCTTATTTCCCTCCTCTTCTCCTTCTCCCCCTTCTCCTCCTTCTGCCTTGGCAGGCTTCTCCTCCTCCCCTTCCTTCCCCTCTCCTTCTCCCGATGTCTTCTCCGCGTCGACGGCTTTTCGTTTCTTGGCTTTGGGCGTCTTCCTCAGAGGTTCAGAAGGAGCAGCTGGAAAATGAAATAAAATGAAATGAAAATTTACAAAGGCGCTCCAGTAAAAAAAAAAGGTTTACTTATTTCATATACAAAATAATTTTTAACTTTTATACAGTGCATTTCCATGGATTTACCATGCTCAATGCGTTTAACGATGTTTCATTTAGACCCCCCTTTCCTACTGGTCATAATACGGAACCATTAACATTTCCATTTCATACAGTACCACCACTCGCTTGCTAGACATCAATTTTGTACAATACATACTCTTACAATATCCGTCACTGCCTATTAAAGCCCTGTACTCATTCAGACCTGAGTCAATCCTCCTTGACTTTCACTCTGATTCATGAACCAAATAGCAGGGTAAGTCATGGGGCAATATATATATATATATATATATATATATATATATATATATATATATATATATATATATATATATATATAATATATAATATATAAATTGAAGACAAACAATGAAATATGTAAGTGAAAAGAAGACAAGAAAAGTAATGAAAAGCGTCCACGGGGCGACAATACGGGGAACGACTCTGGAGACGTCTTCGAGCGTTAGAACTTGTATCACCCCCCAAAGTCATCGGCAGCAGCACTAATAAGCCCGGGGTCAGCGGGAGATTACTCTTGACTATTAGAGAAAGCAAGGCAATCCGCCCAGCTAATTAAAGACAAACATTAGGACCAACGCCATGACGTCGATGACAACAACCACCACCCCAACACCATCACCATCATCAACAACAACAACAACAACAACAACAACAACAACAACAACAACAACAACAACAACAACAACAATAACAGCAACAATACCAACAACAAAATTAAGCTGTTATAAAAATAAATTAATAATAAAATAAAATAAAATAAAATAAAAATTCCCTTTATTCATCTCTTAGGGGAAATTTGTCTCTAGGGTCTATTTCAAAGGGAAGACTGGATCGAATAACCCAGGCGTCAGCCGCAGTGCAGCGCCGCAAATTGAGCTAGGGCAAGGTGACTTGGCAAGGCCACACAGTGCAGCGGCGGGCGATCCAACTCGGTACCTTTCGGGTACAAAGTAAAGACCGTACCGTTGAGCCACGCTGCCCCCTTATATAGCGCAATGTAAAAAAAAAAAGGTACTGAAAGAGTTTCCCAAGCCAAAAACAAACATTTAACATGTAGGACCAGACATACTACAGCAATACAGTATTTATTCGACAAAGACATCGATGCTGTTTCGGACCAGGCGCACACGTTTTACATCTAAGCACTGTGAGAAAATGTGAGTTAAGAAAAAAAAATGTAATATCGCCTAACAGGCGCCATGTCCCGTCCTACATGTTAAGTCTTGCTGTTGGTCAAGGACCACTTGTAAAGCGCGTTGAGCACTTTTAGTGGATATTGCGCTATATAAAAGCTCAATATCACTCCCCCCCCCCCCCCCCAGAATAACTCAACTTTAAGTGACACAATACGTAGTTCGCATTATTATAGAGCAAAATCCATTAAATGAGCTCAAAGCGTTATACAAGAGGATTCAGGCCAACAGCAACACTTAACAAGTAGGACGAGACATGGCATGGCGCCTGTTAGGCAATATCTTATTTCTTTTTTTTTCTCCGACAGAGACAACGCTGTTAACAGCCGAGTACTCATTTTACACATGAGTACGGTGAGAAAATGTAAGAAAAGAGCCTTTTTTTCCAATGACTCAACTGTGCCCCCGCTCAGAGAGCGGGACTCGAACCCTGGACGACCTTCCGGTCCGTAGTCGAGTGTCATACCAACTAGACCACATAAGCGGCACACAAAGATAACAGTGATGACAAGGCGGCGGAATGAAAATCTGAAGAGAAAACAAGGGGATTAGAGCGGTAAACACAGCGGCAAGCAAGGCAGGGATGACCGCGACTTTTCCAACACGTACAATACAAGTCACAATGCATAACAGTCGAGGTAGATAGATAGACTAACTAATAGATAGTTCTTAGTTGACGTCACTCAGGTCTTTGTAATTGTTTTGTTTTTGTTTTTTTGCCATCCGCGTTTATGAGTAATGCTCACTAAACTGTATTAACCTGACTATAAATGTTCATGGATAAACACAGTTTTGTGTGTTGGTCCGTTATACTTCCGGATGGCAATGTTATGAGCTTCTTAGCCAAGCGCATACTATCTATACACAAAAAAATGGCTCTCTT
>NC_088371.1:19284373-19316873 GCF_034508935.2 Berghia stephanieae
TGAAAAGCTGGGGGTTTTTTTTTTCAAAATCTAAGTGACATGAATTGCTGAATTTTATTATATATTATCATGTTAAAAATCGCATTTCATTGATCAATTTAATTTATTTTCATTTTGGTTTATTATCATTTTTTTTTTGTTGTTGTAGGTTTTGTTGTGTTAAAATTATTACCCCCCCCCCCTCCTCCTCCTCCGGGAGGAAAAAAATATCTCTTATCCTAACAAAAGTGTATAAATTCAACTCAAGTTCATTTGGTGAATTCAAATTCCATTTCAGCATCTTCATGGATATCCTTTGCTAAATTTTTTTTTAAAGGGCATAATATTTGAAAATACTTCGTGCAAAGTTTGTTTATTATCTTTTTTTTTGTTGTTGTAGGCTTTGTAGTGTTAAAATTATTATCCCCCCCCCCCCCCCCCCCCCCCCGTTCCCGGGAGGAAAAAATATCTCTTATCCTAACAAAAGTGTATAAATTCAACTCAAGTTCATTCAGTGAATTCAAATTCCATTTCAGCATCTTAAGGGATGCCCTTTGCTAAAATTAAAAAAGAGTATATATGAAACTACTTCGTGCTAAACTTCTCTACATCAAATGGTATCACCCTTAAGGGGAGGTTTCACTGAAATTTCTATTTTTTAAACCAAAGGGGTAAATGAACTTTTTAATTGGGTATCATGTACATATGCATAGTAACATATCCAATGTTGAAAATTTCCACAAAAAAATTATTTTGTATGTTTAAAATAGGATGTTACTATAAATAGCAACACCTATTTTTGTCTTGATTTTAAAGAAACTATTACTTCAATCAAGTTCAAACTTGGCACAAATTAACTTATGATAATGAAGATTATTTTGACATAGAATCATGTTGATACATGAGAAAAATTCTTTTTAATGATTTTTTAAAAATTTGACCTCTTCAGAGAGATTAAAAATTAGGGATGGGGCTGCAAAAAAGGGCTATAAATTTGAAAGTATTACATAAATCTGCAAAGTGACAAAATAAGATCATTATAAAACCATGATTAATTAGTATGCCAAAATTTAAAAAGATTAGATGGATAGGTTTTTAGATATTTGGTCTAAACCATGTTGCGGAGTGCGAAAATGAAAAATTGCGACAAATCGCACTCAAAGATTTTAACACAAAAGAGTGTAAAATCTTACCTTAAAAGCCCCCAGCCACACAAGTATCATTTGATGTTATATTAGCTTGCTGTTTCTGGTGTCTTTTAATTTTTATATCCCTTTTTGAATTATAATTTGATTTTTTTTATCCGTTTCGAACCCAACCTGCGAAATCCTGAAATGGAAAACTTACCGCACTTCATTCATAACTTTTCAAAATTATTTCTCATCATTGTAAACTACAACAGCATCATTTACAGCAATTTCTAACCTCTCTCGTAGAAAATGATACATATCCATCTAGCTTCCCTTTAACTGTTGCCTTTAAAAAAAACCAATGCTTTCATCTTTAAAAAAATAATATCAACTCATCAATACCGAACAAGATCTCCTGGAAAATTTCAAAATGGGCATCTCTGTATCTTGTTCATTCCGTCATACGACCAGTTTGGTGCTATAGGTAGCCTATTAGAATAATATTTCGGACGAAATTAATCATCAAAACAACCAATTTCTTCTTCACGACACGATAGCTTACCTTGCTACTTCATACAATACCACTCAAATAATCCAATGCAATTTGATATCATACGCATCTAATTCTTTTTTTTTTTAATTAAAATTGAAATAAACAACGGTTTACATAATATCTATAATAATATATCTGAATCTCAGGCTTCTGTTTCATCGCCGGCAGCTGGTTATCGTGTACGACGAGGAAATGGGAAGGGGGGGGGGGGAAGAAGAAAGAAAGAACGAGAGAGAGAGAGAGAGAGAGAGAGAGAGAGAGAGGAGAAGAGAAGAGGGAAAGAGTAGAAGAGAAGAGAGAGAGAGAGAGAGAGAGAAGAGAAAAGAGAGAGAAGAGAAGAGAAAAGAGAGAGAGAGAGAGAGAGAGAGAGAGAGAGAGAGATGGGCAGAAATGGACAGAGACATGGGACACAGAGGGACAGAGAGAGATAGAGAGAGAGGGGGGGGGGGTTGACAGAGAGACAAAGAGGGACACACACGCACACACACACACACACACACACACATATATATATATATAATATATAAAATATATATATATATATATATATATATATATATATATATACATACACACACAGAGAAAGAGAGGGGGGGGAGAGACAGAATAGAGATGGACAAGAGACGGGGTGAGAGAGGGTGAGAGAGGGAGAGAGAGAGAGAGAGAGAGAGAGAGAGAGAGAGAGAGAGAGAGAGAAGATGAAATGGATGATATCAATGACTATGTGAAATACAAGGTGAAGGTATCCCTGACAGTCTAAGTCTATTATCAAAGTCTTACTTAATCCCTTGAAAGGCGAGGTTCGATCCAAATCCACCCTGACAAAGCCTTCCAGCGTTTTCGCAAAGACAGTAGTAACGACGCTGAAACCACAGACCCGACACGTATACTGCCGTGATCTTAAAAAACACATATTTATTTAGAAATTTGGCCAGATAACTCGTCCTTCAAATATCGATCCTTTTAAATGACCCTCGTCTTAGCTTAAACTTTCAGCAGCAGCAGTAGCAGTAGTAGCAGTAGCAGTAGTAAAAGAAGAAGAAGAAGAAGAAGAAGAAGAAGAAGAAGAAGAAGAAGAAGAAGAAGAAGAAGAAGAAGAAGAAGAAGAAGAAGAAGAAGAAGAAGAAGAAGAAGAAGAAGAAGAAGAAGAAGAAGAAGAAAGAAATAAATACATACACATACCCCCCCCCCCAGACACACACACACACACACACACACACACACACACACACATGCAATTACGTAAATGATGGAATAAATAACTAAATAATTACACGCATAAATAAGCAATCAACTAAATTATAGACGAAACGCTAAAGGAACCCCTCAAACAATTAATTATCATTCTAAATTCACCTTGCTGAACATCATGCACGTGTAAATAATATTACATTATAATCACTTATTAAGTCAGAGACACCAAGACAATTCAGCGAAATCCCATCGAATTATTAAATAAATAATATGAAATTGAATGTAAGCTTAAAAAAAAAACCCAGATCAAATGAACGTTTCGGTTTTCCCCATTATCAACAAAACAGGATGAATGAAACAGTACAGATGAATGAGATAATGTGGTAGTGGCGTTGTTTAACAACGCATTATCTCATTCATCTGTAGTGTTTCATTCATCCTGTTTTGTTGATAAAGGGGAAAACCCGAAACGTTCATTTGATCTGTTTATGTAATTAAATTAAATTGAAGCTTACATTCAATTTCACATTATAATTTCTTTCTTTCTTCGAGCTAGCTTCGAGCAGCAACATTTATTTACATCGAATTATTATGACGCCGAAAATGACGTGGCCGTGACGTGTGGAATCAAGTCCCAAGAATCGGGGTATCTAGAGAGAAATTGGACACAAACTGAAAACTGAAAACCCACCTTGACTTCTGTGGTTAGTGAGTGTTGTAGATACAACGGTTAACAACTATATACAAGTCGAGCCACGTTGATTCAAAAGTTATCTTGTTTTGTTCCCAGTGAGTGAGAGGCTAGAGGGGTTAAGAATAAGATATCTTGGTGTGCGGCGGCGAGGTTTGCCAGATATTATAATATCGGTAATAAAAAAAAAAGCCAATGGATATGGATATATATATATATATATATATATATATATATATATATATATATATATATATATATATATATATATATATATATAGAGAGAGAGAGAGAGAGAGAGAGAGAGAGAGAGAGAAGGGAGGAGTAAGGGGTTAGAGAGTGAAGGAGAGATAGAGAGAATGAAAGAAAGAGGGAGAATTTTCTCTTCGATACTTACTAGATACCAAAGCCAAATCACGGTGTAACAGTTTGAGATAGATTTATGTATCACCGTTAGAAATCAGTTGCATAGCATTTGCCTGAACAATACAGGCGAGGGTAACAAGAAATATAACAGGCTTACTGCCGTCCCCGTATTTGAAAATTTGGTCAGAAAACTCTTCTTATCAAATTAAATATTTTTTAAAAATTAAAAAGAGCTTTATAGAGCGCAATATCCACTAAATGTGCTCAAAGCGCTTTACAAGGGGTCCATGGCCAACAGCAACATTTAACATGTAGGACGGGACGTAACGCCTGTTAGGCGATATTACAATTTTTCGGACAAAGACAACGCCGTTAACGGCCAGGTACTCATTTTACACCTGAGTACGGTGAGAGAATGTGAGTAAAGAGCCTTTTCCAAGGACTCAACTATGCGCCAAGCGCGAGGCTCGAACCCGAAAGCGAGTGTCATACCACTAGACCACATAGCCGCACATATCGACGGATTTTTGATTTACATAGCGCCCCGCTTTTCAAAGAGTTAAAGCGGGACACCCTAACGCACAATACTGTCATGACCCAAAACGACAGAGCATGAGTGACGTAAACTTCATCCTATTTATAGATAGAAGTTGACGCCAATCAGGTCTTTGTTATTGGTTTGTTTGATTTTTGCCATCCACTTTTATGAGTAATTCTCACTAAACTGTCGTAACCAGACTACAAAAAGGTTCAAGGTTACTATACTCATAGCTTTGTTTCGTTATACTTCCGGATGGCAAGTTGTGAGTTTCTTAGCCAAGCGCATACTATCTATAGAGAGTATGCGCTTGGCTAGGAAGCTCATAACATTGCCATCCGTAGGTATAACGGACCAACACACAAAACTGTGTGTATCCATGAACTTTTATAGTCAGGTTAATACAGTTCAGTGAGCATTACTCATAAACACGGATGGCAAAAAACAATAACAAAGACCTGAGTGACGTCATCTTCGAACTATCTATACTGTCATGACCCAAAAAGACAGAGCATTCATTCTAGAAGCTGACGTCACTTAGGTCTTTGTTATTTTATTATTTTATTTTAATTTATTTTTTGGCCCTCCACGTTTATGAGTAATTCTCACTAAACTGTAGTAACCAGACTACAAAACGTTCAAGGTTACTATACTCATAGCTTGGTGTCAGTAATACTTCCGGGTGGCAATGTCGTGAGTTTCTTAGCCAAGCGCATACTATCTATTAAAAAATTAAAAAAATTATGCCTTTTCCACCACGACATCATAACATATCGTCGCTCAGGCATTCCACGAAGGAATATAGATAAATCACCCATGCTATCCAAGTGAGCAAATTGGGGGTTAATCATCTTGCTCAAGGAAAAAAACGAAAGTGCCTGACGGCACTCGGCCCCTTCGCCCCCCGTACTATCTATAGAGAGAGCTTTGTATGTTCCTTTGTTTTAATTAGCTAGTAAAAACAAAAACAAAAAAAGCATAATCCTGGGACGTGCAAGGATCATTTCCATACACATGAACAATCCAACAGTTATGGATTAAAATGACCCTCATCTTGGCAAAATAAACTCTCAAACCTGGGACCTCGCGAGGTCTTCTTCCGTCAGTCCCAGGTTTGAGAGTTTTTTTTTTTTGTTTTTGTTTTTTTTTACCAAGATGAGGGTCATTTCCATCGATCGATATTTGAAGGACCAGTTTTCTGACCAAACTTTTAAACATTTTTTATTTCTCTCTCCAGAATCCGGCGGTTTGTTTTTGTTTTTATGGGTTTTACGGCACTTGTTTGTTTTGTTTGTTTTAATGGGTTTTACGGCACTTTGTTTGTTTTGTTTGTTTTTAGGGGTTTTACGGCACTTGCAACACATTAAGGTCGTATCAGCGCCAGTAATAAGAGAAGAAAATGGGATAGTAAAAAGTTTTAGAATTATAATTAAAGCACCCAAGAAAAGGTAAGACAAAGGGGAATTGGTTCAAATATGAAACAGGTGTAGATTCCAAGAGCACACCGTCAAAGTACTTAGTTTGAGATCACCTAAAAGTCTCATCCAGACACAAGCACAGGTTCCCACTAAGAGGAATACAATCAATTGTTTTACAAATCATGTATAATATAAAGAAAACATAATACAGTGCATAACAGAAAGATGGTTTACACGTTTTAAAAATATCATCTCCCAAAACTAACTATACATTTGACTGTTTCCCTCTCAGCCAGGGTATCCGGCCAGGACCAGGATAAAACCAAGTAATCCCATTCCAAGACAAAGACAGAAAGCAAGTTGTAACACAGATATAGGGGGATAGAAGACACAGTAAGTACCTCCCTGCCCACTATGGGAGGTCCGGAACCCCACCCAGAATCCGGCAGTGAACGGGTTAATTGTTTTGTGCATTATCAAACTGTTTTTTTCAAAGACGAGAAAATATTTGATATTCATGTATTGTATCGATTGTTAACAATATTCAATATTAAAGTTATAGTTGTTGTTGATCATTCACTGTGATTATAGTATTCGACAAAGTTGTAGATTATTCAACGTGAATGGTAAATCGGATTTAGAAACATTTTGTCACAGATTGCAGCAGCCCAAACAGTGAATGCAATAATGGAAATGTTAACGGTTATGTTTCTTTCTTTCTTTTCTATAAATTCAAAATTGATTGATCGATTGATTGATTGATTTATTTCTTGAACGAAAGACGGATAAATATAGATACAAGTAGACGGACGGACGGACAGACAGCCAGTTCTTTTCTCTTTTTCCTCTCTTACCACTGACTTACTTCCTTCCCTCCCTCCCGTGGTCCCTCGCTCCCTCCGACTTCTTCCTTTACCTCCTCACACCCCTTGATGTCAATATACACACGCATGTTTGTTTATCCAATCGCCCTCACGACCACACTATCATCATCATCATCATCATCATCATCATCATCATCATCATCATCATCATCATCATCATCATCATCATCATCATCATCATCATCACCACACCACCATCGTAGTCAAAACATCAAGAACACGACTTGATGGATACGTACTTTTTAGAGTTTAGAGAGAAGCAAGCAAAATGATTCTTCCAAACACGTCACACCTAAGACAAATTGCAGACGTATACCATGCTTTGATTTCACACACTCTGATGTGTCTAATGTTTATCATTACAAATAATACAAAATATAACATAACATTGGAAACTGTACTATTTTTTTAAGGTAAGAAATTGATTTTAAAAGGAAAAAAAGGGGCAGGCGAGAGAGAGAGAGAGAGAGAGAGAGAGAGAGAGAGAGAGAGAGAGGAGAGAGAAGAGAGAGAGAGAGAGAGAGAGAGAGGGGGGGGGGGAGAAAGAGTGAGAAAGATCTTTACATTGAAAATCGTTACAACCAGAATCACAACTTGAGGGAGAAGAAGAAGAAAAAAAAGAGAATTCAAACATGGCCTACATTGGCCTTAACAAAAATTTGTAAATACCGATTATATCTGATTAAGTAGCAGGTTTGTTTGTATTTGTTTGTTTTTAAGGGTTTTGCGGCTCTTGCAACACGTTTAGGTCATATCAGCGCCAGTAAAAAGAAGAAAATGGAATGGTCAAAATATTCTAGATTTACAATCAAAGCACCCAAGAAAAAGTAAGACAAAGGGGAATTAGTCCAAATAAGGAACAGATGTAGATTCCAAAAGAATACCATTAATGTACTTAGTTTGAGATCGCCTTAAAGTCCCATCCAGACATCAGCACAGGATCCCACTAAGAGAAACGCACTCAAATGTTTACCGAATACAAAACAAACAATTGGTAGAAAAAGAGGCGGAAGAGGAAGAGACCAAAAAAAATATATATACACAAGGGGATGATGATGATGATGATGATGATGATGCCGTCGCCAAATCAAGAGAACAACGAAGGTCTTGTTTATCACCGGGTAACCAGGTGTAAAGAAATCATAAACCAATTACAGGCGTCTTTAACATCATCATTATTATGACGCCTTTCACAATAACAATGAGTTCAGCTCGACAAGCATTTCAAAATGTCTGGCTGACAACAATCATCGACCACTACAAAAGCAAACAAACAAAATAAGACAATATCCAAAGCATATCTAGCTATTGCTCCAAAATCCCGAAGACGCAATCGGTGGCTCGAATCGAAGTTTAGAATGGTACAACAATAATTCATATCTTCCCCCCCCCCCACCCCCTCTCAGTCTCTCCCCCCCTTCTCTCTCTCTCTCTCTCTCTCTCTCCCCTCTCTCTCTCTCTCTCTTTCTGTCAAAACAATAAACAAAAACCATAAAAAAACTACCATCGTCATCATAACCACCATAAACATCACTAAAACTACGACCCGATTATCAAAAAATCAAGAAAAAGAATTGACAAACAACTACAACAAAGAAAAAAACGACCATCCTCAT
This sequence comes from Berghia stephanieae, assembly GCF_034508935.2. NCBI lineage: Eukaryota > Metazoa > Mollusca > Gastropoda > Nudibranchia > Aeolidiidae > Berghia > Berghia stephanieae. Next base: position 19,292,743 of record NC_088371.1, read on the forward strand.
CAATATCTCACAAATACCGGAATCATTAGCAAACATCCACCGCCGACACAAACACACAACTACCACTACCACCACCACGACCAACACAACCATTACCATCCCCAACACCAAACCAATTGAGCTAGTGGTAGGCAGGCAGCCCTAATCCCGGTTTATCAATCTGTTTGATTAGCGGGTCTGGCAGGAGCGGGTAAATCCGTTATAAATTAAAGGGGGAAAAGCCCTTGTTATCAATTGGAGATTTATCTTTTTTCTCTTTTCTCCCTCCGTCACGAAGTCAGAAAGTCATAGGTGATTATAGGGAGGTCGGTATGACTGGTGTAAATAAACGGACATGGGACATACACACACAACTACACACAACACACACTACCATACAAATACAACATACATACACTAGACAGGATCACATAAATAATGAATACGACATACATACATCATCTTTCCAAAATATTACATGTATAATAGAATGAAGTCATCAATACATGTAATATTCTACAATACTTTTTAAAATACAGTTCATAATGGTATCAATATATACAAGAACTAAGTTCAAATCATATTACTATATATTACACCAACAATACATCTAATATGTAATAAAACATGCGTAGAAAGCAGCGAAACGATCACAACAACATACAACAAACAACACACACACACACACACACACAACACACACACAACACACCACATCACATAACATACACGCACACAATTTAGCGAGAGAATTTTTTGTGATAGCGTTCCATGTATCTACAATAATCAATACTCGTGGACAGTATTTTGAGAAAATTTGTTTCAAACCCGTGAATAGTTTCCGTGGTCCCGATTAGATAGCGGATCCTAAAGATTGCAACGAGACTGAGATCAATGTAAAGTCGTTGATTAAAATCTATGGTTCATACTCTCTGATAGCTCAGCTGTTTGAGCACTCGACTATAAGCGTAGGGGATCATGGTCGATCCTGTGTTCAAAATGATTCTCTCTCTCTCTCTCTCTCTCTCTCTCTCTCTCTCTCTCTCTCTCTCTCTCTCTCTCTCTCTCAACAAACACGGACTTGAGGCTCTAAAGAACCAGTCGATTCTATTTAGTTCTTTTTCTAAAAATCTGTATGGTTCAAGGATGCCGATTAAAAATATAGACCTAATATGCATGGGCTGGCTGTATGAAACCGATTGAAAAAAAAATAAAATCCGTTTGTTGCAGCCAATCGATCAAAATATACAAATAAAAAGGTTAGCAAAAAAAAAAAAAATAAATAAATAAAAAAAGGTAAGGGTGTAATCTGAGCTCTCTACAAATTAAAATGGCGACCACAGTACAGCGACTCTCCATTAATTTGTATCCCCCGATATGCCGTCTAATCCAATACCCCTTGTGTATACTACAAACTCTTTGGTAAAAATAAAATAAATTATTAACAAAACAAAACAAAACAAAAAAAACAACAACAACAACAAAGAAATAAAGAAAGTAAAAAAAATCAAACCCAGGAAAAAAAACAACAACTTCCGTGTCACGCAGCGCGAGTCGCCCATTCTCATGGCTTCTCTCTCTCTCTCTCTCTCTCTCTCTCTCTCTCTCTCTCTCTCTCTCTCTCTCTCTCTTCTCTCTCTCTCTCTCTCTCTCCCCCCCCCCCCCCCCAAACATCCACTGAGTTTCCATCTCTTATTACAATTTGGAATTGATAGGTTTCCCCCTGAAGCACTAGGATGTCTATGATGGGGGAGGAGGATGATGGTGGGTGCCTGTGCCCTTCTTCCGGCCGGTAACTCTTCATAAAGAGAGGTCTCTCAACCTAACATAATGTCATACTGTGAGCCTATTATAATGTCAAACTCGCAGAACAATATCACGGAAGATTAAGGAGGGCAGCAGAGATGAGTACAACGTAGTTATTGTAATAATAATAATAATAATAATAATAATAATAATAATAATAATAATAATAATAATAATAATAATAATAATAATAATAATAATAATAATAATAATAATAATAATAATAATAATAATAATAATAATAATAATAATAATAATAATAATAATAATAATAATAATAATATCTGTCCATAAAGTATGTAATCCACCTTATCAAATAGGGATAGCTAAGTTGGCAGACTTACTCGCTTTCATTCGCAAAGGGGACCGAGATCGATCCCGGGTGCAGTCGAGATTATTTTTTTCTGATCCCCCTGTCCACCCAGCAGCTAGTATTGAATGGGTAGCTGAAGCTGTTAGATTTGGCGGAAAGTACCTTGCGATAGACTAGCGTCATATCGAAGGGATAGCATGCAATTGCTATTGTCCGTTTCACGCTATAGAAACAGGGATAAACTCCGGCTCCACGGGCCGAATGGCTCGGAAGGACTTTATTTTTTTTTTTTTACCGTATCAAATCGTTATCATATTGGGATGAGCCAGAAATAAGAAGCGTTAGTTTGTGTCACTTTACTTTAAGACTTAAGATAATGAATACTATTCATTCCGGACGTGTTCCCAACCGCTGCACGAGCTTGCGAGTTCGCGTTGGAAACAAAGTTCGAATTCCAAAACGCAAAGACTAAGAAATCATTTATTCTACCCTTCCATCAATCCGATTTCGTCATCTTTGAATAAAAGACGTCTTCAAAAACACTTAAATAATAGATATTTCTTTTTAGAGAATCAAATATTTTTAGTGAAATTTAACGATTTATATAATCTGACGTCACAAACTATTATTGAAAATATGATATCATTACGCGTTACCATTTAGGAGAGGGGTAGAATAATAGATTTTGCTTCATTTTAAGTCTACTGGATGACGGTAGGTCCTTTACTTCTCTCCCTACCATACATTTTCAGAATTGTACCCGAAATTTCAAAACTCACCCAACACCAAAATAGATTTTTCAAACAGAATAGTAACGAGTATTTGCTATATTTTGTTCAGAAAAATGATCTTAGCAACACAATGTCGAGTTTTTATAGCTGTAACTATAACAAAAAGAAATCAGAAAAAGAAAATTGTTGGTTATATCGTAACGAATGTGACGATTTTCCTATGGGTGGTAAGGAGAGGGTTACCCAGCAGGAAAAAAATATTTTTAAAAAAAAACACAAACAAGCTCTCTACAAAACACCTTTATGTTCTTATTAATTAAACAAAGACCATTCTTCAAACTTTGCGGTGTACAAATAAATCTGAATTTTTAAAAATGTATATTGTGTCGTAACAAATGTGACGATTTTGCTGCAGGTAGTAAGGAGAGGGTTAATAGTATAGTGTTTTGTTTTATGTTCACATTGGTGGTTTTCTTATAATGAAAACTCCCTCCAAGACACAGAGGTGTTTAGATTTGTGTTTTAAAGGAGATCAGCACAAACAAACACAACGCCAACACAGATGATGAACAGGTTGGCACCTCTTAGAAAACAATATCAACCAAATAGAACAGATTGGAGTACGGTCGGGCTGGGGAGAGGGATAGAGAGAGAGAAGATAGAGAGAGAGAGAGAGAGAGAGAGAGAGAGAGAGAGAGAGAGAGAAGAGATAGATGGATAGAAAGAAAGAAAGAAAGAAAGAAAGAGAGAGAGAAGAGAGAGAGAGAAAGAGAGAGAGAGAAAGAGAGAGAGAGAGATAGAAAGAGAGAGAAGATATAGATAGATAGAGAGAAAGAAAGAAAGAGAAGAGAGAGAGAGAGAGAGAGAGAGAGAGAGAGATCATATCTCTCCAGGACTTAAGAAAATGCAATCTGTAAACTGGCTCTCCCTCACTTCCATCGCTGCCCTAAATCTACAAAACAAACGCACGGGCCTCCACGTGAAAAGATTCAAGAGTCCTCATCTTTCTCCAATGTGCTTTTGTTGACAAAACATCTTGAGAAAAAAGAAAACAAATACCCACATCACGACAAAATGGGACTTCTTTATTCAATCCATATCTCGAAAAACCCTTTCCCCCAATACTCTCTCTCTCTCTCTCTCTCTCTCTCTCTCTCTCTCTCTCTCTCTCTCTCTCTCTCTCTCTCTGACAGAGAAAGAGAGTTGGGGGGGGGGGGGTGATGACAATTTTAATCCATCAATACACATCATAACGTATGGCTGGAGGACATTGCTATCATTTCAGAACTCATAACTGGTCCTGGCACCAAAAATGCATCATGCCTCGTCCCTTGAATGGGTCAAAATACAAGAGAGACAATTTTTTTTTTTTTTTAATAAAAAATTAAACATCCCTTTATTCATGCTGAAATTTGTCTCTAGGGTCTATTCCAAGAGAAGACTGGAATAACCCAGACGTCAGCCGCTGTGCAGCGCTGCTAATTGAGCTAGGGCGAGGTGACAGGGGCGGGTGATCGTACTACTGAGCCACGCTGCCCAATAATAATAATAATAATAATAATAATAATAATAATAATAATAATAATAATAATAATAATAATAATAATAATAATAATAATAATAATAATAATAGCTGATGCCACGATATGCTCAATTTCATCTTAAATATTCATGCGTATTGAGGACAACATCCCTCATTAAAGTAAGACCCGTTGTATCGAAATGGAATTATGTAGGGGTGAACCTGGGGCTTAAAATTGAATTTGAGCTTAATTTATACAATCTAATTCAAAATAGATGTCTTACTTTAGGAAAGTGCGTTTTGTCAAAAAAAAAAACCAAAAAAAACATAGATACACAAAATCCAACAAAATTAATTTTTTAAAAATAAATTGAAAAATAAAACACCCAACAACAACAACAAAAAAAAGGTCTTGTGAACGATAAATTGTCGGATTTTAATAACGTTTAAGTTGTGTGCCCCAGGGTGGTGTTTTGGGTCCAGTCTTTTTCATAATATGCATTAATGATCTACCAGATGTACTTTCTACCAGATGTACTTTCTACCAACTGTAAATCGTTTGCAGACGACTCAAAAATATTTGCAGAATCTGATAAACTCTTGATTATCAAAGCAAATATCGATTCTCTTTTTAAGTGGTCTAGGGAATGGCAAATTAAAGGTTTTTTTTTTTTTTTTTTTTGTAGACAAATGTAAAGCTTTGAATGCAGGAAAATTCCAGCCTTATTATGACTATTATAAGATATTTGTTCTTCGAAAGCATTGTCTGTGATAGAATTTGAGAGGGATTTTGGCGGTATATTTGACCCACTTTCGACCCACATGTCAATGATTGCATTAATAAGCCTGATCGATTGTTAAGAAATATTTATAGAAGTGTTACGTTTTATGATAGAAATTGGATTCTTAAACATTTGTTTATGTCTTCTTTTTGTTGTTTTTGAGAGGGGGGTTGTTTTCTTCTTTTTTTTTTGGTTTTGTTTCAATGTGCTTTAACTACAATAATCAATAAGGAATATGAAGCCAAACTTCTTTTTTTAAACACAAAAAGTCAACTTGCTTTTTTTCCAGCACGTATCAGTTACTGCCTGAACCCGAGACCCGGATACTCATTCGTATAATCTGAGTCGAGTAGAGTTAAGTTTCCTTACTCAACAGCAGGACGCCAGTCGGGTTTGGTTTATGAACGATCGTGGTCATCCACCCTATCAATAATCAACCAAAAACCATTCTCAAAACCGCTTGAATTTGTTAACAGAGTAGACAAGACACCATACGGACGACATTCCCTCTCGATGTCCCAGTGTCAGGGCCCTACGGTATTCTTTTATCTACTTCTAGCACCACCACCAGCGCGCCGGTCTCCATCCAAACCAATGAATGAGCGAGCTGCCAGTCCAGACAATAATTCGGCGGGTGACACCTTAAGTTCCATGACGGGAACTATAATCGGATTGTCTACCTTGTATTGGGTGAGGCCCCAGCGGTATCAGTGAATTGTAACGATCGCCTTGTGTCAGATCTAATAGAGGACAGCAGATGGGAGAATAGAACTTAACGCCCTTTATAACCCACATAATATTATTATCTCCTCTCATCCGTATGAATCACTGTGAAACAATGAATATAAAAGCTGCATAAATAAGAACTATACACTAAAACACGATACGTTTCGGGTTCAAAACCCTTCTTCACTCAACAACAAAAACAGTTAAAAAGATAATACTTCACGGTAAAACAAAGATAGAAGAGCTTTGAGCCCGAAACTTTCCCTGTTTAGTATTTTGTTCTTTTATATTTTTTTTTTGGTTTAAGAAGGTATGTTTATTTTTGTTCATTACTTCATAAAGTGGCTGTTCCAAATCTAAAGTTTCACGACAGAAATTATAATCGGATTGTCTACCCTTTACTGGGTGAGGCCAACCATGTCAATAGATTATATTATTATGGTCGCCTTGCACAAGATCGAAATCAGGACAGCAGCAGATGGAGAATAGAATTTAACGCCTGTCATAGCCCACATATTATTATGTCCTCTCATCCGTATGAATCGCTGTACAACAATGAATCAGTGCTGATGGTGACAAAAAGTGAAAAAGTAGGAAAATGTTGAACGATTGGCTTTAAGCACCATTTTTACTGCACTAAAGCCCACTTTTAGAGCAATTGAGATGATAGACTATCATTGATACTCAAACTAACTTCTGGAGAGTGGAAAACTGCATCTGTGTGTTCCACCACACATCAACTCTCTCATCTAGCACATTGTTTCGAGAAAATGTAATTCTAAAAAGGAGGAAATTCCTCCTCTGGACTCCAAAATCGCGGATTTCCCCGGATCCGAGGAAAACCATCAGCACTGATGAATATAACAGCTACAAACAAACAAGGAACTAAAACACTAAACGCGAATCGTTTCGGGGTGAAAACCCTTCTTCAGAGAACAACAAAACTAGTTTAAAAGGTTAATTCTTTACGATAAAACCAAGACAGAAGGTATGACTTCACGTTAGCTCCAGAAAGAATGGAATTGAATTCACCCCGATGTTTAGTAGAGGCAACTGGTCGTATTTTCATTTACAATTTCAGACAATAATAAATTCAGAAAAGAAAGAAAGAACATAAACACACACACACACACACACACACATTACACACACACACGCACGCACACAAGAAAGAAAAGTAAGTCTATTTTAAAATATCATATCGAATCAATGAAAATATATATTTTATTTTTTAAAATGACAATTTGAATACAGGTTGTTGTTACGAGTCGATGGCCTTTCCTAATGTCGTCATAGACATATCGCCGCCGTCGCCACTCATCGATCCCCATGCACAAATAGAAACATTTATAATTTGTCGTCGTCATCAGCGTTCAAAGTGAAGAAGACAAATCGAATTCAAACCTCAAATCAATAACAATTGATGACGACAACAACTCTCAACTTTAAAATAAGACACGTCTACAACCCCCCCCCCCCCCCCCCAACCACCACCACCACCACCACAACCATCACCCCCTCCTGCCCTTTAAAATAAAAATAAAATAAATATAAACATAAATTAATATAGCGCTTCTCCACGACTGGTTTATCATGCTCCACAATGTTTCATTTCTATCCCAGCAGGTTATATTATGGAATAAATACCTTTCCATTTAGCACAATACCAGTCGCCTGCTAGTCGTCCTTTTCGTAAAAACACTCTCCCTCTTAAAACAATATCCGTCACTGCCTACAGCAGGAAACTGACACAGTCACCGGTCTGCTCATGTAGTGAGAAGGAGGAAGATGCAGAGCAAATACTGCAGCGATGCAGAAAATACTCAACCCGGAGAGAAGAGATATATTGTGGCCCTCTGCAACTTTACATAATAAACTTTTCGGCCCGCTAGAAGAACTCAAAACAGACGAATACCTTCATCTTCGAAACGGGACTCCAACTGATATAAAGGCATACGAGAAGAGGAGGAAGAAGAAGAAGAAGAAGAAGAAGAAGAAGAAGAAGAAGAGAAGAAGAAGAAGAAGAAGAAGAAGAAGAAGAAGAAGAAGAAGAAGAAGAAGAAGAAGAAGAAGAAGAAGAAGAAGAAGAAGAAGAAGAAGAAGAAGAAGAAGAAGAAGAAGAAGAAGAAAGAAGAAGAAGAAGAAGAAGAAAGAAGAAGAAGAAGAAGAAGAGAAGAAGAAAGAAGAAGAAGAAGAAGAAAGAAGAAGAAGAAGAAGAAGAAGAAGAAGAAGAAGAAGAAGAAGAAGAAGAAGAAGAAGAAGAAGAAGAAGAAGAAGAAGAAGAAGAAGAAGAAGAAGAAGAGAGAAGAAGAAGAAGAAGAAGAAAAAGAAGAAGAAGAAGAAAAGAAGAAAAGAAGAAGAAGAAGAAGAAGAAGAAGAAGAAGAAGAAGAAGAAGAAGAAAGAAGAAGAAGAAGAAGAAAGAAGAAGAAGAAGAAGAAGAAGAAGAAGAAGAAGAAGAAGAAGAAGAAGAAGAAGAAGAAGAAGAAGAAGAAGAAGAAGAAGAAGAAGAAGAAGAAGAAGAAGAAGAAGAAGAAGAAGAAGAAGAAGAAGAAGAAGAAGAAGAAGAAGAAGACCAGACTCTTCCACCATCCTGAAACCCATCTGACGATTGACCACGCTCGACTTGGTTAAGACGAGACACTTTACCGCTTAGCACCGAGCCAAATCTTCTATTTAAAAAAAAAACGTTCTCTTTAGCTCTCTCCTTACCAGCCATTTTTAGAATTTCACCCGAAAATTCACACCCACCCGACACAAAAATAGACTTTTCCGTAATCAAACAAAAAAGTAACAAGTGCATTCTATACAAAATGTTGTTCAGCAAAATGATGTCTGCAACACAGTGTAGCTGTAATCAAAGCATTTCTTTAAATTGTGTGATGTACAAGAGAAATCAAAAATAGAAAGTTGTCGGTTGCATCGCAACGAATGTGACAATTTTCCTATGGTTGATAAGGAGAGGGTTCATTCAAATTATATCCCCCCCCCCCCCCCTCCCCTTCCACACACACCCTCAATTCTGACAACACCCATTGCCCTTATCACCATGCAATTTCTTTTGAGTTTGAGCTTTTATATAGCGCAAAGTCCATCAAATGTTTTCATAGCATTTTATACGGGCTCCCGAGCCAATAATATCAACACTTAACAAATCGTACGAGACGACGCTTGTAAAACGCTATAGACCATCTCTTTATTCCTGACAGAGAAAGCACGGCAACCCACCGGATACTCATTTTACACCGGAATACGAACAAAGAACCTTTATTTCCAGGACTTATTAGCTTTGCGGTGCCCCGAGCGGGACTGGAACTGCAGGCGAGTGTCAAACGAAAGGAGGACAAAGCCACTATACAAATTGTAACAATACTACCCAGCGAAAATTACGTCATAAACCCCCCCCCCCCCCCCAAAAAAAAAAAAAAAAAAAAAAAACACCAAAAACCAACCAAACTTGAGCGTTTATATATTGCAACATCCAATTAAAAGTGCTCAAAGCGCTTTACAAATGGTCCCTAGCCAACAGCAACACGTAACACGAAAGACGAGACACGACATGAAGCCCATAAGGCGATATTTCACCATTTCTTTCCGAAAGAGACAACGCTGTTAACGGCCGGAAAATCATTTTTACACCTCGAGTACGATGAGAGAATAGCATGTGAGTAAAAAGCCTTTTTCCAAGGACTCAAACTTCGCGCCGGCCGCTCAGAGCGGGACTCGAACCCAGGAATGTTTCGATCCGAAGGTGACTTTCATATTATAGACCAAATTATAGCCGAGAAAGTTGAAATCTAACGTCAGTGTGCTTCGATTTCGTTTTCATATCTATTATATTTATAAGCTTCAGACTTTTGACATGGAGAGAGTAGTCATCCAAATCGATCGATGTGTCAAATTGAGAGAAAAAAATATGAAAGAAAATATATAAAAAATTAATGTGTTTTGACCTGCATGCGCCTAGATAGGTTTTGTCAGTTGCCATATGGCATTTCATAAACTTTGATTTAAAACGAAAATAGAATAAAACATTGTTAATTTTTTTTAAAAGATAAAAAAACCTTGGCTTATTTATTTATTCAATTTATATTTATCTATTTATTCTAATTTTGGTTTATTTATTTATTTATTCATGAAACGTTTACTTACTTTTATTGTATTTATTTATTTTTCTGAAAAAAAAACGACAAAAAACAAACAAACAACAAACTATCTGGCAACCGTTTATAAACGTATGCCAAATAATAACTTGAAAGAGACCCGCCCAGCACTCCGTACGGCCGCCGATGTGGTGTATATTTATTAATCCCTAGATAGAAAGCATTTTCGACACAAAAAGGTTTTTAAACTGGTATCGATTTCATATCTTCTTCTATTCTAAATCAATATAGAACAGTTTTCTACACTGCAGTCGATAAGTCAAATCTGTAAAGACAGATGAAGAAGATAAGGTTGTTACGTACACCACTCTTCTACCGCCCCCCCCCCCCCCCCCCACACACACACACCACTACCACCACCTCTTCCCCCAACCCGATAGTGAAACATACTATATCTGTCCCCATAATATCATGTATAGATAGATTGAAGTTGACGTCACTCGGGTCTTTGTTATTGGTTTTTTTGTTGTTTTTTTTTTGCCATCCACGCTTGTGAGTAATTCTCACTAAACTGTACTATCCAGACTATAGATAGTATGAAGTTGACATCACTCAGGTCTTTATTATTGCTTTTTGCCACCCGCGTTTATGAGTAATTTTCACTAAACTGTATTAACCAGACTATAAACGTTCAAGGTTACACGTGATTTTATATGTTGGTCCGTTATACTTGAAGATGGCAATGTTGTGAACTTCTTAGCCAAGCGCATACTATCTATAAAAGTTCATGGTAACACAAAGTTTTGTGTGTTGGTCCGTTATACTTCCGGATGGCAATGTTTCAGCTTCTTAGCCATGCCCACAATATCGTGTATAATTTAATCACCAAGAGACTTCAGTGATCCCGATGGATCCGTTATTAGTAGAGCACACAACACACAAGACAATGCCCGTCTGGTCTGCCGTGCTATAATATATAATTTTTTTTTCAAAATCTATAACAACAAAAAACAACAACAGCAATAATAATAATAATAATAATAATAATAATAATAATAATAATAATAATAATAATAATAAAATAATAACAATAACAATAACAATAAAATAATAATAATAATAATAATAATAATAATAATAATAATAATAATAATAATAATAATATAATAATAATAGCAAAAGTCATTAAAATAATAATAATAATAATAATAATAATAATAATATAATAATAATAATAATAATAATAATAATAATAATAATAATAATAAATAATAATAATAATAATAATAATAATAATAATAATAATAATAATAATAATAATAATAATAATAATAATAATAACAACAACAACAACCGATACAATAGAGATGCCGTGTGTTGTTCTCTTTGTACTATCTACTGGAATGCTTGATAGTGCTACAAAATAATAAATGCTTGGCTATTTGTTGGTGGAGAATTATTAGATACTCGAACGTTAAACATTGGCCGAGATCGAGATATAAAATGTAAAAACCTCATTTTCGCCACGTGATCGAGTTTCAATCTTCTTCGCCGTGTAATTTGAAGCCCTACCGGCCTGAGAAAGATTACCCCGACCAAAGGGAGTCGTGGGTGATGAAAAGAAAAGGGGCTTACATTTTATTATTCGCGCGTTTCAAGAACTTCTGTTGCTTGCTGTAGATAGATAACCAAACTCATTAAAGGAGGGGGGGGGGGGGGGGGGGGGGGAAAGGGGAGTAATAATCAAATCTCTCTCCAGGCCCAAAGCCTCGTCGTTCAAACGTATTCATTCTCTCCCCTTTTCCCCTCACCGCCAATACAATCCTTTCAATAGCCATTCATTCATTCAATCAGCCCCCAATTGGTAGAGAATTACTCGCCGGCTAATCAACACTAATTGACCCAGTGGTGGTGAGCACGTGTCTTTTTTTCTTTTTTTTTTTTAACAACAGTGAGGTTGTAGGTAGGTGCATGGATTTGTATTACGGTTGGACAAAGTTCTGCATCTGCATCAATTCTGACTAAAAAGAAAGTAGAAATGATAAAATGACAATTAAAATAAAATAAGAAAAAATATATATTTAAAATAAGAAAAAAAAAATGAAACAAAATAAATTAATGGACAGAAAGAAAAAGAGGTAAAAATAAAGAAATGCAAATCAATCTAAATTGATGATGATGACGATGACGACGACGACGATGATGATAATGACGACGATGATGATTGATGATGATGACGACGACGGCGATGATGAAGATGATGATGATGATGATGATGATGACGATGATGATGATGATGATGATGATGATGATGATGGAATTACATGACAAGGATGATGATAAGAAACAAAATAGATATGAATTTCAGCTACTGTATCGATCAGGGAGAATGACATGATTGCATGGGAATAAACGACCATAATGATAGAAGAGAGAAGGCATGGTAGGTCGTCATTTTGGCAATTTACAGCAGGTTAGGTTAGAAGAAGACAATAATTTGATATAATACTATAATAGGATACAATGAATGAGGTGGTGTTTTATTCATATCTGTATAATATGAGGATGATGATAGCCACCAACCGCAGCCTCTCTCTCTCTCTCTCTCTCTCTCTCTCTCTCTCTCTCTCTCTCTCTCTCTCTATGTGTGTGTGTGTGTGTGTGTATCCCTTTATTTCTCTATCTATCTATCCATCCATCCATCTATCTATCTAGTTTGTGTGTTAGTGTGTGTGTGTGTGAGAGAGAGAGAACATTCATTCTCATTTTCTCTTTCTCTCTCTCTCTTACACACACACACACACACACACACACACACACACTTACACTGGGAGATTAAGAGTGAAGAGGGGAAAGAATGAGAGAAAGACACACACACAGAGAGAGAGAGAGAGAGAGAGAGAGAGGGGGGGGGGAGAGAGAGGGAGAGAGAGAGAGAGAGAGAGGGGAGAGAGAGGGAGAGAGAGAGAGAGAGAGAGAGAGAGTGAGTGAGTGAGTTAGAGAGAGTACCGACAACCCGTCCCCATTCTAAACAAGGGGATGTAATCCGTTTACAAGGATGATTGAGTGACAATAAGTAAAATGGAGTAATGTAATACCACTCACCACTCCAGCACCAGCCCAGCCTTTATACAGCCTTTATACAAGAACTGACATAACACTTTTTTTTTTTCATATTTTGACCTTTAGTTTTATTTTGACTTCAAATACGATGGCACAAAACTTGTCCAGAAAAAAAAAATAATAAAACAACAACCAAAAAAAACAAAAACAAAATCCATAACAACAACGACGACGACAACGACAACAACAAATCTTAAACTTGAGAATCCAAATACGTTAAAAGATGACCCTATCTCCCCCCCCCCCCCCCCCCCCTCCCCACACACACACAATCTTAAACTTTTGTAATTCAAATGTATTTTAAAAAAAGACCATCGAGTTTGTTTGCTTGGTTGGGTTTTGTTCTGTTTTTGTTTTGTTTTTTTCGTCTGTTTTTGCAGGTTACAAAATAAATAAAACAAAAAAGGCTTTTCGTCAGTACATGGCAGCCTTACGCACTCGACCAAACACACACCACACACAGACACACACACACTACCACCACCAATCACCGAAGGCACCATTAGCACGACATAACTTCTGCAGACGAAAGACGAATGCAACACTAATTCAGTACAATCTGCTAGTCATAAGTTACAACATTGTCGGGGTAGTCCACACGACTTGACACTTCACCTGAGCTGCCAACCCACCGAACTCGATCGCCCCCCATCAATCACCTCAAAGCAAGGACTTCATAATATACTCAATAGATGTCACTGCCTCTAAGGCATCGTCTGTACGACAACTCAATAGACGAAAAAAAGACGGTGACAACAATTCAGAACAATCTGCTGTTCATCCGTAACAACATTGCCGGGTAATATTCTCAACGAAGTCGACACGTTACATACACTTTATCGGAGCAGCCAACCAATCGAACTCGATCACCCCCCCCCCCCCCCCCCCCCCCCCCCCCACCAACCACCGAAGGCATCGTCTGTACGACATAATCCAATAGACCGAAAGACGGTGACAATTCAGAACAATCTGCAGGCCATATTATTACAACATTGCTGGTTTTAATATTCTCAAAAAAGTTACATTATATATGGGGTGGTCGACACTTCATCAAGAGCTGCCAACGCTCCACCAATCACCCTAGCATCGACACCACTTAACTTTCTCCTTACCTATCCTTTTCAGTATTTTCCCAAAATGACAGGCTTACCCAGCAGAAAAATTGATTTTTAAAAACTCAAACAAGCTCAAACAAGTTTGACGCCATTTTTAAGGTTTGTGTAGCGTCTAGTGAGTTGTCGTCAGTAGAGATCAAGGAAAACAGTTATTTCATTGGTTGAACTATTGAATACAACTCACGATTTTGATTTCTTTTGTGGCAAATGACTGGCATTTTGACATAATTTTTGGGTCAATGTCAGGCTATAACTTTACGATGGCTACGGTTCTTGTGTCAGGCTTATAAGTTGAACTATGGCTACGGCCTGACACTAAGACTTGTCTTTTGACGTCATTTTTAGGTAAATGAACTACCTAAGGGGCAGGGAGAAGGAGGTTGTCGTTAGTAGTACTCAAGGAAAGAAATGATCCCATTGGTTGAACTATTAAACACAACTCACGATGTGTTTTCCGTTGTGGTGTCAACTTGTCTCTTGACGTAATTTTTTTTTTTGTTTTTTTTTTTTTGGCCAGGGCGTAGCCATCGTTAAGTTATAGATAGAATGCGCTTGGCCAAGGAGTTCACAACATTGCCATCCGGAAGTATAACAGACAAACACACAAACTCTGTGTAAGCATGAACTTTTATAGTCTGGTTACTACAATTTAGTGAGAACAACTCACAAACGTGGATGGCAAAAACAATAACAAAGGCCTGAGTGACGTCATCTTCGAACTATCTATAGACTGACACTGAAACCCAAAAAGACTGGCATTTGTGACGCCATTATTTGGTTTTTGTACCGCCAAGTGAGTTGTTAGTAGAGCTCATGGAAACAAGTTATGTCATTGAATAGAACTCACGATTTGTTTTCTTTTGTGGCAAAGGACTGGCATTTTGACGTCATTTTTTGGGCAGTGTCAGGCTATAACTTTACGATGAACTACAACTCACGATTTGTTTTCCGTTGTATCAAGTGCCAACTTGTCTTTTGGCGTAATTTTTTTTTTTTTTTTTTTGGTCAGGGTCAGGCTTTACGAAGATTTCGCCTCGAGTCCGTGAATTGTTATCTATTTCATTGATTTGGACTGGCATTTCGTTTCGCCAAATGTAACAAGAGCATCACAATCCTCTCTCCCTTATTTCTGTCTAATTTTATTTTAGTGGTGAGTTTATATTTTCCTCAAGGGGTATTGTTTACGTGACAGGCCAACGTAACTCACTGCATCTTGTAGGGAAGAAAGGGAGTTTGGGGGTTGGGGGGGGGGGGGGGGGGGGGGGGCGGGTTATGGCATTGTGGTGGGAAATGAAATTGATATTATGATTCGGGATTGGCTGCGGTCATCTCTCTCTCTCTCTCTCTCTCTCTCTCTCTCTCTCTCTCTCTCTCTCTCTCTCTCTCTCTCTCTCTCTCTCTCTCTCTCTCTCTCTCTCGGTATGAGCAGGGCATGAATTATTACACGGTCAAAATAATAGACCCAACAAATACATAAACCAACAAACAATAAATAAATAAAAACTGGCCTCCTCTTAAATAATATATAGATAGTATGCAGATGACGTCACTCAAGCCTTTGTTATTGTTTTTGCCATCCGCGTTTGCGAGTTGTTCTCACTAAACTGTATTAACCAGACTATAAAAGTTCATGGTTACACAGAGTTTGTGTGTTGGTCCGTTATACTTCCGGATGGCAATGTTGTGAACTCCTTGGTCAAGCGCATTCTATCTATATCTATCTACATCAGTCCGTCCGTCCATCCATCCATCCATTCATCTACCAATCTGTCTATCCATCCACACATCATGCTTGATAGATTGATAAACTCAGTAGTTTGGTAGTTAGATAAACAGACAGATAAATAGATATAGATGGTTAGACAGATAGATAGATAGATAGATAGACAGATAGATAGATAGATAGATAGATAGATAGATAGATAGATAGATAGATAGATAGATAGATAGATAGATAGATCACATACATACAGACAGACAAATAAAGAGAATGACATAGAGATAGAGAGATAAAACAAAACGACACCCCCCCCCCAAAAAAAAAAAACAAAAAAAAAAACAACAAATGTTAACTATATTATTCAAGTGTTTTTAGCATTAAATCAAACCGATATTGAAACGGTGAGTCGGTCACATATTTATTTATGTTTATAAACTACAAACCAAGTGTCTTCTCTTCCTTTTGTAATTATGGGATAAGAACAAATTATATGACATCGATAATATGACGTTCCCCATATTATCAATTTTGTATATATCATATGATACGATTTATCCCGTCAACCTCATACATGGGCGTTACACTTCATTTATATTATAGGGAATCGCAAAAACAGAGAGGGAAAGAGAGAGAGATCGTCAAGTCCAAGACAGGAATTTAATTTTCCAAATTCGAAACCTTTCAAGCTTTTCCTCGAGCCACGAATTCCCTAATGAAATATTTCCTTCAATTATTTGAGTAGGCCATCTCTCTCTCTCTCTCTCTCTCTCTCTCTCTCTCTCTCTCTCTCTCTCCTCTCTCTCCTCTCCTCTCTCTCCTCTCTCTCTCTCTCCTGTCTGTCTCTCTCTGTGTCTCTCTCTGTCTCTCACTCTGTCAGTGTGTGTCTGTCTGTCTCTCTCTCTCTCTCTCTCTTCTCTCTCTCTCTCGTGTGTGGTGTGTGTGTGTGTGTCTCTCTCTGTGCATGTTTGTGTCTGTCTCTCTCTTGTCTCTCTCTGTCTCTCACTCTCTGTGCATGTGTGTGTCTGTCTGTCTCTCTCTCTTTCTCTCTGTGTGTGTTGTGTGTGTGTGGTGTGTGTGTGTGTCTCTCTCTCTCTGTGCATGTTTGTGTCTGCCTCTCTCTCTCTCTCTCTCTCTCTCTCTCTCTGTGTGTGTGTGTGTGTGTGTGTGTCTCCACACACACACACACACACACACAACCCCACCGTCTCTCAGCAAATGTCGTTTACTAATGGAACTGATTAATAATGTTTATAAAATAAGTGGCATGCCGTTTCCCATTTATCTCCGAGGTTCGATCCCCCAGTCGAGGTAGACTGATTTTTGGGGATGGGTTTTTGGGGTTTTTTTCTTTCTTGTGTATTTCTTTCTTGCTTTGTCTGGCACCTTTCATACACATTTGTTCAGATCTTTATCGTATACCGGTGCCTGCTCCCTAGTTCCTTAATTTAACACACGGGAATTGGGATCTCCTATTATGGCAAGTTAACTCACTCAACCCTAACACCGACTAAATCCGTCGTACACCCGGGGTTACTTTTACCCCATACTTATTTATTTATTACATTTTTCTGAGACAAATTATAGAAGTACCATCAAAGCTAATGTTTTTAGTTTTTGCATTTTAATGATGGTAGTTGAATAAAACAACAATAAAACAACATGCTCGTTGTCACAGTAAAGGTTGTTCACAATTATCTTATTAAATTTTATTTTATTAAGAACTGAATTCATCTCACTCCAGTTATATTTCGGTAGGCTTAGATAAACTTTACCTTCTAATATTAGATCGTCTTTCCTTTTATAGCCTTCCCTCGAATTAATTTCTAATTAGTGAATACTTTTCGTTCTACATTCTGTCACGTAGCCACTTATTATAAAAGCTGATAGGTCTAACATTTGACACTCACTTTCTCTCCACAATCTATGCCGGACGGCCAGTCGCTCTATTCCTTCTATATACTGTAAGATTTTTATCTTTTGGGACTTTGTAGATATTATATCTACACCATTAAGACGCCGGAGCTTTTAACTTTGATTGTATAATCTTCAAGGATCAAACCCAAGCCCGCTGTCAAAGGACTACACAATAACTTCTTACCAATTGCCTGGAAGTGGAATTTTACGAGTCCGATCCTGTTATCAGAGGAATAGATCATCCAAGCCCATCAACTGCCTGGAAACGTAAACTTACGAACCTGACATATTATCATAAGTTACGTAAAATATTCATATCTCTATTTGTAACTGCCACGATCACTGTTTATCTCTTTTAATTAAATTTCATCATTATTTTTATTTCATTGTAAACAAATCGTTAATTGTTTTTCATTTATAGTAACTAGTAAATTCTGGGGCCTCATTCTACATGTATCTTTATGCATAGTCGAGTAGCTCTTTACTCACTTGAGACCATGACACTCATTTTTAATAAATTTTTTTCTAATTTTGAAAAGCGGCAAAAATCTCTAGGATTGAGTGAGTTAAACATTACGTTCCCAACCAATAACGATCGACGAACGACGTGGAGGAAAACGAAGATCTATCCTAAGAAGGCTGAGGACAGATCTTCCGTTTTATTCTACGTCGTTCGTCGATCACTGGAGGTTGGGGAACGTAATGGTTAACTTGCAAATCTCCAGCGGAAGAAGTGGCAAGTATTTTCGTAGAGTTTTTTTGGGTATTGTTTTTTTTTTTTTTTTTTTATTTCATCTGAAAAATGGCGAAACACGTTTTGTCAGATAGAAAAGATATTTTTAAAAAATTAAAACTTTAAGAAGTAAACAGAATAATTCTGAAACAAAATCTGCCATCCTTTCCATGTTTCAACATTAATTATAAATCTTCGCGTTTTTATTATCCAGAAAACAATGTTATTTGTTTCGTTTCCTGAAAATTAATCTTTTGGCATAATTTGTTCTTTTTGTTCGTTTTTTTTTTGTTTTTTTTTTTGTGTTTTTTTTTTCTTTGAGGGGGGGGGGGTGTTTTCCTTGAAATTATTTCCATTAAATCCACAATAATTTAAAAACACGACAAACAACAATAATAGCAAACATTTCTTTCATTTAAAAATCGCGTTGAAAATTGCCTTTTCAAAAAGAATCCAGCAGACGATGAAAGGGCCATTCAATTTGTCGGCAGACGATGAAAGGTTCGCCTTTGTTGTACACATCATCTTTGCTTACAGACAAATTTACTCACTAAACAAATAACAAATACATAACGAGGATGAAAACAACAAATTAATTATTTTGGTTTACGTTATCATTACTTTATTGATAGCTAACAATATCCATGAACGTACAGAGTGAATTTTACTTTTTATGGTTGAAAATGGAGGATAATGGATGGTGATGGCGATTATATTATATTATCATCACGATCATTTTTATCATTATTATAATAATATCATCATCATCATCATCATCATCATCATCATCATCATTATTATTATTATTATTATTATTATTATTATTATTATTATTATTATTATTATTATTTTTCATTATCATTATCATTATATTATTATTATTATTATTATTATTATTATTATTATTATTATTATTACTATAACTATTATTATTACTATTATTACTATTATTATTACTATTATTACTATTATTATTATTATTATTTTATTATTATTATCATCATCATCATCATCATCATCATTATTATTATTACACAACAACGCTTTTAATTGTCAAAGAGAATTGCAAGTCCCTATTATAAGCCATCAGCATTGTGATGGATCGTCCAATCGAAACGAGGCCCCGGGGTCATGTGACCTGACTAGAGACCTCAGAGGGAAAAAAGGAAAGAAGCTTTTTGTATCCATCCCAGTGAGTGGTTGAATGATCACCTGTCACTGACACATTCTCCAACAGAAGACAAGGCTCAGACCGTTCTAAGTCGGTGGTGGATATAATCCCTATTTAGTCTCGATGCCCGGCGGATGGGGATGGGGATTGGGGGGGGGGGGGGGGGGAGAGAGAGAGAGAGAGAGAGAGAGAGAGAGAGAGAGAGAGAGAGAAACTGCACATTTAGCCGAAAAATGATTCATTGAATTTAAAATAAAGATTTTTAAATTAAAAAAAAAAGTTATCTCAGAGGAAAAATGGAGTATGCTGTCGATAAACGTGATGATTATTATTGTCACTCTAATACAAAATGAGTATAACCAAATAATATAACAACGGCAACGACAAAAACAAACAAACAAACAAAATCAACCCAAAAAAAAAGGTGTTTTTTTTTTAAACAAGAAAAAACCGCAACAAAATTTCTTTTTGTATCTCCTGCGTATTTAAAATGAGACAAATTGTCTCAAAACAAAATTATATCGGGATGAATTTGATGCATAGATTTGAACTTTAATTCTCTCCTTACCAGCTTTTTTTAGAATTTTAACCAAAACGTTATAGTCACCCAACACAAAATCAGATTTTTCAAACAGAGTAACGAGTATATTATTCTACATTTTGTTCGGAAAAATGAGCTCTGCAACACAGTGTGGAGTTTTTATAGCTTTACCTATACTATAATATAATGAAATCAGAATAAGAAAATTGTTGGCTGCATCGTAACGAATGTGACGATTTTCCTATGGGTGGTAAGAAGGGGGTTAATTCACTCAATCCTAGAGAGTTTTGCTACTTTTCAAAATTGGAAAAAAATATATTAAAAGTGAGAACGTACATAGTCTAGATAGTTTTATTCACCTATCATTAACATGCAAAAACTAAAAACATTAGCGTTGATACTTCGCCTATAATTTGTCTCTGAAAAATGTAATAAATAGGCATGGGGTTAAAGTAACCCGGGTAAACTACGGATGCTAGGGTTGAGTGAATTAAGGAAAATCCTTTAAAACAATTGATTTAGAGAGTTTGGTGGAAAACGATATTTGATTATCTTAGAAATAATTTTATTGAGGTGCAATTTCTCAAAATATACTATATATGCACAAAAACACGGTCGAAATTTTAACATCAATTGTGTCTTAAAATTTTGATTCGCAACTTTGTAATGCTTAATAAAAATCCCAAGCTAAAGCTGTAAAATATCTCTATGGTGACACAGAATGCTACAATGTTGATAGGAGGGAAGAAGATGATGGAGGCTATTCCTTCAATTGTTGTAGTTGTATCGGATCTCCCTTCCGCTCAGCAGTATAGATGGAACGAATATGACGTCCCTCAGGCCTTTGTTATTTATTTATTTTTTTTTTTTTTTGCCATCCGCGTTAATGAATAATGCTCACTAAACTGTATTAACCTGACTATAAACGTTCATGGTTACACACCGTTTTGTGAATTGGTCCGTTATACTTTCGGATGGCAATGTAGTGAACTTCTTAGCCAAGCGCAAACTATCTATAGCTACACGAGAGGCTGGGTCTCTTTAAGAAATTGCGACGGTTAGAGAGACCTAGAGATGAGTCCGTCTCCCTTCCAGATTATTCTTAATAGCCAATATTCTCAACACAAACATATAACATAGAAACGATTGAGACATTGAGTATGCTCCGGTGTATGGGGTGAATTTTTAATTCAGAAAAGTGAGTGGAGCAGGCACTTATGTTGGTAACAACAAGATATGAAGTGAGTAGAAAAGTGCCAGAAGACAATAGAGAATAAAAATTTTTCGCGGCGGTGGTGGGGTTTGAACCTGCGACCTTATTGGTACGACAACTCCGCCTGGCAGGTGAGAGCGTGGCTCTACCGTGTGAGCTATCCACGAACACAAAAATATTCGTTTCAAACCCAAGTCATTTCTAGATCCCTCTCTCACCCACTTCTGGGACCGCTGATTCGTTCGCCCACCACCATCGCGAAGTATTTTGACCAGCAGTTAAGCTTAATAGCAATATTTCAACACAAACATATAACATAGAAACGATTGAGACATTGAGTATGCTCCGGTGTATGGGGTGAATTTTTAATTCAGAAAAGTGAGTGGAGCAGGCACTTATGTTGGTAACAACAAGATATGAAGTGAGTAGAAAAGTGCCAGAAGACAATAGAGAATAAAATTTTTCGCGGCGGTGGTGGGGTTTGAACCTGCGACCTTATTGGTACGACAACTCCGCCTGGCAGGTGAGAGCGTGGCTCTACCGTGTGAGCTATCCACGCCGAGACACAAAATATTGGGTTTCAAACCAAGTCATTTTAGATCCTGATCTCCCACTTCGGTGACGCGATTCGTTCGCCACCTCCATCGCGAGTTTTGTCACATAAGGTCGCTTCAACCCACTCACCTGCAAACAACATTATATTTCTATGATACTATTGGCACTTTATCTCCTTGATATTTGTTGTTACTCAAAAGAGTGGAGCAGGCACTTATGTTGGTAACAACAAGATATGAAGTGAGTAGAAAGTGCCAGAAGACAATAGAGAATAAAATTTTTTCGCGGCGGTGGTGGGGTTTGAACCTGCGACCTTATTGGTACGACAACTCCGCCTGGCAGGTGAGAGCGTGGCTCTACCGTGTGAGCTATCCACGGTCCCAGAAGTGGGTGAGAGAGGGATCTAGAAATGACTTGGGTTTGAAACGAATATTTTTGTGTTCGTGGATAGCTCACACGGTAGAGCCACGCTCTCACCTGCCAGGCGGAGTTGTCGTACCAATAAGGTCGCAGGTTCAACCCCCACCACCGCCGCGAAAAATTTTTATTCTCTATTGTCTTCTGGCACTTTTCCACTCACTTCATATCTTGTTGTTACCAACATAAGTGCCTGCTCCACTCACTTTTCTGAATTAAAAAATTCACCCCATACACCGGAGCATACTCAATGTCTCAATCGTTTCTATGTTATATGTTTGTGTTGACAATATTGGCTATTAAGCTTAACTGCTGGTCAAAATACTTCGCGATCGTGGTGGGCGAACGAATCAGCGGTCCCAGAAGTGGGTGAGAGAGGGATCTAGAAATGACTTGGGTTTGAAACGAATATTTTTGTGTTCGTGGATAGCTCACACGGTAGAGCCACGCTCTCACCTGCCAGGCGGAGTTGTCGTACCAATAAGGTCGCAGGTTCAAACCCCACCACCGCCGCGAAAAATTTTTATTCTCTATTGTCTTCTGGCACTTTTCTACTCACTTCATATCTTGTTGTTACCAACATAAGTGCCTGCTCCACTCACTTTTCTGAATTAAAAATTCACCCCATACACCGGAGCATACTCAATGTCTCAATCGTTTCTATGTTATATGTTTGTGTTGACAATATTGGCTATTAAGCTTAACTGCTGGTCAAAATACTTCGCGATGTGGTGGGGCGAACGAATCAGCGGTCCCAGAAGTGGGTGAGAGAGGGATCTAGAAATGACTTGGGTTTGAAACGAATATTTTTGTGTTCGTGGATAGCTCACACGGTAGAGCCACGCTCTCACCTGCCAGGCGGAGTTTCGTACCAATAAGGTCGCAGGTTCAAACCCCACCACCGCCGCGAAAAATTTTTATTCTCTATTGTCTTCTGGCACTTTTCTACTCACTTCATATCTTGTTGTTACCAACATAAGTGCCTGCTCCACTCACTTTTCTGAATTAAAAATTCACCCCATACACGGAGCATACTCAATGTCTCAATCGTTTCTATGTTATATGTTTGTGTTGAGAATATTGGCTATTAAGCTTAACTGCTGGTCAAAATACTTCGCGATGGTGGTGGGCGAACGAATCAGCGGTCCCAGAAGTGGGTGAGAGGGGATCTAGAAATGACTTGGGTTTGAAACGAATATTTTTGTGTTCGTGGATAGCTCACACGGTAGAGCCACGCTCTCACCTGCCAGGCGGAGTTGTCGTACCAATAAGGTCGCAGGTTCAAACCCCACCACCGCCGCGAAAAATTTTTATTCTCTATTGTCTTCTGGCACTTTTCTACTCACTTCATATCTTGTTGTTACCAACATAAGTGCCTGCTCCACTCACTTTTCTGAATTAAAAATTCACCCCATACACCGGAGCATACTCAATGTCTCAATCGTTTCTATGTTATATGTTTGTGTTGAGAATATTGGCTATTAAGCTTAACTGCTGGTCAAAATACTTCGCGATGGTGGTGGGCGAACGAATCAGCGGTCCCAGAAGTGGGTGAGAGAGGGATCTAGAAATGACTTGGGTTTGAAACGAATATTTTTGTGTTCGTGGATAGCTCACACGGTAGAGCCACGCTCTCACCTGCCAGGCGGAGTTGTCGTACCAATAAGGT
>NC_088371.1:19319373-19326873 GCF_034508935.2 Berghia stephanieae
GAATCCAGAGTCGCATCAAACAGTAACCAATTTTATTATTTTTTTTAATAAAGAAAAATAAAAAGAAAGAAAAATATCTATAACCAAATAAACTAATATGTATACTATGACATCAAAGTAGTTCGGCCTAGCCTGTAAGAGTTTTTGTGATTTCTTTAAACACAAAAATAAAAATAAGCAGCTCTATGCCATGGACGGCAGGCATCGTGTTGATCCGGGCAAGCAGGAAGAGGAAACACCAGAAGTCCCGGCGGAACCGGAAACACGTCCGTTTATCATTTCCGGAGTGGAAGCCAAAAGTAACCATCACCCAAGACCACCACCCGCCATCATCGGCTTTCCCTGCTGATAGGATTTCTTCAGACTTGAATCCTTACCATTGTCAGAAGTCAACTCTTTTTAAAAGGTAAAGGAAATGGTCACATGCATTCCTCTTGTAAAAACCAGAAAGAAAAATAAAAGTTTACTTAATAAATCGAGAGACTATGATGGCCCTCAACTTACGTGTACATATTTGCAGGCCGAACGAAATGATGGGGTGATAGGGCCTTGTTATATCGAACAAAAACAAAATGCTACGTTGGTTTGAGAATATTTCAATAACAATAAAGAATTTGGGTTATCAGTATATATTAAATTAAGTCACTCTCGACTTTCAGCATACGGAAAAAGGAATCTGTAATATCAATATATAAGCATAGTTGTCCGTTTAATGAACGTGATAATAAGTCGATCAACTCAAAATGTATGGTTCAAGTGTTGAATAAAATTTGAACTCAATAACTTCTATTGTCTCAATTAAGAGAACTCCACAGAGCTTTTTATTTGGGAATTGAGATATATTTTCTGCATTTCGCTCACTAATCGTAAAATTATTTCACAATGTTAAGAACGGAAAATGGTTCATATACAAAATTTAAGAAATTGACAGTTTTCAAAATAATGAGAGGAACCACGAACTGAATCGATTCAATGCAAGTATTCCCACCTTATTGTCATCATATTCGCTAACCGGAAGGTTGCCACGTCTGTTTTCGATGGGATTTGACTGAACATTTTTGATTTTTCGATAAAAATTATCACGACGTCTAATCAATCTCATTATACACGCAAACCATCTTCATGTCAATTGTAAACACCATGCAATTTTTGGTGACAATCGACCCATTGGTTTCGGAGCCTTGGTGTTCTTTCTTCCTTTCTTAAAATGGCCGCCGTCTTACGTACACGATTATTATCATCATGTATCATTGCGCAAGACGGCAATGTCCAATATTAAAATCAATGCCCGTTGTGCATTTTTGCATTATCTATATTGTAATAGCGTATCTGTCACATGCACAAGAAGCTTTAATAAAAGCAGTTTTCTTCGATAATAATAATAATAATAATAATAATAATAATAATAATAATAATAATAATAATAATAATAATAATAATAATAATAATAATAATAATAAGAAGAAGAAGAAGAAGAAGAAGAAGAAGAAGAAGAAGAAGAAGAAGAAGACGACGACGACGACGATGATGGATGATGACGACGATGATGAATAGTAAATGATAAGGATGACATTCTCTATCTTGCTTTACACGACCCATTACTTTTAAAATGCTCTAGAAAAGTAATGATGTGGTTCCAGCTTTAAAAAAAAAAAAACAACAAAGATCCATTGTGTATTGAGCTTAAAATTTTTAATCGATTTTCATATTCTAAAGAAGGTCAGAACCTGGAGAAAGAGCGGAATCCCAAGCAGGCATTTTCAGGACAACAGCTTCCCTTCCCTTCCCATGTGCAAGATAAATAAATATATAAATATTGGTGTATGTAAACAAAGAGAAAAGACAAATACATAAATCCACCAATTCCGGGGGGGGGGGGAGAGAGGGAGAGGGGGAGAGAGAGAGAGAGAGAGAGAGAGAGAGAGAGAGAGAAAGAGAGTTGAGAAGGATGGAGAGAGACAGGTAGATGAAGGGAGAGAGAGAGAGGGAGAGAGAGGGGGGGGGGGAGAGGAGAGGAGAGAGAGAGAGAGAGAGAGAGAGAGAGAGAGAGAGAGAGAGAGAGAGGAGAGAGAATAAATGATCTCACAGGATGAGGGCTAATGGCACAGTTTGCAAAAAGAAGAAGAAAAAAACTTTGAAGAACCAACAAACAATTTGTGGACCTCCTATGGAACCATCGTGTTATTGATTTTGGCCCTATTAATGGCAGGTAAATACTACTGTAGGGCATTGCTACTGGAGACATAGTCAGATGGCTCCTTTCACACACACAAACACACACACACACACACACACACACACACACACACGAAAACAAGATCACGCCCTTATACAACAATGATTATGCGTTGTGTGAAAGAGACGGAGGAGGAGAAAGAGACTGATGAGACTAAAAGCCTGTGATTTTGGTTCCCCGGAGCCTGTCCACATGATACCCTGTTTGTGTTGGTGAGATGAAGTGCAGCTTTGTACGTGAAATGTGAGTGCCTCTACAACCAATTCCATCAACTGAAAGACATGAAACAGCGCAACAACAACAACAACAACAACAACAACAAAATGAGTATACATTTACTATACCACAGAAACCATCATCACTTGTCCTGATAATAAATTTGGAGAGAAATAAAAAGGATGACCCTCGTTTAAAATACAGTATTTGTCTACTAACATTAGCGAATTGTCACTCTAAAGGCTTAACCCTCTCCTTACCGGCCATTTTCCGGATTTTCCCCAAAACTTCACGCCCAACCTATACAAAAACAGATTTATCTCACTCAAACACTAAATCTGTTAGTTCTTGCTATACATATTTATTTTTTATTTTTTGGTAATCGAGCTCTTCAACACAGTGTTAATATACTTTAACGATAGCAAACATTTTTGTTCAAATATTATGATGTAAAAAAGAAATTTGAATGACAAAAATTTTAGTTGCATCGTCACAAATGTGACGATTTTCCTATGGGTGGTAAGGAGGGGGTTAAAGTGCGGCTTCGTGGCCTATCTAGTGGAATGACTATTCTTGGCTTTGGAGTCCCGTGGTGGACGATGCAAAGTTGTTTCCTTGGAAAAGGCACTTTACTCACATTTTTTTTCTCTCACCATACTCAGGGTGTAAAATGAGTACCTGGTCGGAGACACCAACTGTTCTTGACGAAATATAATTGTAATAGCGTCCAACATGTCCAGTAGTGTATTTGGCTTGGGACCCTTTGCAAAGTGCTTTGAGCAGACTTAGTGGGCATTGCGTAAAATAAAAGATGGCTTAAAACTAAAAAAAAAGTGGAAGTATATTATTACTCATTGAGTTCAAATAGAGATACATTTAAATGGTTACAACCAACGTGTACATTTATGCAGCTCTGACATCCGAACCCACTTATGGGCCTAGATTAACATTGTTGTAATGGACAATATTTTGCATCATTTTATTTTTTTTGTTGGATTTCCATTACAACAATGAGCTTTGATCTATAAGGAATTGGGTTATCAGACCTGCAACATACAGAGTAACAGTGTATGTTGTGATTGTGCACGGGCAAGACCATATAAATCACGTTTTGTTTTTGTTTTTGTTTTTTCTTTGGGTTTGATGGGGAAGCTTTTCCTTTTGGGAAGATCTGTTTATCTTAAACTTTCTTTTCCTTCACTTACTCCTTCTCTCTCTCTCTCTCTCTCTCTCTCTCTCTCTCTCTCTCTCTCTCTCTCTCTCTCTCTCTCTCTCTCTCACTCTCTCTCTCTCAGTTGACAGGAAACCATTTAATCAGTAACGTGTCTTGAATCATATTATGGAATCCGAACCAAAATGGCTTGTTACTCATAAGTACATGAGCACTCACCCATTACTCATACTTTAAAAAAATATAATAAACTTATGGAAGGAACTTTCTTTTTCTTTTTCAAAAACAATTATAAACTTATAAACAAAATGATTGGTTCTTTAAGTCAAGCAATAAACAAATGGATAATTCCAATCAGATACAAATTAACCATTATTATACACGGGGGTAGGGGTTGGAGATCCGATTTGAGGGGTGGTGTGTGTAGGCCTGAGAGGAACGGAACCAATAAATAGAACTAGCGGATGGTGGTGGTGGGTGGAAGGAAGGGGTGAGGTGGGGGAATTTGATAACATTAACATCAACATATTCAAACGTGTGTTGCCCAGGATATTAGATTCAATTATATTATGTGTGGAATTGCTTGGATGTACGTGTGTGTGTGTGTGTGTGTGTGTGTGTGTGTGTGACTGTGAGAGAAATTAAAAAAAAAAAAACACACACACACACACAGAGAGAGAGAGAGAGAGAGAGAGAGAGAGAGAGAGAGAGAGAGACTGAGGAGCGAGAGAGAGGGTAGTATCAGTATGTAGTAGTATTAGTGGTCATTTTGCTGCCTAGGGTTCTTCTTCATTTCCTCAGATCTCTCATCGCTGTAGTATTTATAAACAAATAAATAGTATATAATAAATTCCCCTTTTTCATCTGCTGAGATGCTGATCTTGATAAAAGACCCGAGAAAATAAGGCGTCAGTCGAAATGCAGAGCAAAAAAGTTCAACAAAGGAAATAGGAGCTCAGTTTCTTGCTCAAGAGAGGCGAAGAAAAAAACAAAAAACAAAACAAAAAACAAACAGAATTGTCGGCAATGGACTCGAACTTGGGTCCTCTGGTAGAAATACAATCAACGCCAAAACTCGGTAATCGTGTCTCCCCCTTTTGTCTTTGTGTTTATTTATTTGTTTGTTGTCTTTCCTATTTGAGAGACAATGCCTTATATCCTTTACGAAAACGATTTACACCATTCTCTCTCTCTCTCTCTCTCTCTCTCTCTCTCTCTCTCTCTCTCTCTCTCTCTCTCTCTCTCTCTATCTATCTATCTATCTATCTATCTATCTATCTCTTACTAATATATTAATTTAACAAACTCTCCCACTCTCTCTTCCTCTCGTATCTTTCCTTTCTCAAATTCATTGGAAAAATAATATTATTATAATATCGTTGCGCTACTTCTTCCATAAAAAGTTTGAAGAGAACAATGGATTGCAATCGCTGGAACAGAGATGAAGATAGAGAGGAGGGATGGGGGAGGAGAAAGAGGAGGAGGACTACGACGACGACGAAAGAGAAGTGGAAGACAGGAGAGGAAGAGAAGAAGTAGAGGTGGGATGTAGAATTCACTCTCGCTCAAAAGACGGACTGGCGAACGGACACAATAACTTCCCCGGGGAAGGAACATCCGTCATCATCGTCATTTTCCGGCATGCATTATTAATCACCCTTGTAAGAAGAGAGAGATCGGGAATGGGTTAGGGGGGGGGGGGGGGTGACGTGTGGGGGTGACGATTGGATGGGGGGGGGGGGGGGGGGGAAGAGGGAACCGAGACCCCTAGGGATTACATTGGAACTGATGACAGCAATCCCAAATATAAAATTGCAGGGCGAAAATGCCGAGACGATCCTTTGTCAACATATTTCATCCATCTCTGTCATCATTGTCATCATCATTATATTTTCATCATCGTCGTCATCATCATCGTCATCGTCGTCACCATTACCATCATCATCATCATCATCATCGTCGTCGTCGTCATCACCTACTGTCATAATCGCTTCAACCATCACAAACAACATCGATAAACTACGACGACAACTACACCAACAACAACAACAACAACAAAAACGACGACGACGACGACGACGACAAAAGGAGTATCGAATCATATAATAATATTGTAAATCGATTCATCAAACTGTGAACGAGCACCATAAATCATAGTATCTTACACAATGTATGCATCATTTAAATTCATTTAAGTATAAATTTATCTATGTATATTTATTTATTTACATACTTATATTATTCATTTAAAAAAATTAATTTATATATATATATATATATATATATATATATATATATATATATATATATATTATATATATATATATATATATATTGAATCGTGTTTGATACAAATATGGTACGAAAAGTGCTCGACATGTAGTAATGGAGCGAATTATTATTTAAAATATTTACCACAATGTTTGGGGCAGTCTACATCAATGTTTCAGGCTTAATTTGCCATCTTC
The DNA here is from genome assembly GCF_034508935.2 of Berghia stephanieae. Classification (NCBI taxonomy): domain Eukaryota; kingdom Metazoa; phylum Mollusca; class Gastropoda; order Nudibranchia; family Aeolidiidae; genus Berghia; species Berghia stephanieae. The sequence continues at coordinate 19,325,465 of NC_088371.1, forward strand.
AGGACTGAGTTGTTTTGTCAACAAAACAACTCAGTCCTGAAGATGGTAAATTAAGCCTGAAACATTGATGTAGACTGCCCCAAACATTGTGGTAAATATTTTAAATAATAATTTTTATATTATATATATATATATACATTATATATATATATATATATATATATATATTATATTATATATATATATATATATATTTTATATATATATAATATATATATATATATAGAGAGAGAGAGAGAGAGGGGGGGGGGGGCGAGGGAAGAGGGTAGTATGTAGTACATACACACATTCAACCATCCATCCATACATACATACACCTATTTACTTATTTATTTATTCATTTAGTTTCTTTTTGCTGTTTAACGTATGATGGTTTCCTTCCTTCATCTTTATCCACGTTGTATGTAACGGATCGTGGGTAAAACAAAAACCCGCAAGAAATGAAAATACCAAAACAGAGAGTGCACCTAGTCCTGATATTATTGCCTGACTGAAAGTATTGGAACGGTAACTCTGCGTACATAGCCTTTGAGATAACGAAGGCCACGCAAGGTCTCTGTTTCCCCGGGGACCTGTCGTCATAATATCTAATCTACAATCAGTTTAAATATGCAAAAAAGTATGGAGATTTAAGCACTAAATAAATAAATAAATAAATCCTAAAGAATTCGATGCTTTAACTCTTTTCAAATGCGGTTCGACCTTATATTCTAACTCCTACGTTAAAATATCATTGCTGTTGCAAGAGATTAGAAAAAAGCGAAACGTCCGTCAAACGGAGGTTAATTAATTAATCATTGCTTTCTGCCCATAGGACGGACGGGCACATCACATCTTACAGACAGCCCTCCATTCACGTCTGAGTGGACAGAGGGCATAGAATTGAAAAGAATAAAAATAAACAATAACACACACACACATACACACACACACACACACACACACACACAGATACGCACATAATAAATAAGCATATGCCTAATGTTGCTGATGGTCATAAGGGTGAATAACAGTTAGTAAAAAAAAGTGTTATACAGAATGTTGGTGATAACGTATCCATCGTTAAAATATAGCCTGACACTGAAACCCAAAAAGACTGGCATTTTGACGTCATCATTTGGTTTATGCACGGCCTAGTGGGTTGTCGTTAGTATTGCTCATGGAAACAAGTGGTCCCATTGGTTGAACTATTCAGTACAACTCACGATTTGTTTTCTTTTGTGGCCAAAGACTGGCATTTTGACGTCATTTTTTGGTCAGTGTCAGGCTACAGTTAAAGGATGGCTACGGTGATAGTCATCTTATGATTCAATACGTCACTACACATTGCTCATTCATTGTCAAGAGGACTGGTTACTGGTTACACACTTTCAAGTTTTAAACCGGAAAAGAAGAAGGTGCGATGTCAC
>NC_088371.1:19331873-19339373 GCF_034508935.2 Berghia stephanieae
TTCACAAAATCGGGCTTTCCGGATGAAATTGGACTGTCGTATGTCTAGATACTGATTATTGAAAAATCACACACAGTTAGTGCGATTTTACAGGGACGAACGGCAGCTATGTATGCTATTATTGTGCGCTATGTGGTCAAGTGGTATGACACTCGCTTTCGGATCGGAAGGTCTGAGTTCGAACTTCGCTCGGCGCATAGTTGAGTCCTTGAAAAAGGCTCTTTACTCACATTCTCTCACCGTACTCAGGTGTAAAATGAGTACCTAGCCGTCAACAGCGTTGTCTCTGTCCGGAAAAAAAATTTGTAATATCGCCTGAACGTCGTGTCTCGTTCTACGTGTTACGTGTTGCTGTTGGTCAGGGACCCCTTGTAAAGCGCTTTGAGCACATTTAGTGGATATTGCGCTATATAAAAAAAGCTCTAAAAAGCTCAATTATAGGATAAACTCATGCTAAATAATATTGGTGGAAATTGTGATCACGAAAGGAATTTTTCCTCGCCGTTAAAGGTTTGAAATGTAAATAAACAAACAACTCGCGTTCTTCTTAGCCAGTACTGATCGCAGATGTTACGCCAACCTGTCTCGCCTATCGGGAGTTTTTATAACTTCTGCAATATGATGTAACCTGATACATCAAATGGATAGCGGTAACCACTGGGACAGTGGAATGAATGTAAGATACACCCGAAAAAAACAAACTCTAATAATATATATTATATAAAATGTTAATGGCCAAAAAAACAAGCAACGGATCAAAAACTTACTTACTTATCCGAACCAGCGACCACCTGAGCTCTAGCCCTTCGGTCTTGTGACATGACGTAGAAGTTAAGATTTTTTGGGTAGTTGTTCCAGGTGACTATATTATAGTGTATAAATCAAAAACAAAAAGGGTCTTTTCGACATGTTGGGGCCATATTAGCACACGATCAAGGGTTTACCTCCCTCATGGAGTGGTCAAATAATGAGACTGATTTAAAAAAAAAAAAAAAAAAAAAGTCAACAATAGAAGCTAAGAACTACTAAGAACCCCCAATAACTTGGGATCACTATTTTTTCTATTATCTTCTCTTTTGTGTCTTGCTCTGTCTGTAAGTGATTGCAGCGGATACGATGGTGGGATGTTCACGCATGCGTACAAAGGGGTGCCAATGGCAAGAGATGGATGCCACTGACAGACGACGGAAATTGGGGACACGGGTGGCACGTGGGATAGAGAGAAGAGCAAGGGTTTAAAAAAAAAAAGATTATCGCGGGGGAGTAGACAGACAGACAGAGACAGACAGACAGACAGACAGACAGATAGATAGATAGATAGATAGAGGTAGATAGATAGATAGATAGATAAATGTTCAAAATGAAAATTATGCTCTCTCTCTCTCTCTCACACACACACACACACACACACACACAAACACACATTACAGGGACTGCTATGTGTCTGCTCCTCAACATCAATGTCAGAAAGTTCCGTTTAAACAGGAAAATTTGAATGTGGGGAGATGCCAAGTAAACATAGATTGCCAAACACAAATCCCATGATAGTGTTAGCTGGCTGTAATTGGTGTTAATCGTGTGATCCAAGGGACTTCATCTCCGTTTACCGCTGAGAGTTCAAGTGACCAATACTATGGTAATGGGGCTAGATGAACAACTAAGAAACGTCTGAGAATTTTGTCGCAGAGAAAGAAGTAAGATGGAGGGAGAAGGAGGGAAGCAGAGAGATATATAGATAGAGGAAAGATAGTGAAAGGGAAGAGGAGAGGGAGGAAGAGGCATTGTTATAGTAAAGGAGTGGGTAGGGGGGGGGGGGGGGGAAGGTTGCATTTTGATGTGGTGTTAATATTGTATTGGAGAACTAGGAAGAGGAGGAGAGGAGGAGGAGGAGGAGGGAGGAGGAGGAGGAGGAGGAGGGAGGAGGAGAGGAGGAGAGGAGGAAAGGAGGAGAGGAAGAAGAAGAAGAAGAAGAAGAAGAGAGAAGAAGAAGAAGAAGAAGAAGAAGAAGAAGAAGAAAGAAGAAGAAAGAAGAAGAAGAAGAAGAAGAAGAAGAAGAAGAAGAAGAAGAAGAAGAAGAAGAAGAAGAAGAAAAAGAAGAAGAAGAAGAAGAAGAAGAAGAAAAAAAGAAGAAAGAAGAAGAAGAAGAAGAAAAAGAAGAAGAAGAAGAAGAAGAAGAAGAAGAAGAAGAAGAAGAAGTGACAAAAGCCCTAGACCAAAATAACCAGATGACATAGACCAGAAGGAAACAAAACCCATTCACTCATACCCTAAGTCCATGAAAATAAACAAAAGACGTAAACAAATCCATTACAAGATAGTGACTGGATGGCGCCCAAACACTCTGGGAGACATTTCCAAAGGAAAAACAACAAATTTAATTACACTTCCTATTCTATGAGACCCCTGGGGGTCACCGATAAGCGCAAATTGACTTCATCAATTATTCAATTATTTTTCTTCTTTAATTCTTTTCAATATTGTTTTAAAATCTTTTTGTTTCCCCCTATTTCTTTTTTTGTTTTTTTTTGTTTTTTGTTGTTTTTTTTTTTTTTTTGTTTTATTTCGCAATATTTTATTTTATTTTATTCCATCTACAGACGGTGAATAAAATTTAATTGGATTTGAATGGTAAATCCCGCAGGGTCTACATCGCTAGTCGCTGACAAAATTCCTTTATTCCTTCCTAAGGGGAAAATTTGTCTGAAGGGTTTATTCCAAGAGACGACTGGAATGACCCAGGCGTCAGCCGCAATGCGGAACCCTGCAGAGTGAGCTAGGGCGAGGTGACTTACTTATAATTATAGCCATACAGCACGGTGGGAGGTTGAGCTCGATATCTTAAGGGTACAACGCTAAATAATAATAATAATAATAATAATAATAATAATAATAATAATTAATAATAATAATAATAATAATAATAATAATAATAACAATAAATAAAACAAACAACAACAACAACAACAATAATATAATAATAATAATAATAATAATAATAATAATAATAATAATAATAATAATAATAAATACAACGTTACCCACTAAATATTTTTTGACCAGTAAAATATGTTTTTAATTAAAATATTGGATGCTTATTGGATGCGATATTGGACTTCGCGAAGTCCAAGGTTTGAGAGTTTTGTTGTTGTTGTTTTTTTTTTTTTTTTTTTTTTTTTTTTTTTTTTTTTTTTTTTTGGCAAGATGAGGGTCATTTAAATCGATCGATAATCGAAGGACGCGTTTTAAGGCCAAATATTTAAATATTATGGATTTTTCCAGAATACGGCAGTAAAACGGACAACTATTCCAGTAGCTGAATCGGGACACCCTTACGCACCTTGCCGTCATAACCCAAATATGGCTGTTTGTTTGGGTTATTATTATATTATAAAATATAATCCAGATTGCTAGTCAAAATTAAAAAAAAATAATATGGGGTGTGCAAAGACCATTTCCATACATATAGATAGTATGCGCTTGGCTAAGAAGCTCACAACATTGCCATCCGGAAGTATAACGGACCAACACACAAACTATGTGTAACCATGAACTTTTATAGTTTGGATAATACAGGTTAGTGAGAATTACTCATAAACGTGGATGGCAAAAAAAAAAAAAAAAAAAAAAAACAGTAACAAACAAACGTGTGAGGTCAACTTCATATTATCCATAAACAGTCCAATAATAATTTTTCCCCCTTCAGATTAACAAATTGGATTCAATAGTCTGATGTCACGTCGCCCAGCAACGGCGGCCATTGTGGTTCTAAACAAAGAAAAACTGTACTTTTTATTCTTCATGCTGGCTAGAACTTATCCTATGTCTTGTGATCAGAATGTGTAAAAGTCAAAACATGATCAGATTTATGTTTTTGTCCTCTGGATACGCTTTTATGTTCGTCGGAGAAATATTTCATAAGGGCGTCCGCCATTGTTCCGATAGTTTAGAGCCAGATACTAAGTTACCATGCGTCATTACGGGGAAAGTGACGTTACGACTATTGAAGCGTATTGGGACAGTCCCGATTTTATCAAGACGGTTGGTCGCTCTGACCCAGAAAAAAAAAAAAAAAAAAGATATAAGAAATCTTGACTCCGTCCTCATTTGGGAAGCCGGTCCCTAGCCTAAGTGGACAGAAAGAGGTTTTCGGTGATTTCCGCGCGAAAAACGAAATGAAATGACGCGTGAGAAAACTAAGCAAGCCCTTACGAGTCTGGAACAATGAAGTGCTGGCACAGAAAATCATTGCGTCTCTTTAGCCTTATATATTATAGATAGAATGAAGTTGACGTCACTCGGGTCTTTTAAAAATAAAAAAAAAATAAAAAATTCCTTTTTATTAATTCCCAAGGGGAAATTTGTCTTTAGGGTCTATCCCAAGGGAAAACTGGAATAACCTAGGCGTCAGCGGCATTGCAGCGCCGCAAAGTGAGTTAGGGCGAGGTGACTTGCTCAAGGTCATACAACGAGGCGGGTAGTCGAACTTGGTACCGTTTGGGTACGAAGCAAAGACTGTACCGCTGAGCCACGCAATAGCTGTCTTATATACATACCGAACAAACAAAATTGTGAGCTCTCTAAATTATGAACAACTTTTGACAATGTTTTTAAAGCATAAAACTCAAAATTTATGGGATTGCACGGATTTACATTGCAGTATCAGAGAGAGAGAGAGAGGGAGAGAGAGGGGGAGGGGGGGGGGGGGGGGGGAGAAGGAAAGAAAGAAAGGGAGTGGATGAAAGAGAGAAAGAGTGAGAAGAGAGGGGGGTGAGAGAGAATAAAGAGAGAGAGAGAGAGAGAGAGAGAGAGAAGAGAGGGAGTGAGAGAGAATAAGAAGAGAGAGAGAGAGATAGAAAGAGATAGAGAGAGAAAGAAAGAGAGAAAGAAAGAAAGAGAGAAAGAAAGAGAGAAAGAAAGAAAGAGAGAGAGTGTGTGTGTGTGTGTGTGTGTGTGTGTGTGTGTGTGTCCGAGAGATTGGTATCAAACAACTAATACAAGTGTCTGCTGCTCCTTTTACCCTCGGATGAGATCAGCAGCAGGACACGACACAATATTTGTGCCAGACCGGTTGACAGTGACAGGAAACAGGAGCACAATCTACATAGAATTCTCACACAACTGGAACGTCAATCTGTGTCGTCATTTCCGGATAAGGAAGTCGAGGGGGCCATTCTTCCTAGCTAACTAAAGGGTTCACCCTCATGAATAGATAGTATGCGCTTGGCTAAGAAGCTCACAACATTGCCGTCCGGACGGAAGTATGTATAACGGACCAAAGCACAAAACTGTGTAACCATGAACTTTTATAAGTTAATACAGTTTAGTGAAAATTACTAATAAACGTGAATGAAAAAGAAAAAAAAAAAAAAAAAAAAAAAAAAAAAAAAAAAACAAAGACCCGAGTGACTTCATATTCATTCTAGCTATACACAGTCCCATGTTGACAATATATTCTCCAATATATATATATATATATATATATATATATATATATATATATATATATATATATATATATATATATATATATATATATATATATATATAACTACGGAGTGTAAACACCTCAAACGGAATACATTTTTTTCTTCGGACATTATGCCGACTGAAGACGTGGACGAAAGCCACAGAAACGTACGTCTTGGCCATATATAATGTGAGTGACAATTTATATTTTTATATTAGCTCTAACCATCATTATCGAGCACTTCCGTACCTACGAGTACCCACCAATACTCATATATATATATATATATATATATATATATATATATATATATATATATATATATATATATATATATTTGTTGTTGTTTGTTTTTAATCTAGACCTGCCTCAGAAAAGCATTAAAACTTTACAGTGGAATCCTGTTAAAGCCAACACCACCGGACCAGACCGATTGGTTCACTTTAAGCAAAATTGACTTTATCCATTATCAATGGAACACACTCATATAAATAACAAAAAACAAAAAACAATTAAAAAAAGTTTTGGGACCAACAAAAAGTATTCACTTGAAACAAGTTGATATTATGCGGATTCCATTGTATATAACTTTGTTTCAACAATCCAAATTTGAAGAAGAAAAATAAATAAATAAATAATGGAACCAATTCAAAACAATAGACTTCAGCATTAAAAGACAAAACAGTTATCATTCATTTGGAAACATTTATTTATAATTAAAATTATCAAATTTCTGACTGATTTTACTATAATATTTTGGTTGAAAATTCCGAATCTGGAGGAGGGGGGGGGGGGGATATTCTAATTTGATCAAAACAAACCAAAAAAAAAAAAATTTATCTATTAATTAAATAAACAAAAAGTATAATAAACAAATATCGTACCGATTAAATCTGTCTAAATGGCAGGCCCGAATATTCAATTATCTCTATCACTCAATCGCAGACGTTTGATTCAGGATGAGTAAGACGAGGAAAATACGGTCGAATAAATCAATGAAGAATAATGATAAATAAATAAGTCATAACAACGACGACAATGATACCAGCAAAAACAACAACAACGAAAATAATAATAATAATATAATAATAATATAATAATAATAATAATAATAATAATAATAATAATAATAATAATAATAATAATAATAATAATAATAATAATAATAATAATAATAATAATAATAATAATTTAATTGATAAAACAACAACCCCGACGACGGAAGAACTCATACTGGCAGCGACATGGGAACATGTCTGGATATAAAATTTAAGTACAAAAGCAGTGATACTGCAAAAGAAAGAGAGAAAAAAGTGTTGACAGAATCGCGGGAAACATAGAAGGGAGAAGAAGGAAAGAAAAATAAATAATTAAGAATTCTACATAGATAACTTACATACACACAATTATAAGGTGTATGTCTAGACTATGCTTTCATAATATGGTCAATACGAATCACAATACTTTATTTATTCCCTCCTAAATGTGCGGCTATGTGGTCTTGTGGTATGACACTCGCGTTCGGATCGGAAGGTCCTGGGATCCAACCTCGTTCGACGCATAGTTGAGTCCTTGGAACAGGCTCTTTACTTACATTCTCTCACCTTACTCAGGTGTAACACGAGTACTTGGCCGTTTACAGCGTTGTCTCTGCCCGAAAAAAAATATATTATCGCCTAATATGTGGCACGTCACGTCTTACGTGTTAAGTGTTGCTGTTGACCAGGGACCCCTTGTAAAGCGCTTTGAGCACGTTTAGTGGATATTGCTCTATATAAAAGCTCTATTTAATTTAATTTAAATATGTCAAATGGGCCCGAATTTCTATTTTTATACAAAATAATTCGCCTGTTGGCCAATTTCTTTTGTACTAGCAGTCTTACGATATCTGTCAAGGCAGACGTTCAAGCACTCATTAATAACTGAGTCGAATGGTTAATAATGGGCGTATGGTGCCTTACACATGGCAATAAAGCCGATATTTGAGCTTTGAGACCACTGTAAGCCATCTGGTAAATTGTCGCGTTCAGAAT
>NC_088371.1:19344373-19359373 GCF_034508935.2 Berghia stephanieae
GGCAGATGAGATGTCTAGGTCATCCACATCGACTGGAAGAGAAACAATTAAAATTAATATAAAGTAAGAATGTAATATAAAGTAAGAATGGTCTGAAATATGAAATTTTGGGCTCACGCCTCAGCGGTACGGTCTTTGCTTCGTACCCGAAAGGTACCGGGTTCGACCACCCGCCGCTATGGGATGAATAAAGGGAATTTTATATTCTTTATATTTTTATATTTATCAAACTATTTTCATTCTCTTTGATAAAACAAAGTTATCCCAAGCTTCATGGTTTCGACTAAAATTAAATATGTGTGAGGTCGGAGTAAATCATAATGTTAAATTTAGCCACCGCCACCATCCTTTCCACTCACTTTTGGCATATGAACAATAATTACACAAATGAATTCACCCCGAACTTTCTTGCATTAAAGAAACAAAACAAAACACAAATTTAAAAAATCAAAAAATCAAAAACCCAACTAATATGTTAAAGAGGGAGGGGAGAGAATAATGGAGAGAAAAAGATAATGGAGGGGGGAGAAACCAAAGACCAGAGGGTAAGGATTCGGAGGGGGGGGGGGGGAGAGAGAGAGAGAGAGAGAGAGAGAGAGAGAGAGAGAGAGAGAGAGAGAGAGAGAGAGAGAGAGAGAGAGAGAGATCCGAATTCGGCTAACACAAAGTATCGATACGATTTTATCTGTAAAACAAAATTACAGGCCTGATCTTTGGTGTGACCAAGTCAGTCGTCGGAATCGGGACCGTTTCTCGAAGAAATACTCGATTACAACTCATGCCATATGAAGTAGTTATTATAAAACCATGTCCCATGAAAGTACCGATACCCGTACCCACCCAACCAACGCCTGTCAAATGGCTCGTCCTTCGACCATATTGGGACCCTACGTACCCAACACATTTTATCGCTGCCTGATTTCCTAGGGGACGCTGAAGTCGTCAGTGTAATTATGCATAATGATACCGTTGGGCTGTTGACTTTGGTCGGGGGGACGGATGGCATCAGAGCAAGTATCTATCACTATGAAGATGGTGGCCGGTCCATCCATAAGTTGGGTCGTGAACTGAAGCAATGGAAATATTAAGGGCTATTTACACGGGAATAGTCAATGAGACTGACTCTCTCTCTCTCTCTCTCTCTCTCTCTCTCTCTCTCTCTCTCTCTCTCTCTCTCTCTCTCTCTCTCTCTCAAAGAGAGAGAAAGCAGTAGAAATATTGGGGCAATTTAGTAGGGAATATTCAATTACTCTCTAAGAACTCTGGGGCTGCAAAACCATAATACCGGTTAATCAGGAATAGACAGTTAAAGAATCAGGATTTTGGCCAAAAAGTTAAGATCTTCCCCCTCACACTTATCATCAAATTCAAGAAATCGTATTCTAAGCTCTCGTAATTATCTGAGAACGTTTACATGCATTAAAACAATGAGAGATAGATTTTTGCAACGAAAATCGACGGAAATTTGCTAAAAACAACACCAAAACCAGTAAACAACACCAAAACCAGATCAGTCAGATCACTTGTGAAATGTTACTAACCACAATTAACAAAAAGTGTCTACTGGATTTTTATCAAAGACTTTAAAATAAGCTGAAAAAAAAACATGGGAAATAATAGGAGTTGGCAGCTCTTCTCTCTCTCTCTCTCTCTCTCTCTCTCTCTCTCTCTCTCTCTCTCTCTCTCTCTTTATTTATCTCTATCTCTCTCTTTTTTTTTTATCTTCTCGTCCACTCTTTATCCACACAGGGGATGTACAAAGGTGGCCGAGTTTGTGCTTGTGTGTGTGAGTTATGAGGAGGGGGGGATGGGTTATGTTGAGAACACTTTGATTCCAAAAAAAAAAAACAAAAAAAAAAGTACCGGATGAACGCGCAATTCAGACTGTGCCAAAAAGTCATTGCGTACATCATGATATGAAGCGATGGCCAAGTCTTTTCAATGCCACATTACACTACTTAGAAAGCCTTTCATTCACAAAGCAATCTTCTCAGTGTGAATGGATCGACTTTTGGAATAGTTATGTATTTCAAAGTGTTTTAACAATGTATTATGTCTCAATATTTTTGGGGGAATAATATTATGCCTCAAAGTTTTTTAATAATTATGTATTATGTATCAAAATGCGAAAACTTCAAAATGTTTTAACAATGCATTTGCGCATTGTCTAATCTAATGCTCGAAACAACTTGTGTGTTATCCATAGCTAGAAATTCCCAACCACGGATGTGCAGAATCCAGTAATCATAAGATTATTATCGATTTAATTTTCTTGTCGGCTTTCAAAATCATATAAAACCCATTCACACGGTCCCAAAACAAAACGAAACAAATTTAATATTATGATTAAAATCGTTTTTACACGCGACGAGGGGTAAACATCTATCTATATCTATCTATGCGTGCAAACAATCAAAATTGATAACGTTAACACAAGAAAGAAAAAGAAAAAATTAATATGTATCCTATGAACTGATGATGTCATAACATTGTGGAATTTTCTTTTCGACTATTATTATTAAGATGCGCTTGGCTAAGAAATTCACAACATTGCCATCCGGAAGTATAACGGACCAACACACAAACTCTGTGTAACCATGAACTTTTATAGATAGTATGCAGATGACGTCACTCAGGCCTTTGTTATTGTTTTTGCCATCCGCGTTTGTGAGTTGTTCTCACTAAACTGTATTAACAAGACTATAAAAGTTCATGGTTACACAGAGTTTGTGTGTTGGCCCGTTATACTTCCGGATGGCAATGTTGTGAACTCCTTGGCCAAGCGCATTCTATCTATAGTCTTAATACAGTTTAGTGAGAACAACTCACAAACGCGGATGGCAAAAACAATAACAAAGACCTGAGTGACGTCATCTGCATACTATCTATAACGGACCAACACACAAAACTATGTGTAACCTTGGAACATTTATATTTCTTTAGTAGAGCTCAAGGAAACAATAAGTGATTCCATTGGTTGAAATATTGAATACAACTCACGATTTGTTTTCTTTTTCGCCAAAGACTTGTCTTTTGACGTCATTTTTTTTGGTCAGTGTCAGGCTATTAGTTAACGATGGCTACGGCTGGTCGCCGATTCGGCGAGTAAGGGAGTAAGAAAATGGGAGCGATCTCTAGATAGTATGCAGATGACGTCACTCAGGCCTTTGTTATTGTTTTTGCCATCCGCGTTTGTGAGTTGTTCTCACTAAACTGTATTAACCAGACTATAAAAGTTCATGATTACACATGGTTTGTGTGTTGGTCCGTTATACTTCCGGATGGCAATGTTGTGAACTCCTTGGCCAAGCGCATTCTATCTATATTCATGATTTCGTCCCACCGAGTCGTCAATCACGTGATTTGTTGCTGTCCAACGACTGGACATTTCTGAACAAATGCAAACACACTGCTTTGTTTATGAAAGTTGTAAACATACCCATGTGTTAAGCTGAACACAATGACCAATCGTAATGTTAGAGAGTTCAAAATCTGTGAACACTTTTCACTATGATGAGGTCACTTTGAGCACATTTTACAATGTGACCAATGACCTCAAGCACATGGAAAGTTAATATAGATAGAATGCGCTTGGCCAAGGAGTTCACAACATTGCCATCCGGAAGTATAACGGACCAACACACAAACTCTGTAACCATGAACTTTTATAGTCTGGTTAATACAATTTAGTGAGAACAACTCACAAACGCGGATGGCAAAAACAATAACAAAGGCCTGAGTGACGTCATCTGCATACTATCTATAGATCATGCCCATTGCTTTTTTCAACAAAAAAAAAAAGACATAGATAAACAAATTTAAAAACAAACAACCGGAAATGGAACAAAGCGTATGGAGTTTGATTGCAACCATCAATAATGTCTCTTGGGACATGCTTGTGCCTGCACTGGCTAATAATATTACAAGTGCACCCAAATCACCTTCATAATAACAATAATAATTTAAGGTTAGATCGTTAGGTCGTTTCACAAAAGGGTAAAAGGAATGCCTGTGTTTACACTCTGTTAACAAATCATCTCGTGTTTATGTAACCCAGTCAGCAATAACACGATACAGAGAAGCTTTGGGAAAAACTGTTACAAAGACAGCGATGTTTATGAGAAGGAGGTGGGGGGGGGGGTGGAAGATGACAGAATAGAATAGAAGAGAAGAAAAAGAGGAGAGAGAGAGAGAGAGAGAGAGAGAGAGAGAGAGAGAGAGAGAGAGAGAGAGAGAGAGAGAGAGAGATGGATGAAAAGAACCTTATGGCACGAAATTTTAATTGAATTCCCAGTTAGATTTTTTAAAACGTAGAGCTTTCGAACACTTAAAACCGGATAGGTACTGTGCGCTTGACTAAGATAAGAAACTCACAACATTGCCATCCGGAAATGGAACGAGAAATCACACATAACTACTTATGTGTAATCTTGAAGGTCTATAGTCTGGTTAATTCAGTTTAATGAGAATGACACACAAAACATGGATGACAAAAAAAATAACAAAGACCTGAGTGACGTCATCTTCGTTCTATCTGTAAGGTAAATAAAACATACAGATAAACATATGGGATGATTCAGTGTTTCGTGCACACAACCGTTTTTAAGAAAAACAAAGACAAACAAAACAAAACAAAACACAACAACAACAACAAAAACAACAACATAATAAAATTTTAATAAATAAATAGAAGAAAATAAAAAGCATGAGCTTTCATGTACAGCAGTAATAGTAATTGGTCAAAGAGCTGAACAAGTGGTCTTTAGCCAACGGGGGGGGGGGGGGGGGGGGGGGGGTAGTCCGTTTTCTTAGCGGCAAGTTCCGTGCGTTTTGTGCACTTTTTGTAACCAGCAAACTAAGTATACAAATTGGTGCAGAAAATTATGAAGATTCGAAAAATAGGTGGCTCCAAATACCATTTTTATTGAAAAGACCTTAAAATTCGTCGTAAAGTCTAGTGAAAACGCGCACTTTGTGACGTTTTGGCGCTCGATGACAAAAGTATTAAAAAAAAAACATTCTCACCCATTAAGAACATCTTGATGTGTTTTTGATCGTGGAGATATTTTTGTTTTAATGTTTTCCATTATTATTTACCAAAAATATAGCTTTTAATTATTTTAAAACATTTTTTTGATTCTTCTGACCGCAGAAAAAAACCCCAATAAAAATTGTCCTTTTTTGCCCGTGCAACAAAACTATGAGTCATTAGGTCGACCTATCCTTTACTAAGTATGTACTAGGATGTCTTAGCGCCTGTAAACGAAAAAAACAACAACAAGAGACTAAAAAAAATATTTAAAGCAGTTAAAGAGGTTTCTTTCAACCATTGTGTACAGTACAATAATGCTAAATCGAAATGCGGTTTTGTCATCTGTCACCGCCTCTCCCTTCGAGATAACGACAGCTCCATCTACCGACAATGGCATCATGTGTTGTCTAAAAAATAACTGAGAGAATGAGTTTTGTCTTTTGAACGATGTCAACAAACTACAATTTTATTTTGTGCAATCGATATTCATTGAAAAGGTAAGGAACAATCTTTTTCATCTTTTATAAATGTCTTATATCATCGTGATGTTATTTTACTTTATGCGCATGCTAGTGCGATAAGTATTGCGCAATGTATGACAAAAGAATTGAGTTGTGAAAAAAGAATTGGGTCAGATCAAAGCTGAGTCACAGTCATATCATAAGCCCCAGGATGCAAAAGATAGAGTAAGATTATGGCCCATGCTTGGATCTGAACATATTTTCTATCTTAGTATAATATAAGTTACATGTGCTATGTCAGTACTAAATTTAGACCCTTTTAGATTCAATTAGATATAGATTAGCCTGTCGATGATTGATGATAAAATAACGGTGTTTATCATTACTGCTGACCGAGAAAGAAAAAAAACATAACTAATTTATTATTAACTCAGTTGATCAAAAAAAGAACATCTCCACACACAATTCTACCAATACACGCTAATATTCACACACATTGCTTTACCTTTTGCATGTTCAGGTTTGGTTTTTTTAAACAATGTATTGACTTGTTTGTTATATTTCTACTTGCCAGCCTCACAGTCCTTTGTTTCCTTAAAAGCATCATGCCTGGGGACCTCGTCAAATGGGAATGCTAGTTTGATTTGTTGAATGGTCAAGATTGCAAGGACTAAAGTTCCATTCTAACAGGTATTTGGAAGTATGTGTTCGTTGTGTGTGTGTGTTGATGTTGTTGTTGTTGTTTTATTGTTGTTTTGCAGAGAATCTTACCACTGAGCTATCCAAGCCCCGTCAACTAATATGTGTTTAACCTTTCTCACGCAAACACACACACAAATACACACTAACACGCATACACACGCACACACACACACACACTCGCAAGCACACAAACTTGTTCATTCTGTCATCTCTCAAGCTACCCTATATCGCCTTAAGATGGTAACATTTTCTGTAACTTGAGAAACTACGTAATTCACACTTTGTAGGAAATAACTTTAAATATTGTCTCTTGAGTATGTCATGGGGTTTTGATTTATTTTTCTTTCCTTCCTAGAATGCGCTAATATGGCAGGAGGAAAGAAGCGGCAGACATCCATTGTCGACTGTAAAAATCTGAACAAAGTTCCAAGACTCGATCAAGCTTCCCCTGAAATTGACTGGTTGAAGTGCCTGTTTTGTCAAGAAACCATTGAAAATTCTCCTCTCACAAACCCTAAAAAGCAACCAAGTTAAATTGTATTGAAGACACTTATGTTGCCATTTCTGAGGATATCAAACTTTTTCATGACTCAGGTAGATTGCCAATAGCATTGAAATTCAATATTAACCAACCTGTGAAATGTCTTGCTAGTTTTTTGAGAGACAATGATGGACTTAACCATAAGAATTGCAGACACAGGTTTCATAAATCAAAACTCAAAAGGCTTGCAAAGAAGATAAATCAATGTAATAGTGAAGCAGTTGCAAGTCCTGATACAAGAGGCACATTAAACACATCACATATAAGCAAACACTGCTTGTTTTGTAAGGGTTGTGAAGGGGAATTGACTGAGGTCCGGACTCCTGCTCTTTCACAAAAAGTCTACTAGGAAGCTGTCCTTCTTTCAGATACAAGTATTCTTAGAGTATTTGGTGAGGGTGATCTTATTGCGGTGGAAGCAAAGTATCATAAGCCTTGCCTTATACTGTTCCACAGAAGAGCAGACGATTTTAGATGTAAAAATACTTCAGACAACAAATACAAAACACACATTGCAGAATGCAAACAGGATATTGTCAATTTTATTGATCAACAACAAGCTCGCACAGACACAAATGTTGTGTTTAAGCTGAATGATCTCTACAATTTACTTTTGTCAAAATTAAATGCCATAAATTTGTCGGATGTATATGTACATAAAACTAGATTCAAAGAAAATTAACTATCGAGAGTTCCTTCTTTAATGGAATACAGGGATGGGCGGGAAGTCTTGCTTACTTTCAAAGAGGGGAATATTATTTCACAAGCAGCTATTTCCGATTTAGATTCAAATGATGATCTTGCAATACAAAAAGCCGTTGATATTATAAGAGCAGAAATAAGAAATCATACATTCATATCACCCCTCAATATAGATCATGATAGCATTGTCAATAGTGTACCACACAAATTAGTGAAAATTGTGAATGGCATTTGAAGTGGTCAGTGTTCGCTAAGTTTAGGTCATCAGAATCGACATACCATGACAATTTCACAGTATATCATGTTGAACCACAACAACAAAAGCCCGCAAAATTCAGGTAGCACTAGAAAACAGTTGTCCAAGGAAACCCAATCCCCGTTTATTTAGGAGTCATGGTTTTTGCCAAAACCAGAAAGAAAGGTCTTATTGATAAACTGTCTGCTCTGGGTTTATCAATTTCCTATGCTAGGGTAAAAGATATTACAGCTGAAACTAGTAAAAGAATTTGCCAGTTCTATAAAGAGACAAGTATTTCAACATCATCCAGAGATTTGTCTGTTTGTTGTTTGACAGAGCAACCAACTTATCTGCTGTCAATGAATGCCGGCGTGAACTTTTTACAAAAAAGTCACGCCTTCGAGACAATATGCCGCCAACTCGTGAAGCTCTCAAACAGCATTTAAATCGAGCAGTTTACCAAGCTGGTTATGTATGGAAACGCTCTCTTGCTAAAGACCCTAGTCTTCCTTCCAAATCAGATTTTGGTTGGAAAGAAGATGGGATGCCAAAGTGGTCCACTTTGACTGACCTTACACATGCCTCACAAAATCTGATTAAATGTAACTGTTCATCAAAGGGATGCTCCAAAAGATGCAATTGTGTTAAGGCATCTCTTCCATGTACTCTGTTATGTGCCTGCAATGGTCAATGTTCTAGAGACAATAATTGACTTTAAACACGTTTTTCAATTGTATGTTTTCAACAATGTAATTTTAAAAAAGGGATGTAAATCTATAATAATGCTGCTGTTAAATATGTACACAGAAAAAAAATGTTTTAAATGGTTCAATTCTTCATTGAATAAATATGTATTGTACAATATATATATATAAATTTAAACGTGTTATTTGCTATATGATAGAGATACATTGTACTCTTATGTTTGAGAGTGATTGTACGTGTGTGTCGGGAGGAGAAGGGGTACTTGCTTTGGCAGTTGAATTGTCTATTATTGTTTGTTTTTTTTAATCAAATTAATATTGCTTGATTTTAGAGGATGTGAAGATTAAAAAATGTTTTTGAAATGCATGGCATTTCAAATATATGTCAGATTCTAAACCATTTAAACAGTTTCCAGGAAGGAGATATATATTTTTTTTAATTTCCTGAAAAATCCAATTGAATTTCGTATTTTCTTATATATTTCAATAAAATTCAAATGGAAAAATATTTTCTGAGTCCAAAGTGCGCAAGGGAATAGCAAAATAACCACATCATTATAAAATATTTATAAAACCGTAATTTTTTGGAAAAAAAAAATAAAATGTTGAAAAAATGTATTTTGTCACCTTTAAAGGGCAATAACTCGTGGTTCCAGCTATATTTCAACTTGGAGCCACCTATTTTCGAAATCCTCATAAAATTCTGCACTTTGTGTGAAAATTTCATGCTGGTTACACGATTTGCACAATTTTTCCGTTAAGGGAACGGACTAGGGGGGGGGGGGAGTCAACACTCGATATGTTGGATAAGTAAGGACGCCTGTACGGTTAGTCGAAAGAGAGACAACGCTGTCACCGGTTCGGTTCTCATTTTACCTCAATCTCCATGTCGGTGCTGTGAGATAATCAATTTGAGTAAATAGAAAATGTTTTTTTCCAAGGACCAACTTTGCGCTGACAATAACAGCGGAGCGGGACTCGAAAAATGCAATACGCAAGACCACAAAAGAAAAAGAAAAAGAAGAAAAAAAAACAAACAAAAAAAGCTGTACCAGTACAATGCAGTAAGTTGCATCTTTACAAACATATACATAAGATGGAATATTGCTGATGTATTTAACTACTAAATACTTTTGTCTGTTTTCTGTTGTTTTGTTTTTGTTTTTGTTTTTTGTTTGTCGTTTTTTTTTTTGGGGGGGGGGGGGGGGGGGGGGGGGGGGGGGGGGGGGGTTGTAATTTATTTTTTGTTTGGTTTTCAGAAAGAAGGAGACGTATTTCCCGACAAGAAAGGACATAAAAAGCTGATTTACTCGGACAACACTTTTGTTTTGATTTGATTTTGTTTCTGGCGGTTGTTCTTTTTTTTGTGTGTGTGGGGGGGGGGGGGGGGGGGTCATTTTGTTTGTATACATCCTTGTACGTGTGTGTGTGCGTTTTGTTTTGTTTTTACTTTGTATTTTTGATTGCTGTTGTTTTATGTTATTTATTAATTCAGTCATTCATTCCTTTATTTATTAATTCAATCATTCATTCATTAATTCATCTATTCACTCCTTTATTCATTCATTCGTTCAATCATTTATTTTTTTATTTGCCAAAAGACACCTGCTACAAAAATCGATCATTAAAGATACGATAAAATGCCTTGAAAAAAAAAACCCAAAAAACCCCAAAGAATCGAGGAATGAAAAAGCAATCGGACAAATTGGAATCAAACAAACTGTAACTTACCGTGTGGGTTTTACCAACTTTGCCGAGAATTCCAAGAGACGAAAATGAATCAGTCAATACTAATACTAATACTAATAATAATATCCTAGCACCATTTCCATAATCAACGTTGATTATAATGAATCACTTTTAGGAGAATCAACCCCCGGCAGTAAGTAAAATAACTGATGAGTTTTATATACAAAACTAAAAAAAAAAAAAAAGAGACACATTGAATGTAAGTTAAGGACGTTTAGATAGATACTTATTTATCAGTCTGATATCCCAAATTGCAAATGAGAGAGAGAGAGAGAGAGAGAGAGAGATAGAGAGAGAGAGAGAGAGAGAGAGATAGAGAGAGAGAGAGAGAGAGAGAGAGAGAGAGAGAACACCTTAACTAACAGTCAACACACTTTATGGTCCATTCCAATGATGATAAGTAAACCAACCCATAATGTTTAGCGTTTGGATATCAGACTTGAAAAGAAGTAATGTAAACGTTAGTCTTTACTCAAACAATTCGTTCTAAAACCAATTGATCACATTAAATAAATAAATAAATAAATAAATAAATATATTTTTTAAATTCATAAATAAATAAATATCGTACTTTTTAGTGATTAAGTAAAAAAGATAATATTGAATTGGGAAAAGAAAATTATTTTTTTTAATATAATAAAATTACTAAATCGATCAAAATGACAGTGAGAAAGAAAAACTAAAAAAAAAAAACAAAAAAAAAAAAAAACCAGCAACCTAAAATGTTACTTTGACTCAATAATATAAGATGTGTCATTTCCTTTTCAGATGACGTCAAGAGACAATAAATGATTTTGTTTATTTTAAAAAACAAACACACACACACACACAGCGTAGTCTGGTGAGAATATTTGCGTTGACCAAAGTTTAAAAAGTTAAAAACTCTATCTAAAACGCTTTGATAACATAATTATCTCAATATAAATAAAAACATTGTAGTTGAAAACCTAACTTTCCCTCAATACAAACAATGATCCTAAAACAAAGCTGGCGACAACGAGACCAAAACACACATCAAGGGGATAAATGACAACTTCAATGAATAAGTTTATAAAAATCCAGCAGACCATAGATGAATAATTTTTTATAAGACAGATTAAAAAAAAATCAATAAATACTAAATTCCAGCAGACCACTCCAAAACCCAACGTGGTGTAGGTTTGTGTGTGTATTTACTATTGTGTGGCCGGTAATGACCAAAATAAAGTTAAGCAGTCGAAGCCAATCACACCTCACCCCGCTGGCGTCGTACAAGTACAACTGAACAGCAGCATCCACTCTTCGCAGTATCTCTACTACTCTCCACTCACCAAACAGACCGCCGGCAGCATCAGCAGCAGACGACGATGGGGCAGGCGTACTTACGTACGGAGATAGCCAAGAGCGAGCAGAAGTAGTAGTAGTAGTGGTGGTGGTGGTGGTGGAAAGAGGATGCGCGCGTGCGAGGCAATTAAAGACAACTCCGGTTGGTTTCATTGGGGAATTGTCTCCCCTCGTCCGCAAACTCGATTAGGCCCCTTTGACCGAATAAGCCGTTTTGACAAGATTTCGACAATCTATCGATGGAAATAAGAAGGGAGAAAAAAAAATAAAATAAAAAGGAAGGAGAATGGAGAGAGGGAGGGAGGTAGGAAAGGGATGACACAACCAATCCTTCCAAAAAAAAATTTAAATTTAAAAAGAAAGAAAGAAAGAAAATTGAACATGCAAAACCCTGGTATTTAAACTCGAGAATTATTGTAAATTGTAAATGCAGAATAAAAACGTTATATATAATATCTTATCATAACCATTATCAAGTTGTTTTTTTTTTGTTTTTTAAATATTTTTTTTGGTGTTTCCCTCCCTCTTCAAAATTCAATACATCTAAATGCAGCTTAATTGCAGACGCCCTTTGACTTCCCAGAAAGAGTATTATCTAACCTCCAAGGGAAATCCGATCGAAACGCCCCTTGAACCGATAGCCAAAGTCCAACTCCATTTATTTTTATTTTTTTTAATCCTCTGATTAACAAGGATGCCAAATGGTTGTGAAAAAAAAAATAATAAAAAATAAAAAGCCTGAACATTAGTGGAAGCAACACATCTCGTCTAAAACGAAACTTGTAAATGAGTAAACAAAAAAATATCGCTCCACCACCGCCCCCCCCCCCCCCCCCCCTCCAGCATTGAAAAAACCGTGTGAGTAAGCACTGACTGAACGACACAAATAGTATATCACTCTCTCTCTCTCTCCCTCTCTCTCTCTCTCTCTCTCTCTCTCTCTCTCTCTCTCTCTCTCTCTCTCTCTCTCTCTCTCTCTCTCTACTCTACTCTACTCTACTCTCTCAAACTTCTCAAGAGAGTTGGAAGATAAAAGAGAAACAAAAAGTTGATGAAGAGGATCCCCCGATACAGCACAGGGAAAGAAGACAAAAACAGAGAGAGGACGGGGGGCGGGAAGAATCGAAACAATTATTTTGGGATTACACCATGATTGCTGTAAAGCAATGAAAATCTCTTCTTTTATTTTTTTTTTTTTTGGTTTGTTTTGTATTTTTGTTTGTTGGTGTTGTTGTATTTTTCCCTTCTATTAGTCTGTCTGTCCTCCTTTTATTTGAGGTGCGAGTCGAAGAGAAAGCGGATACGGAATCCTGGGTACAATGAGGTTTATATAGTTGTTTTGGGTTTGTTTGTTTTTATTTGTTTTTTGTTAGTTTTTATTTGTTTTGTATTTGGGGGGGGGGTGGAGGTGGGGGGGGGGGTATTTTTAATGTGGATTTTTGGTTGAAAATAAAAGAAATTGTGATGGATCATGTAGACCTGTAAATGAGCTCTATAAAAATTGACTGAAACTGAAACTCTTCGTAATTCGTCGTAGCGGTAAAATCCAAAGAATCAAAATGAAAGGTAAACAGCAAGCTCACTTGAGCAAAGCAATGGCAGAAAACTAAATTGCGAGGGAATTAATTAGGCTACTTACCATTGTTCCTTGTAATTAGGTACCCAATCAGTGAAGAAACTTAGAAACGGTCAACCAGTTTGTTTACAACATGAGGTAATCGAGATGTGCTTGTAGCAATCATTTAACTTTCGATTTGAAGGTGTCTACATAACGAACTTCCGGCGTTTCGAATTTTTCTTTCTCATACTTTTCCTGTCCTTCAAGTAAATGTGGTCAATTTTGGCTTAGACGAAACAGTGAAATTTATCGCTCGGCGGCTCAGTTAAAATTGGCGACGACAGGTTTCGAAAGTGAAAAAATAATTTCACGAAGGCTGTGTGAAAATACACTGGGGTGTGTTCAGACACGGCAATTCTAAAAAGCGTAGCTTAGCCTTGGCAATATATATCCATCATTATTATAAACGGCCCATGAGCTATGCGTGGGGCTGTGGAACATTCCTAGTTAACTTTACAGTCAATCGACTACGATTCATGAATTCTTTCTTTATTCATTTCTTTCTTCCCTTTTTAAAAATATTTGAATTTGACGAATTGACTGATTTCAGTTAATTGACTGAGAATTTACAGGTCTAATCATGCAAGTGAAAAATCTCTCTCTCTCTCTCTCTCTCTCTCTCTCTCTCTCTCTCTCTCTCTCTCTCTCCCTCTCTCTCTCTCTCTCTCTCTCTCTCTCTCTCCTCTTCGAGTTTATTGAACCCATAAAAACTCAGTTCCGTAACCCAATTTTACGAAATGGTTTTAAATTAAATAAAGATTTCTGGATAATTATTTTTCATAATCTGGAAACAAAAAAAAACAAAAAAATAAACAGGACCAAAAAAAAAATGTTTAGACAAAATCAAAGAGGAAAGATAAAAAATATCAGAAAACAACCAACCAAAAATCAAAAACCTTATCAGCCAGTACCAACCAGTCCAAGCGCCTGCCAGATCTACCAAGTCTACCAAGAATCCAATCAGACACGACTCGATTGTGACTTATCGGGCATCATAGACGTACGTACAGAAAACATCCGTGATAAGAGGCGTGCCGACTTAGGGTGGTTTCACATCGACTCACATTGGTGTAATGATGCAATTTTGACGGAGAAACAAACTCCGTACCCATAACGTACGTACAGAAAACATCCGTGATAAGAGGCGTGTGCGGACTTAGGGTGGTTTCACATCGACTTACATCGGTGTAATGATGCAATTTTGACGGAGAAACAAACTCCGTACCCATAGACGTACAGTACAGAAAACATCCGTGATAAGAGGCGTGCCGACTTAGGGTGGTTTCACATCGACTTACATCGGTGTAATGATGTAATTTTGACGGAGAAACATACTTCGTACCACTATACTATGTCGTATCCCAGTGGAATTTGGCTTTGGGACTCTCGCAACGTGACCTAAGATAGTTTCATCTTCGAACAGAGACATTTGGCATCTCGTTTCATAAATCTATTTAACCAGAGTTCATTCAAGTGATTTCGTCGTTTCACCAATTTAAGGGAGAGGGGGCGGAGATGATTGGTTAAATAACCAATTTTTCTTCAGAATTGGTAGGTTTGTTTGTTTGTTTTTAAGGGTTTTACGGCGCTTGCAATACATTTAGGTTATATCAGCGCCAGTAAAAAGGAAGAAAATGGGATCGTAAGAAGTTTTAGAATTACATTTAAAGCAGCCAAGAGAAAGTAAGACAAAAATTGGTAGATTTGAACTTATTATAAGCGGAGTCAGGAGTGAGGAGAGATGGCTTGGGTTGTATCAGGGAAACTGATTTTTTTTTCTTCCGCATAAAGACCATTTGAAAATATATTGCGCAAAGCTTCTCTTGATCAAAGGGTAGATATTACCCGTAAATCATCTTTTAAAATAAAAGGATTAATATACATCCAGCCTTAACTGTTGTCTTTAAACTGTTGTGAATGAAAGTTACTG
>NC_088371.1:19366873-19434373 GCF_034508935.2 Berghia stephanieae
AAATGATGAATTTCTGAATTAACCCAAAATCCCTAGAATTATGATTTCCGCCCATTAATTCAATGTTTTGTCTCATTAAAATGAATTGGATTGAGAGAGAGAGAGAGAGAGAGAGAGAGAGAGAGAGAGAGAGAGAGGGAGAGAGAGAGAGAGAGAGAGAGAGAGAGAGAGAGAGAGAGAGAGAGAGAGAGAGAGAAAGATGTAAAGATGTCCGTGCCAAAGCTCTCAAGAAATTAAAACAACAATCATCAGAACCAAATAAAACGCACTCACCAAAAGGACACGAGTGCATGTTTTTGATTCCCCTAGAAAAATAATGACACTTGATTCCACCGTCAATCAACTACGAATGATATCATCTACACATCTCCCCCTAATCTACAGCATTGATACACATCCAAACCGCATGAAAACATCAATAATAAAATACTCACACCCACAACCATGCGGCCAAGAACACGGGTATATCGTGTCTAAATTAAATCTTATCAAAAACAAAGGTAGATGACTACTTGTCACAATATCAGATTCGTACAATGAAGTGGTGGCTGAGTGAGTGAGACAAACGCACTTACAGAGGACCGATTCGATACCTGTTTACAGACATCCTCTCTTCTTTCTTCCCTAATAAGCAAGAGGCATAATCCCTATTACTCCACGTGTGTCAAGTCTTTCTTTAAAAGGGATCTTAATAGATAGTGTGCGCCTGGCTAAGGCAGTCACAGCATTGCCATCCGGAAATATTACGGACCGGCACACAAAACGATAGATAACCTTAAACGTTTATAGATAGAATGAAGTTGATGTCACTCAGGTCTTTGTCATTGGGTTTTTGTTTTTTTGTTTGTTTGGGGGGGGGGGGGGGGGGGGTTGCCATCTATGTTTATGAGTAATTCTAACTGTATAGATAGTATGCAGATGACGTCACTCAGGCCTTTGTTATTGTTTTTGCCATCCGCGTGTGTGAGTTGTTCTCACAAAACTGTATTAACCAGACTATAAAAGTTCATGGTTATACAGAGTTTGTGTGTTGGTCCGTTATACTTCCGGATGGCAATGTTGTGAACTCCTTGGTCAAGCGCATTCTATCTAACCAGACTATAAAACGTCATGGTTACACATGGTTTTGTCAGTTGGCCCGTTATACTTCCGGATTGCAATGTTGTGAGCTTCATAGCCAAGCGCACACTATCTATAGATAGAATGAAGTTGACGTCACTCAGGTCTTTGTTATTGTTTTTTTACATCCACGTTTATGAGTAATTCTCACTTAACTGTATAGATAGTATGCAGATGACGTCACTCAGGTCTTTGTTATTGTTTTTTGACTCCGCGTTTATGAGTAATGCTCACTGAACTGTATTAACCTGACTATAAACGTTCATGGATACACACAGTTTTGTGTGTTGGTCTATTATACTTCCAGATGGCAATGTTATGAGCTTCTTAGCCAAGCGCATACTATCTATTAGCCAGACTATAAAAGTACATGATTACACAGTTGTGTTGGTCCGTTATAGATAGAATGCGCTTGGCCAAGGAGTTTACAACATTGCCATCCGGAAGTATAACGGACCAACACACAAACTCTGTGTAACCATGAACTTTTATAGTCTGGTTAATACAGTTTAGTGAGAACAACTCACAAACGCGGATGGCAAAAACAATAACAAAGGCCTGAGTGACGTCATCTGCATACTATCTATACTGTGGTAAGCTTCTTAGCCAAGCGCATACTATTACTATCTATAGTCTGGTTTATAAAGTTTCCAGTTCAAAACTCCATGGAAGTGTGTATGTAACCAGTTCTTGGTAGGATTAATAATGTTTATGTTTTATGTTTTTAGGGGTTTTACGGCACTTGCAACACATTTAGGTCGTATCAGCGCCAGTAAAAAGGAAGAAAATGGGATAGTAAAAAGTTCTAGAATTACAATTAAAGCATCCAAGAAAAAGGCAGACAAAGGGGAATTGGTTCAAATAGGGAACAGATGTAGATTCCAAGAGCACACCATCAGTGTACTTAGTTTGAGATCACTAAATGTCTCATCCAGACATAAACACAAGAGGAACACACTCAATTGTTTACAAATCATACATATGTAAAAGTAAAAATAATACAGTACATAACAGAGAGACGATTTACAAGGAAAAAAATATAATTTCCCAAAACTAACTACACAATTGACTGTTTCCCTCTCAGTCAGGGTATCCGGCCAGGGCCAGGACAAAACCAAGTAATCCCATTCCAAGACAAAGACAGAAAGCATGTTGGAAAACAGATATTGGAGGAGAGAAGACACAGTATGGGAGGGATTAATAATGAATAGTTCACACATTGAAACAAAGATGGCAGAACTATTTTAGTAGCATGTAGTATGCGCAGATTCTTAGGATTACGGGACGCAAAAGAGCGAGCGAAGATGGATGATCTTTCTTGACGACCAGCATATTATATTATTTAGACTAGAAAATAATATGCCATCACTCTGAAACCAGAAGATTAATACACAAGGCACAAGGTCCTCTGAATGAGGTTGTCCGCTTCCAATGTGGCTGGAATCATATTTTTGACATCACACTTTTGAAATCCCTATTGATGCTATGCGTTTAACTAAAATACTCACAACGCATCCGTCAGCCAGATAAAACGTACGACACACAAAACTATGTGTTACCTTAAACGTTTAAAGCCTGATTAACAGAATTTAGTGACAACTAATCCTAAAAATGGCTGTCTAAAAACATTAACAAAAAGCTAAAAAAAAAAAAAAAATTTCCTCTCAGAATAAGAGGATAGATTACATCCAAATATATGAGGATGAGACTGAGAATTTAAATGTTTTTGTTTTAAGGGGTTTTACGGCGTTTGGGATACATTTAGGTCATATCAGCGCCAGTAAAAAGAAGAAAATGGAATAGTCAAAATATTATAGATTTACAATCAAAGCACCCAAGAAAAAGTAAGACAAGGGGGAATTGGTTCAAATAGGAAACATATGTAGATACCGAGAGCACAATATCAATGTAGATAGTTTGATAGCACCTTAACCCTCTCCTTACCACCTACAGCAAAATCGTCACATTTGTTAAGACACAATATACGTTTTTTCTTATGCAGATTTATTTTGTACATTACAATGATCTTTGTTTAATCAATAAGAACATAAAGTTGTTTTGTAGAGAGCTTGTTTGAGTTTAAAAAATCAATTTTTCTGCTGAGCAAGCCTGCCATTTTGGAAAAATATTGAAAATGATCGGTAAGGTAAGGGTTAAAGTCTCATCCAGACACCAGCACCGAATCGTAGTAAGAGGAATACACTAAAATGTATTGTTTTTTTTTTTTAAATATATAAATAAATAAAGTAAATAATAGGGGGTAGGGGGGGGATGAGTACTGATTAGATTCATAGGCGAAGAGGCCAGTGCCGAGCAAATTGCATGAGTAGTATCAAAAGATTTCATAAACGTCAGTCAAATGGACAAAGTAGATCAAGATAACGATAAAGAAAATGTAAAGACAGTTCTACAATAATTTGTAATACTGAAACCAATAAGAAAAAAAAAACAGTGATAACCCAAATCCAAATGTTATAATATATAAAATTCTGTACCAATAAATTTGAGAGTGTTTTTTTTTGTTGATTTTTTTAAAAATTTGTGAATGATTGTATGGAAATTTGTTTGCATTTGCATTCCCTTTGAAAAAACACTGATCTGTAGTCACAGCCTTAAATACAACATGGAGCCAGACATCGCAATATTTACATTCACACACAGACACACACACACTTAGACACACATATGCCGACACTTACCGGGGTCGTACTGAATTCTGAACAATTCCAGCAGGGCTTTGGCTGCCGCTTGCATCTTGGCGTCTTTCTTGGATCTGCTTGGAGCATCTCCAGTAAACGTTCTGTCGCCTACAGTACATGACATCAGAAAGAAAAACTTCCCTTCCTGAACATCTGTCTGGTGGAGGTCGTAGGTCACCTTACCGTCCTCACTGGGGATTTGTCATAAAACGGCAATTGTTTTAAGTTGTGTTGGGTTTTTTTTCTTGGTTAATGTGTTAAGAGTTTGTAATTGTTCTTGTAAGACTTTAAGGCCATATTAAGGAGAGAGAAAATGAAAATTTCAGGCTCGAGAAAGTCATAAGTCATACTGCTGTCCTCTTTGGAGATCGTGATTTATTTCAAATTCTATTATTTTTCTGTCTCTTTGCTTGCTTGTTTTTTTTGTTTGTTTTTTTTTTTTGCTTTTAATCAGTTTTTTCCCCTTTAGCCCTTCATTTTCTTTTATTAATTTATATATTTATTTATTTTGCTTTTGTGAGTTTAAAATGATCTTGTGAAAAGTTTGGGCTACATCAAGGAAATGGGTTAAGGAACATGAAGACAAGTCGATGATTTTTATGATATGGGAAAGAGAAAAAAGCTGTCTTGCACAAAATACAAGCCTGTGCTAAAAATGGATTCGTGGTCATGGTTAGGCACATTAGATTTTGTGAGCTTCAAAATTAAATTATTTTAACAACCCAAAGGCATAGTCTCCACCAATATTAATACTAGTAAATATACTTTCTACAAACTTAGGCTTGTTATATATTATTTCAGATCTTAGATCTAAGAGCATAGATAGAACTATCCCATTTTGAAATAAAATAAACGCTCCTTAATCATTTATTTAAAGTGCATATTTTGATCCTTACTTATATACATTCAGTTCAATTAAGAAAAAGAGATAAGACTTAAGTTTTCTTCTCCTAAGAACAACTGAATTCATTATGACATCGTGGATAACAACACTGCTTTTGTTTTGTGGCGTCACAGATTACTCTGTTTAAGCGTTTTACAAATAGTGTTTGGAAATGAAAATGGCATAAGAGAAAAATGAATATCAAAATCTGAAACCTTTATCAAATTTGTTAGTTTTTTAAACAGGTATACGCATCCTTTTGTGTAAAACCATCTCTGCATGACAATTTAAAGATTTTTAGGCTTTGAAGGAAAAAAAACAAAAAAAACAAGTAGTGCTGAGAGGTTGACTATTTCTCTTTTATTAATAAAAATAATAATAATACTTTATTTCACCCACAAGATAGAAACAAAAAATCAGATTTTGCTTTAGAAAAAAAAATATGGTATCAAAATTAAATGCATGATTTCAATCTCTATTTCTATGAATTTTAGGGGGTCCAGATCGCTTAGTTGGTAGATTACTCCATTCATGTACAAAAGGAGATCAATCTCGGGGGAAGTTGAGATTTTTTTCTGACCCCCACCCCTCCCCACTAGTATATCCACCCAGTAGTGATCGTGTCGCTGGATCTGCTAGATCCGGTGGAAAGTTTTAGATAGACTAGCATCCTACCTAAAGGGTAGCAAGCAATTGCTGTTTTCCTTTTAATGCTATAGAAACCAGGATAAACTCCTTCTCCATAGGCCTTATGACTCTGAAGGGCTACTTCAAGGCTTTAAATTTGATGTAATGTCACTGAGCTGGGCTGCATAGCTATTTCTTTCAAAAAGTAAAAGAACAGCATCTGCAATCATTTACTGAAAAATTTGGAGAAAAAATGCAAATTTGGATGAACAAAAATCCTAATTCAGCTAATTTTGGCTTAAAATAAATCTGTATTTGACGATTAAATCTGAATCAGTTGGCAGGAATGTGACCCCCATACTTGACATTCAGACAGGTATCAATTAACGGAACTGGTTCAAGGAGAATAGACATCCAATCTCAAAAGGAAACATAAAAGACAAGAATAAAAACTCACAGTAATTCATTGAGAGCTGTTGATGGATGCTTTCCACTAACTCTTATCTCAGTGGTCTGTTTGATAATGTAAGATAGAGAAAAGAAAAACAAAAATGAAATACATACTAAAATCTCTCTGGACTGTTTGATATAATAGGATAAAAGAAAATGTTTTAGAAAATAATGAGATACATAGTAACATCTCTCTTGTCTGTTTGATAAATTTAGACAAAGAAAAGAAAAGAAAATGAAATGCATAGTAAAATCTCTCTGGTCTGTTTGATATAACAAGATATAAAGAAAAAAAAAAAATTAAATGAAATACATAGTAACATCTCTCTGGTAAGTTTGATATAATAAGACATAAAAAGAAAAAAAATGGAATGCAAAGTAAAATGAAAAGCATTTACCAAGCACGATACAAAGAAGAAAAATGAGCATGACCTAATTTAATCTAAGGGTTTATCATTATTTTCCTTATTAGGAAATAAACGTCACAAGTGACACGTGTATCAGAAAGTAGGTCATTAAGACAACCAGTGTAACATTAACAAGTCAAACAAGAGAAAATGCTCGATTTATAATTATGGGTGTTCACAAGGGACATTTATATGAAAAAGTGAATATAATGACAAGAAAGGCAGAAGACACAGCCCCTTGAACAAGCATTTCAGACTTAATTTCATATCTTTAACTCGAAGGGGATTGGACCATAACGAGGCCATCACTCATAGGTGTCTTTCCATTTTTCATGTGCCCATGTTGGGGCTTCAATCCCTGGATCAGCACTTTTGTTGGGTTTTTTCCTCTCTCTCTTGTGCACTTTAAGAATCACATTAAATCAACTATATATCCAGAGCCACATATCAAATGAGAGAAAGTGTCAGATTAACAGATCATAAGTGATATTTACATTTTAAAATTTTTTTCACCATTATATCATAAAAGCACAACCAACATTACAACAATAAGATCCAGTGGACATCTGAATCTGACTCAATGAAATACAAGCCAAAAAGTGCTGGATGAAGATCGTGGGGATTAAAAATTCCCATTTTATTCTTCTTTAATGCACAAATGAAAATTGAAAACCAATATTTAAAGTAAAGAGAATAATATGGGAAACAGCAAGCATTAAAATATTGGAGACTTGCCCCTCTCGAAGGAAATTGTGAAAATATTACAATTTGGACTTACTTACTTTTATAATATACATCATGATATATGTAGGATCCAATTTCATTGCGGGTGCCCAATTTGTGGCAGGTCGCCAATTACATTTTTAAAAATTTTTATTTTAAAGTGTGCTTGAAAACAGAAATGTGTGTTTGTTTTTTTTTCTTATTGATAACAATCGATGATGATAAAAACATGCACTTTTTTACAGGTCAGATAACCCAAATTGTTATAGTCTTTTTGTTGCATTGGAAATACTCTCAATACTTGCAAAATAATGTCCATGGCAACAACATGATGAGGCCCATAATTGCGATAGGTAAAACTGAAGAGCTCTTAGTCTCGTGGATTTTCTTTTTGACATCTTTAATCACACTGACAATCCTATGTCTTTTCGAACCTAATGATGAAAAATAATTTTTGTTTTAACGCCTGTTTTTTGGGAGGTTTTTCCCCCATTTTATTCACACTTAAAACAACATCATTACGGTTTCTATTACATTATATTATTTTCTTCCAATTATAAAAATTTACAAATTCAATGTTCTTATTAATGTAGTTTTCTCATTTTGATTTTGTGTTCTTGTTTTTGATGTTTCCTTTATTCCACTTTATTCCATTTAGCATGACTAAACTTTTAAAATAAATAAAACTGCAAAGTTCCAAATTATAATTGTATAGATTTTTCGAGACAAAAGATTTTGTGTTGAAGACAACACATCCTGTTACAAATGCATATGTCATAAAACTGTATGGGAGAGAGACATGAACCCCAGAAACTGCGAGAAAAGTCCTGATGCACTTAAGGTGAATGGAACGTGTGACACTCCATTTCAAATGCAAACGAGTTAACCTAGAAAAAAATCATTGAGCCATTGGCTCGCCCTCTATAAAGCAGGATAAGACAATATAAAACCATACAAAAAATGAGCGTGCCACAAAATTGATGTCATGGAACTGAGCATGTTAAGACCCAATTCCAAGGTCAAATTTCAATACAATGTCGTGTGACGTCACTACTCATGATCTGTAAGAAGAACTGCCACGAAATTGGCAACATGCAATTTAATTGAGTCCTATATATATTATATATTATATATATATATATATATTATATATTATATATTATATATATATATATATATTATTTATATATATATATTAATATTATATATATATATATATTGTATAAATCTGTCCATGATGAGGCTGACTTGGATATCTCTGTTTTTCATCTGAGTACAAACAATAGGGTAGAATATGGAAGAACATTTTTTATTAATAAGAACTGTAAAACGTTGGAACAATGTCAAGAATGAAATCGAAAATGCTGCAGCAGCTGCTTCTGCAGGTAGCTTCAAAATAATGCCTGATAAAGAAATAAAAGCAATCCCTATACAGGGAATATTCAAAGGTCAGTTTGGCTTATATAATCCTCCACATGGTATGAGATGATATTTATAATCTTACCTCTTCATTTTCCATTTTTATATCATCATTGTCACCCGGAACTGTCCACACTCCTAAAAAAAGATGAAAAAAATTAATTAACAAATAATTTTGAAAAAAATATAAATGGCATCGAAATTCACCTACAAACCATTACACTTCATGTTGTTTACCTTATAGAAACTTTTAGTTGAGATTAAAAAAGGGTATTGAGATCCATGCTTATTGTCTACTAGTAGGACCCGAGATAATGCCATAGTGAACAAAACAATAATGAGCCCAGAGTATGAGTATGAGTAATTTAACAAAAAAAACTAGTTTCACATTACAGTGAGCCTATCAGTATCGATTGATCTGGAGTTATCAAAGTGTCTAGATAAGCATAAGC
Source organism: Berghia stephanieae (assembly GCF_034508935.2). Classification (NCBI taxonomy): domain Eukaryota; kingdom Metazoa; phylum Mollusca; class Gastropoda; order Nudibranchia; family Aeolidiidae; genus Berghia; species Berghia stephanieae. The sequence goes on from NC_088371.1 coordinate 19,375,653, forward strand.
TCACTCAAATAATCCCTTTTAGAGTTTAGAGTGGGGAACATGAAGAATTTCTCCCCTTAGCCTTAAATTTTACTGATTTGATACACTAATTAACATTGGCATTTTTTCACATCATTTGGCTTTTTTTTTTTCCATGACGTGATTATAATGGGATGATATACTGCATCATATTAAACCAGATATTATACTGTCATTTGAAAACTAGATTTTCATTTAACCGCCTAGTATTAGTACTATCCCCAACAAACACCGGTTGGGCTTGGGAATTAAGTTTAAGCACAAGCCCTCTCAAACTCAATACTCAATCAATATATTGACAAGCCCGTGCATAATGGAGATGCATAACCTAATTGTAACAGATTAAAATTGCTTCATTTCCCTCAATTTCTTCAAATAAAACTGACCGAAATCCAATTAAAATTCTCGGACAACAAAATAAACCAGAAAAAAAACAACAAACAAACAAAGGATCGGAATGGATAGGAGAGGAGTCCAGGAGGGGAAGAACCAAGTGAAAAAGTGGTCCATCTCTTTTTCGCATTAGGAACTTACCTTCTGCAGTATCCTCAATTTTGCTCGATGGATTACTCATTTTCAATAAGTCCTCACGGTATTATGATTAAAAACAATTTTGATTTATTGCTCAAAATAAGCTTATAATAAAACTCAAGCCGAAAAAAAAACAGGAAAAATAAGAAAAAACGATCGGCAAAACCCACCATACGCCGTATCGATTATTTTTCAAATTATACAAAAGTTTCACAGAAAAGCAGAATATTTTTAGAAATCAAATAATTATTGTGAATCAAAATAGACAAATTTAAAAGGCTGCGTTACCTATCTAAGTAATTATGATATAAAATCAAGTCTTTATTTTATCCTGTCTCTAGAATGCAAGCAAAAACCAATAATACTGTTTTTTCTCCTGTGTTATTTCTATGATTTGATTTGTCCTCATTGGAACAATAAAGTACAAAGTAATGGAACATTTTGTTTCAGTTTTGTAATCTACCTAACCTCTGACTTTACTTTCACTTTGACTTGGGCAGCAGAGTTCGCAGGGAAAACAACAGAGACGAAAGTCTATTCTAACAGTTTTTGGTGTGTACCAAAGTCATATTAATTTTGAAATTAAATACTAGACTACAGCGTGAGATGTGGCTATTAATTTAATATATATGAGTGAGACAGTTACTGAAATTGAAATGAAAATAAAATCGCTCTTTCTATCTAAGTCTCATCCGATCTGGACAAAAGTTATAAGTTATGACATGACAATTTAAACTCTTTAATGATAAATGTGGTGAAAAAATCATTTATCCAGCTTAGATTTATATGAAAAATTTTGACTAAAATTCTACAATCCAGCTGCTAATCGAGCATAGTCATAGTCACTCCCGTAATACAGTGATGATATTTCCGCGGATTCCCGGAATTTTGTGATTTTCTCAGAAATTTTCCGCTCAGTTTGTCGTGTAAAACATTTTGCTTTGATAGAAACCAGGTCAAGTGGTGGATCCGTGAAAAAAATCACCATCATGTCTTATTTTGACACCTTGTGCTCAGTTGCATGATTTTGGTGACACTGATACTCAGTCTAGACAAACTGGCGCCAGATGTCAAAATTGAGACAAGGCAATTGATGGTCGAAAAGGAAGGGGGGGGGGATACAGATAATGTGTGTGAGCCGTGATGTGGCGTTCTCCGTTTTTTTTTAGCTTAGAAAAAAAGAAGCCACACAGAATGCTAGTTGACTTGCTGTGTTTGTATGATTTAAAGCTCCTTGAGGTTTCCACGAAAGACGCTATAGAAATATTATTATTATTATTATTATTATTATTATTATTATTATTATTATTATTATTATTATTATTATCCTGGGTGGGGTTTCTGGCCTCCCATAGTGGGCAGGGTGGCACTTACTGTGTCTTCTATCCCCCTATACTTGTTTTCCAATTTGCTTTCTGTCTTTATTAGATATAATAATTATAACTTACCCCTTATTAGAAAAAAGCCCCATCAATTAAACTACTCTCTCTCTCTCTCTCTCTCTCTCTCTCTCTCTCTCTCTCTCTCTCTCTCTCTCTCTCTCTCTCTCTCTCTCTCTCTCTCTCTCTCTCTCTCTCTCTCTCTCTCGTTTCCTCCTTCATTATCATTCTCCCTCTCTTTCACTCTTTCCTTTTCCCCCTCTCTCTTTCTGTTTCTCTCTCTCTATCTTTCCATTATCTATTTATCTCTCTCAACTGATCTTCATGTTAATTTTATAAACGTCATCTAGGTTAAGAGAGATGATATTAATCTGTTACAATTATAAGTAAGGGGTGCTCAACTAAGTTTACTCTTTTTACCTTCGTTATTACGATGTTTAACAATTTTGATTTATTAAAGATACTTGAGCCTTATTTGTAAGATCTGTAATCACTGGATTACAGTTACAAAGATGTAACAATTAAAAACTAATACTAATACGTTCAGGCCTATTGACCAAAAGTTAATTTTAGATCTCTTGAATGAAAGATATTCGTTTAAGAAAAGAGCAATTCATTAAAAATTTACATTAATTAAGTTATATCTCTACTCTATTAAGAATAGATGTACGGAAGAAGTAGTAATATAGTGTACGAAACTATGATATTTTATGTTATGATTTTGTTTGAGTTTGACCGATGGACTGATACTTTTTCATTTTCCTCCTTTTTGACAAATTGCCATTATCATCACTGAAAATAAACATGTTTGACTTTGACTTTGATGTCCCTTGCAAACAAAAAAATTATTATTATTATCTATTTGAAAGTGAAGTTGAAATAGAAAAAAGTACAATTCAGAATTGAAAAGATGAAATAGAAGGAAAACTTGCAAATCATAAAAGCTACAAATCGTGTATCTAAATATCTAGATGAGATAGAGACATACATTTTTCACCCGGTAATGTTCTTATCATACTTTATGATTCAATGAAAAAATAACCAATTTTTGCCCCCCAAAAATTCCTCAGGTAATTTTGGGGTGATCTTTAGCTTAGATGAACAACCACTATACTCGAGCACGGAAATCTCGAACACGCAAATCTCAAAATCATGGAAATCTCAAACTCTGTACAATTCCCAGTTCTAATCCCTCTATTTCGTTAGTATTGGCGAGATGAAAATCTTAAACAAACTGGACATTCCCTTCCGGTCCATTGAATTTTTTTTTCTGCAAATTATTCGTGTTGAACGGAAACGAAATATGCCATCGCTCTCCCTGTAGTACTAAGTGTCAATTAATGTGTTACACATGCGTTTGTGTGGCATATATTATGGGTGTGTGTGTGTCCATGCTGAACTGAGGGGGAAGTATGAAGCATGTTTGATCAGCGTCTTACACACCCGCACACCACCCATCACTCAATCGTTACGTCACTTTATGGTACTTAATCTGAGGTGCCAAACATATCATAAAAATGACCAGTATCGCAGGGACGGGAGACTTGGCAGTGATTGCCTTAGGCAGTAACTGTTACATATTAAAATGTTACAAACAATTAGGCATTGGGAAGGTGGGGTGAGAGCAATGCCCTCCCTCTCTCTTTAGCCTGTAATCTTAAGAGGGCGGTAAGTGAGGAGTGATAGTAGTGATTCTAGGTACCAGACTCGTAGGTAATGACGTCGCGTGCTGAGTGCGTAATCCACAATGCGATATGCTGGCTTTGTCTTTTTATCAAGCACACGCAGTGGGATTTGTCATTCCATTTCTGTATTTAAACAAGACAAGACGCACTAAATGCAACACCAGTGAAACTCTCTTTATGATTTTGTAAAAGCTGGCAGAGAAAAGGAAATTGAATTGTCTCACTCTCGACTCTTGACAGAGTTCACAATAACTGAGAGTTATCATTATAATATGACTTTTATCAAGACCAACCACATTTACCTCCCTCGTATCCTCTGTAAAATACTCAACACGGAAAACTCAAAAATGCGGAAATCTCAAACAAAAAGGCCAGGTACCGACTAGTTCGAGATTTCCGTGCTCAAGTGTATATTATTGGAATCTTTGAAATGTCAGTTTAAAAGTATGTTTCAAAGCTTTTTTAGAATTTTTCCATATCCTGTGAATCTGTGAAGTATCCCTTTGATATTCTATACAAATTAACAGCAATTTGCCTTGGACATCAATGCAACATGTGCCACTGTTTTTTAGGTGACACTAGTAAGGTCTCTTTCTTTTGGGTAATGTAAATTTTTTGTCACCATGATAATTCATATGTATGCATTTTTGTTTATATGGGTTTTTTCTCTTGCTCATGTTTTAGTCAGGGTTAGGTAATTTTATGCCCTAAAGGCTTTTTTGTTTACCTCAACCTAACTTGAGAAACAGCTGAGTGATATCTGATAAACTTGGATAAACAATGAAATGGTGACCCAGCCCCAAATGGGGATTTTTGCTCCAGTCGAGTGCGACCACTCTAAAACTTTTTTTTTTTAACTTGAGCTTTTAAATAGCGCAATATCCCCTAAACGTGCTCAAAGCACTTTACAAGGGATCCCTATCCAACTGCAACACTTAACATGTAGAGCAAGACATGATGTCTGTTAGGCAATATTACAATTTTTTCCAACAGATACAACACGCTGGCCATTTTACACCTGAGTACGGTGAGAGAGGGGGTCCCAACAGCTCCGTTGGTAGAGCATTCGCGTCACACGCAAGGAGACCAAGATCGATCCCAGCCAACATCACCGCAGCAGAGAGATTGGTTGACTATACTATAAAAGCAAGGTTGATTCTATCCATTATCAATGATCAATGGAACACACTTAGATAAAGAAAGAAAATATGGACCAACAAGAGGTGTTGACTTTAAGGAGAACTTGATTTTAAGAGTGTTGACTTTGTGCTGAATCAACTGTTAATAAATCTTTGGCAGAGAAGTTTAGTAATAACAGGAGAGTTTTAGTATTAGGTAGCATCCAGTATCTTCGATTCATCATTTTTAAAGTAATTAACCCAGTTCATGTCTGTTCCTCCTCCCTCCATCTCTTTTTCTACTTTAGAACAATGAAGAAAATATCGAGAACCCAGTTGCTTGACAAGGCTCATGTCTGGACTGTCAAAGGCCTGATGGGATTGACGTTATTTGGTTGTGTCACTCTCACGCTACAGATATACAACTACTATAAATGTAAGTAGATGGTAAAGCTCTAACAAGTTTAGTTAAGGTCTTACTATCATAGTCACAGTCACTTTGGTAGTACTAAAGGATAAAGGGGTTTCACATCACATGTGTCTTGCTCAGAAGAAGTGAGTTGAACACTACTAAGGGTGACATATATGATTGTTGTCAAGCTGTATTAAAAATTATGTCACAAATTATATATTATAATTATTGGTTTTGGGTTGTTTTGTTTGGGGTTTTTTTTAGGGGGGGGGGGGGGGGGGGGGGTATTATTAACTTTAACTGGATTTTTATTTTCAGTGTTGAATTTTGGGTAGGCCTGCCAGTTTAGTTTTAGTTGAAGCCATTGTTCATTTAAATGTTCTGTTGTTTTGTTGTTATTTTTTTTTCAGCTGTTATAATACTTTGTTTCTAGTATTCTTTTTTCTAACATCTCTCTGGTATCTATCACTTATTTGTTTACAGATGTCCGTCCACAAAAACTGGATGAGAGGCGGAAAGTGAAGGAAATGGAGATTGCCTTGGAGCAACAGGAGAGAGAAAGCGAGCTATTGCGGCGACAGAAAGATGCAGAGACACACATTTCATAGGAAAGGCGGCTTTCTGTGTTTATGTGGGTTTGATTGTCCAAGTGTATTACGTGGATCAGAATTGGTTGCTTGATTGACTTGTTAGTTTGATACTGGATATGCGTACCATGAACAATTAAGTTTTGAAAGCTGAATGTGTGATAATATTAGATGTGTTTAGCATTAGTTTTGTTTTGTTTTTTTATGTGTTTATATGTGTATGAACTAAACACAATCTTTCTGACTGTATGAAAGTGTTTGTGTCGATGCAAGGGTATGATGATAATTATACTGAAGGGTTTGGTTGACTTGTCTTGATGATATAAGCGTGCGTATGTGCCTGAGAGAGGATGCTATGGTTAAAATGAAGGGGTTGACGTTGCTTGATGATGTTTTGTGTATGTGTGCGTGAAGGTATGATGATGATATATATATAATGATTGGTTGGCATTGCTTAATGTTTACGCATGTTTGTAGGAGAGTATGATGACCATAACTTTTTACGGGATTGACATTGTTTGATGAGATGTTCTCTCTATTACTGTGATTTTTCCATGAATAAATAACACTTATAGATGGTAACCCTAAAGGACTTTTGAAATTTCATATAGCAATTTATTACATAACTTGTATGGTGTTCTTTTTGACACTTTAATTTAATCCCTTATCTTTTTTTAATTTTATTGCTTTCTATCTTTGTAATAATAATTATATGGAATGGCACAATTGTTTTGTCCGTATCCTGGCTGAAGGCCTTATTTGTGAAAGAGGCAGCCAGATATGGACTTTTATGGACATAATGCGTTTTTCTGTGTTCACGTCTTTTCCTTTAATTGCTGTGAAATATGATTATTAGTGTTAGAAGCCATCTGAGTGTCTCTTTTGGCAGGCGTCCTGTGCCTGCATGTGTTAGATCGTACTTTAGTCAACCCAAAGCCTAGCACTGACCAAAAAAGTCACAATACAAGGCCACAATCTCTGTAAGAAAATAGAGTGATTTGTATTCAATAGTAGAATCAATGGTATTGGTATCATTTGTTTTTGGGCATTCTGTCGACAACTTTTCACTTTCTTTGGGTGAACGTCATTATTGATTGTGATGTAATTTTTAGGACAGTGTCAGTCTATGGATTAAGAAAGCAACAATCAGACGAAAGGTGTCCTAGGGCCAGGGTTAAATTCTGACTGAGATCTGCTTTTGTGAACTTTTTAACTCTTGTCTTATATTTTGGCTCTTAGATGTCTGTGACCCAAGAATATTGTAGACACTGGACTCAAATATTGATTGTGTTTTACGTACACCATCTTCCTTTTCCACAAATGTGTTGCATGACTGTTACTTTTAATTAAACTTCCGCAACTCAACTTCTCAAATAATCTTAGAATGATTGGCAGATGCCAAGTTTCAGGTCTTTACTCTTTGTTTCTATTCTTTTCATGTGTATTTTCTCATTCCATGTAGAGATTTGTTTTAAAAGATCGTAATAGCAAAAAGGTGGGAAGGTCTATCATTATTTTTTTCTTACCATTCATTTTGCTTCTAAGTTTTGAATAGAGAATTAGCAGACAGATAGGGGCTACTGATAGATTCTACTTACACCATCCCACTTAAACTTGTCCCTTTCACTTTAGCTTTTACTTTTTGTCTTTTTCCTAAATTGAGATGGCTTTGGATCACTCTATGAGGGAAATGAATGATTGTGTGTGTAAAAGTTTTTTTTTCTCCCTTTAAATCATCTCTCTGCTGAGGGAATATGTAATGCGAATATCAGTGTCTCCCTTTTCTTGAGGATCCCATGCCATTGTCTGTAAACATATCACATTACATGGAATGGACTATAGATAGTTTGAAGTTGACGTCACTCGGGTCTTTGTCATTGCTTTTTGCCATCCACGTTTATAAGTAATTCTCACTAAATTAAATTGTATTAACCAGACTTTAAACGTTCATGGTTACTCATAGTTTTGTGTGTTTGTCCGATATACTTCCGGATGGCAATGTTGTGAGCTTCTTAGCCAAGCGCATACTATCAATAGAAAAGACAAAATATGAATTTGCTTGCTACACATTTAGGTCATATCAACACAGTAAAAAGAAGGGTTTTACGGCGCTTGCAACACATTAAGGTCATATCAGCGCCAGTAAAAAGGAAGAAAATGGGAAAGTAAAAAGTTCTAGAATTACAATTAAAGCACCCAAGAAAAGGGAACACAAAGGGAATTGGTTCAAATAGAAGACAGATGTAGATTCCAAAGTACTTAGTTTGAGATCACCTAAAACTCTCATCCAGACACAAGCACAGGTCTCTACTAAAAGTAAAAGGAATACACTCAAATGTTTACAAATCATATTTAACTGTATACAAAACATAATAGTGCATAACAGAGATGATTTACAAGGGAAAAAAAAAATCATCTCCTTCTCAGCCATGGCCAGGACAAAACCAAGTAATCTCACTCCAAGACAAAGACAGAAAGCAACTGGAAAACAGATATAGGTATACAGATGACACAGCAAGTACCTCCCTGTCCACTATGAGAGGTCAGGATCCCCACCCAGTAGTAAAAGTAAAAGAAAGAAAATGGGATTGTCAAAAGGCAACGATTCAAATAAGGAACAGATTCCAAGAGCATATCGTCAGTGTACTTAATATTATTTAAGTCTCATCCCGTCACCAGTACAGGATCCCACTCAAATGTTTTTTTTGTTTGTTTGTTGCTTTAGGTCTCTTCCAACACAATTGAGGTTATATGAGAGACCGCTGAAACAAAAAAACAAGCAATCTAACAAAAATAGTACAAATGTCAATCAAAATCATAACCTAAAGATATCATAAGCTAAATTATAAATAACCAAGAACAAACAGGCAGAGGATTTACAGGAAAAAAAATATCCCCTGTCAAAAATACAATCACAAACCAAAGAAGCAGGATAGGCTAGTAAAGAGAAGAAGAAACGACATCACTATCGGATCGTACACCCATGCGAACATCATAGGTATATGATTCAAGGGTGATGCTCCCATCCAACCACCCGCTACTCAAATGTTTACAAAACACAAACGGTAGTACATAACGGAGATGATTTACAAGGAAAAAAAGAATCATCTCCCAGCCAAGGGCCAGGACAAATCCAAATAATCGCATTTCACGACAGACAGAAAGCAACCTGGAAGGAAAGCAGATAGGGGATAGAAGACAGCTAATGACTTCCCTGCCCACTACGGGAGGTCAAAAGGCCCAGCCTAGAAAATGTAGATGGACAAAGGTTTTCAAGGAAAATTCACAAAGAGATGTAACAGGGGGATAGAAATAAGAGTAAAAAAGGAAGATTGTGGAATGATGGAAGAATTTACCAGCCAAATTATGGCCAATGTCCCCATGTTCTATGGGAAATTCCACAAAACGCAGATAATAAGGCGATAGAAGAGGCAGTGATGCTGTAGACCACTGAAGAATCCTCTGGCCCAAAGAAGGCCAAAGTTTCCAAGAAGTGCACTGAAAAAATAATGATATAAAAAATTCAACAAGAGAAAATATAAGTTTTAGAAAGATCTTTATTAATGTTCACCAAACCCATATGTCCACCAAAATTCTTTGAGGGAATCTACAGAGGGAGAGTTAGATAAAATGATTCCTCTGACATCAGATTCCACTTCAGCAAAAGGTTATCTTTATCGTTATTAACATCTTTGTCACTTTCATTTTTACAATATAACAGTAAAAACTAAAATATCTTTGGAAGCTTTTAATTACCATCACAATTTCATCTCAGTGGAAAATCTTGATAGCATCAAGAGGAGTGCTCATATAGTTTTTACTTATATCTTTCACTTTTTGGAATACACCAACACCCGCTTTTATGCCTAATACTGGTGAAGAATAAAATTAAATTTTAAAAAAGCATCACAATGGCTTGATTTCGAAATAACATCAGACTTGCCTCAGAGGTGTATTCAATTATCAAAAGGGATGATTAGGAAACGAGAAGAGTAATAAAAGATGAAGACTCAAAAGAGATAAAAATAAAAATCACAAAAAAAAAAGAGGGGTCGTGATATTGATAGACATTTGTTTCAAAATAAAATACCACCTGTGTTAGAGAAGAATTGAATGCAAGCGAAGTGAAATCCTCGAGGGATAATCAAACTAAATAATTGAGGCAAGCAAACATAACAGAAGCATCTTATTCAAAATGGATGAACTGTGAGGACACTTAACTCTACTGGCATTTATAGTTATTTCCTCATTGCAACATGGTTTTAGATGTACTCGTACACTACCTTCTTTCCTCTGACCCTAAACTCATGTCCCAATTTAGAAAATATAAATGAAAAATAACACAAGACATCTATCAATAATCCAATTCAAATTTGAATTCATAGTTTTGTGGGCAATCTGAAAGATAGCAAATCAAGTCAATTCTACTGAATGGAAGTCGATTCTACCAAATGGTACCGATAAATTGACAGAAAATAAAAAGTTCATACAGCTTATTTTTATAAATTTCTGTTGAGGCTCCATCTCTATTCAAATTTAGTTGTTTAAAATTGACAAAAAGTAGTGTAAATGATAAACAAAACAAAACAGCTGATTTCAGCTATACACATCACCAAACCAACACACTGCATCTTAATCGTGCAATGTGCTATGCATGAAAATAACAACTAAGACAAGCCACAACCAGTTCATATTAAAGGGAAATTGACGTTGAAAATTCAATTTCTTTTCTTTCATCGCTTGTCAAATAGGGTGAAAAAAAAATTATTAGAACACAATCATCACCATACATTTTTACATGCATGCATCCACAGGGTATGACATCCTCCCTCCTACCTACACACGAATCAAAAATCACATGACCAAAGGACAACACAACAGTAGAAATAGAACCAACCAGATTCACAACACATGTCATGCGAATAAATCATCCACCCATCCATCCAACTAAATCAAATCTGTCAAACAATTTTCAATTTTAACATTCAACCCCTCATTCCCCCCCCCCCCCCCCCCCCCCCCACCCAAAAAAAAAAAACCCTTTTATCTTACCATCATGATTTTGTAGATAAATTCAACATCAACATCATCATTGCTAATTCAACATCAACATCATCGTTGCTGGTAGCAACCAACAATATTTAAGCAAGCACCAGTGATGAGTTGACAGATAAGAGTAAGAGCCCATTCAAAATAATTCAGTAAGACAATCAAAACCTTTCATGGATTCAGTTATCTAAGTAAGGAAGAAATAAAATGCGTATATCTGTTAGTGGATGGAGACCTGACATGATTCCTGTGATCATCCAATCAATCTTGATATTGGCAGGTGGTGTAGTCATGTTGTTGTTCTTGTGGGATTGTTACGTACTACATATTCCATAAAGGGTTCCAGGTGTTTGGGTTCATTGTCATTATTATCATCAATATCGTTCAATCATCATCAGCATCATCATCATGTTTGTTGTGATGTGGAATCCTCGGCTTCCTCCTCTCCATCCTCTAGAGTCTCGGCCATGTCCTTGCTGGCCTCCTTCTTCTTCTTCTTGGTTGTCTTCTTGGATATAGACAATCTTAGAAGATCCTGGGAAAAAAATAATAAAAGAGTCAAACAATTGCTGTCACACTATATCTTTCATTTCAATATATTGTATTTCTTTTCAATCTCATTAACTTGCAGTCAGAGCAAGTTTATACAAAATTCTTGTAAAATCATAAAATTTTAAATAATAAACGGAAGGTTTTGAAAAAGTACAATGGAACCTGCATAAAGTCAACACCTCTTCTAGGTCACAAATTTTCTGTTCTTAAAGCATGTTCAACGGACTATGGATTAAGTCAACCAATCTTTCTGGTTCGGTGGTGTTAGCCAGTACCAGGATGTTTTTAAAAACAAAAAAAACTTGAGCTTTTATACAGCACAATATCCACTAAACATGCTCAAAGCGCTTTACAAGGGGTCCCTGACCAACAGCAACACTTAACATGTAAGACAAGACGCCAGTCAGGCGATATTACAATTTTTTCTGACAGAGACAAAGCTGTTGATGGCCTGGTACTCATTTTATACTCGAGTATGGTGAGAGAATGTGAGCAAAGAGAATTTTCCAAGGATTCAACTATGCGCCGAGGGAGGCTCAAACCCAGGGCCTTCCAATTCGAAATGAGTGTCATACCACACAGCCGCACACTTAATTCCACTGAACTAATTTTTCTTTTTTGAAAGAAAAAAAAAGATAAGATCAGCAATGCTGACAATGGACTCGCAAAGCCACACAAAACTTACCAGAGACTCTGGGTCTTTGACAGACAAATCTGTTTTATAGGCCCAAGTATCAATGGGGATCCCCGTCACCTTGACTGGCCCATCAGGTTTTAGGATCACTGTCTGCTTGAACTGGGCTACAAACTCTCCTAAAATGGGGGAGGGAATAAGAAAACATTTTTTAAAATGACTACTCTGCTATGAAATCCAGTGAGGCTGATGCTGATATAGAAATTTTTTTAATGAGAAATATTTCAATTAAATTAGGTGACGAGTAAGTTTTTGAAAAAAAAAAGTACAATCCTGGAAAAAAATTCAAATGTTAGACAACTAGACCATTCTATTTACATTATAATTGAAATCTAAAATAATTAATAAATTACTCATCACTGACAACGTAAATAGTATTGACTTCCAAAATCGACAAATGACCCAACCAAATAATATTTTATTGAAAGAGATTCTGGGTTATGAAACAAACTAAACTATTTAAGTACAATAAAAAAGTGTATAATTTCTTTTACTATTTTTTTTTTAATAACAGAAATCAAATGTGTACGATCCTCAGAAAAATACACACAATGAACAAAAATGCTTAAGAATGCGCATTTTTTTAATGTAAGGTTGGTAGCAATGTACTGTGTATGTTCCAATAAATAACAATGTGAAATTAATGTTAAGGTAACGCCACTATCATATTATCTCTTTCGTCTGTAGTGTTTTTTTTTTGTTTGTTTGTTGCTTTAGGTCTCTTCCATCACAATTGAGGTTATATGAGAGACCGCTGAAACAAAAAAACAAGCAATCCAACAAAAATAGTACAAATGTAAATCAAAATCATAACCTAAAGATATCATAAGCTAAATTATAAATAACCAAGAACAAACAGGCAGAAGATTTACAGAAAAAAAAATATCCCCTGTCAAAAATACAATCACAAACCAAAGAAGCAGGATAGGCTAGTAAAGAGAAGAAGAAACGACATCACTATCGGATCGTACACCCATGCGAACATCATAGGTATATGATTCAAGGGTGATGCTCCCATCCAACCACCCACTCTGTAGTGTTTCATCATACAGTTTTGTTGATAAAGGGGGAAACCTGAAACGTCCATTTTATCTGTTTTCGCATGTTATTTATTTCTTCGAGCTTTGAGCAGCAACATTTACATTATGTATGTTCCAGCAAAAACAAAGGCCTGAAAATGAAGTATTCTGTCATATTAGTTTCAAGTCTCCTTACCTTCTTTTTCATAGAGAACGTTAAAGGGCTGCAGCAGGCTGTGTTTTACACACTCTACCACACCGAGTTTGGCCTTGTTCTCCTCCTCAAACAGACGCAGAGAGAAAGGCATCAGGCCGTACCTTTTGTCAACTTCACCCATGAAGTCTGAAAATAGCAAGAATAGGAATTAATCAATCAACTTCACCCATGAAGTCTGAAAATAGCAAGAATAGGAATTAATCAATCACTCCTGATAATAAATGAAACATTACAAATAAATTAATAAAATTAATAATGACAAAAAAATTCATAATCGAACGGCATTTTCTTCAAAACTGGGAGACAATTTTGGGAACTTGGGGTAAACATTTATATTCCTTTTAAAGAATAATAATCTTTGCATTGGACAGGTTGAAAAATTACTTTCGATAAATCATGTTAAGCTAATTTACTATATATTATTTAAAACTAAATTATCTTTTTTCAATTTTTTACCCAACTCAGTCCATGGACACAATTGGTTTTAGAAAAATGGACATACAACTTCAGTATGGTTTGAGGTTGGTTAAATGCATTGCTGATAAAGAAAAAAAGTCAAATAAATGTGCCAACAAGTTGAACAACAGAAATGACAACATTATCAAACTCACGTCTGGATGTCCTCATCTTCAGTTGATACATGAAATCTCTCTTTTTGTAGACAGTGGTCCTTGTGTCCAGCTCTCTACCCTGAAAGTAGAATTTAAGACAAAAGATACATTGTGGATGTCCCGAAACCCGTAGACTAAGGACCATAAGCAAGTTTGCCAACAAAAAATGCAAGACCTTTTAAAAAAAAAAAATTAAAGATTCTGAATTTTTTTAAAAAGACAATAATCACTCTATAAACAAAATAGGTGATGTTAAAATCATAAAAATTCAAAATAAATATTTATGCTATCTTAGACTTGACACAAGCAAACGCAATGACCGACCCCTATCTGCACACTGGACTCCAGTAAAGAGACATTATGTACTTAGCTTTAAATAAATATCATGACATTATAGTAGCAATATGTCGAGAGTGATCTTACAGTAATATCCCAGTGCTTACTTAACTAATCAGATTACCTTCTATAAGGTTGTGCTTTTGGCTTCCTTTTCACCCAGTGATTGGAAAATATACAGAGTTTTTCTTTTAGCTTGCATAATTTCGTAAATATACAGAAAATAGGAAAACCTATTATCACAACCATTTTTTTTTTTGAAAACTAGAATTTTAGAGACAATGACGGAATGGAAGAGTGAAAATTAAAATGATTCCACCAGAAGTGGAGGGATTGGTATCTATGTATGAGGACACGCCTTGCCACCTTACCTTGCCATCTCCAGTGCTAACCAGGATATCTATGCCATAAACTTCGTTGACATCAAACTCACAAGAGTCGTGTTCTCTCCTGGAAAAAAAATAAAAAATTAAATTAAATTAAATTTTGCCATTTTGTGACATTTGAGATGGAAAACGTGTTACAGCCTTTTGAAAGCTAATGATTCACATAAAAAATTTAACTGAGGCGAACTTGGGTAATGTAAAGTGTACCCAAGGACAGAACACCTGGCCTATGTTTTTGTAATCATTGTAACCAATTCAGTCAGTGGCGACAAGCAGTACTCTGGACTTAAAAATCAATTGAGGGTTCACATAGATCTTTAAAAAAATTTTTAAATAATAAAAAGCAGAATTCCACTTTGACAGGATAGATCAAAACCTGACAAGAATTGTTTTGTATTTCTCTCCCATTCATCTTGGTGTAAGACTAAAAGCCTATTGAATCTATTAAGACGCTAGATTTGCACATGATTTTATATATCTTTAAAGAAAAAAGTTTTAGAACGTGAGAGAAACAGAAAACAATTTGAGCACATACTTTTGTGGCTCCGTGGGATTCTGGATAAAAGCCTTCTCTCCATCAATGATGTGTTGTTTAAGCTGATGGGACAGCATGCCTAGAGAGAAAAAAAATAAATTTAATTGAATATTTGCCTGTTATCAATAAATGGATTCTGTTATTATAATGTATATATGCTCAGCTATCTCAATTGTCCTAAATATTCAGAGGCAACAAAATTATCTGCAACTTTCTTCAAATAGGAAAAAAAAAAGATTTTTTAAAATCTTCTTTTTTATCCCCCCCCCCCCCCCCCTCTCTCTCTCTCTCCTTAAAATGCGATAAGTTTACTATTGAAATCCTGTATTTTGTCTTACCAACATCAATCATACTAGCAATATCAATAATACTAGCAAACAAAAAGTTTTTGACTTTTGCCTGACGTTCCCTTAAAATTTTTTGTGCCCCCCCCCCCCCCCCCCCCCCGATACTCATCAGTAATTGACAACATTAATAAAAAAAAGCTATTTTACTTGAAAAGAGAAAAAGCCAAAAGAATTACCTTGAATGGGTTTACAGTTGAAATCCTCTGTGATTTTTTGGATACCAGAGGTAACAGTGTCATTCTGAAATACAAATGCACAATTTCTTCCAAGTGAGGCATACCAAAGGATTGTTGCATATTGTAGCAAGTGAAATTATATAAAAGTTCTCAATATCAACAATAAAACCAATTGATCATGATCGATTTATACCCGTACAAAACTATTTTGAAATGTCCTTTTTACAAGTTTCAAACTACTTCTCTTGACTTTGAATTTTGTCAACCTCAATGTATTACCAATTTTGTCTAGTGTAACAAACACCTTAAGAAACGTCTGACTGCCAGGCTTTAAATGCCAGTCTCTCAGTTTCTGGATCACTTGACAACCAATATTCAAAGCAGGGAAGTTTATGAAGATTAGCTCCTAACTCCCACACTCATTAGTTCTTCAAAATTACATATGCCATTTTGTAATAGTTGACATAAAATACTTACGTTACAGATTGAGGATTTTAGCTGCATAAGTGGTGGATCATACAGAGACTCAGACCTAACATTTGCAGCTGATTAAAAATCTATATATTTATGGAGGGAAAATCCTAATATTTGAAATAAACAATCTGAATAAACCCAAAATACATGACTTTCAATTTTATGAAATGCCGCTTTAAAATACTTGATGTAGTGTTGTTCAGTTTGAATGTAAATATCCATTTCGGAATATATTATATGCAAATTTTCACTAAGTTTTAAACTAAAATTTAACTTCAAAATAAAATTTCAGATAAAAATAAATAAATAAATAAATAAATAAATGAAATAAAATAAAGTCTGTCTAAGTGACAGATCAGCACAAAGACTTACTTTGTTACCAGGCTTTACTAGCCTCAAGGCACCCTCCATGGCCTTATGGGCAGCCATCATTACGTCTGCTTTCCTTCCACTGACAGGGGTTTCCTAAATAAGAAAAAAAAATATGTAAAAAAAATACAAATAAAATATATGATATAAGTAATAAGACTTGTGCACATGGTGAAACTTGTGATTTTTCTTATGAACCATATGCAATTCTATTTATGCTCTTGTCATGTGACCATACCTAGTGCTTAGGAACATCATTTTTAAAGGTGAAAAAATCTGAATACGTATCAAATATCTCCATTTTACTATCCAACATGCTGTCAAGGAAGGGGAATGATTCGAGGGTATTAAGAAAAATAATTGTATTGATTAACAATGAAATTAACTAAGCTACTCAAAATGTGAACAGCTTTATTAAAACAAGACAGAAAATCTAAAAGTTTGGGCACATTGAGCTGTGTCTTTTTGAAGACAAGGCAGATAATCTGATAATTTCATTTGTAAAAATCATAGGCGGGAACTTAAAATCATAGTTTCAGGAGGAAAAATGAAGCCACTTGACCTAAGGTCTCAAAGTGCTGATAATTGATCAAAAAACTACCAGTTCCATTGTTTTTCATACAGTTTGTGTATAAGCTATCTGCATATTTTTTAGCAAGCAGAGAGAGCGATAAGTTTCAGTTTAGTAAGTGTTGATTTTATTACAGTCATTGATTATCAAGAACCTGTCAGTCATGAATATGAACTGGATAAAAATCAATCAGTCAAAACAACTTGATTACTAACCTTGGTGGCCCCAACAATGACAGTGTGAGCAGCGACAGCAATGTAACCATCCAAGTGGGCTCCGAGATCTCTGTTTACAACAAACACAGACGTAAAGATATGTGTTATTAACATTAATCGATACGAAGGCAGGAAAAAGAACATCAAAAGGCTATTCATAAAAACAATACTGAGAGAAATGTAACACAAGAGTTGTTCAATTTTAAAAACATTTTTTAAGCAGATCATTAATTAAAAATTAAAATTCAACCAATGTCCATGTGCTTCCTGACTGATTAGCATTTACACACGAACATCAATGGAAAAGCACAACTGGTACCACAATGCGGCCCTGTTCCAAACTCATAAAGAGTAAAACTGCAGTAAACGATCTAGGTGGCCAAATCTCAGCTAAAAACAAAACAGAATGGTCAGTGATAACCTGGATGACAAAAATCACAAACTGTGACCACATCCTTGGGCATTTGAATGAACCACTTCTCTTGCGTAAACATACATTATTCTGATGTGATATCACCATCATTTGTTTACGCACATGTGTCATTTTTCTGTCACTTTAACACAAATTAAAAGAATGATGGGGTGCCTAGTAATGAAAGATATTAGAACAGCTGTTTGCACTTAAAAGCACCACATAAGTAAGGGAAAGAGGAAATAATTCATTTTTAAAAATTAAAAGTGTAGCTATGAGAAGTGCCAGAAGTTAAAAGAGAATTTAAGTCTGGCTTGTAACAAAGTCAAGTATCTGAGCATAGTCAGTGACTAGATAAGTGACATTTAGATGTGATCATGGTCCTGACACTGCAGTTACAGATGTAATAATAGAGATTTAAACTCTTTTATATGAAAAAAAAAGCCAAACTACTCACATCTTGACCATGTCCTCATCATTCACAGTGATGTCTGGCTCTGACTTGAGGGGACAGTAGTGGCAGATACAGTTGTTGATGGAGATGCATGTTGGGAACGCAATGCCTTTCTTCATCTTCTTGTCCTTCTTGAAGACTTTGTCAGTCTCCTCCAGCAAACGTTGGTTGCCATAATCACACAATTCACTCACAGATGCCCCAGGTTTCACTTTATCAAGCAGTTCTTTCAAGACATCTGTAGAATGGAGAAATACAGGACTTGATAAACATTATTCCCTCTGTATATGTCATATCAGAGACAGTAAAATTACCCACTTAGACTAGTAAATGTTTAAAGAATGAGACAAAATTTCAGATTCCTGTCTTGAGAAAACATCATTGTACCCTCAGATGCCTTATAACATAACTTTAAAAAATCATAATTTCTCACATTAATTTATATCTATAACTCACCATTTTTACCATGAGAACAGTTTTAGACAAAAGTGCAGGACAATTGTAAGGAACAGACCACAACATTTTCATGAATCCAAAATGATCCATACCCCTTGAAATGACCGGGGATGAATACACAATATGCCACAATTGTGTATGGTGGACTGTCATTCGACAGATGCCTAACCTAAATGAACTGGATTTCATATATTCAAGAATTTATGGCTATGAATTTGAATTGAGAGTAAGACGGCCATTCCAGCTCAAAGTTTTTTTTAAAAAATCATGCAGTTTTTTTTAGTCAAATCTTTAAAAAAAAAAAAAAAAAACAAAAAAAAAAAACTTAATATCAGGAGGAAATAATTTTTTTAAAGCTTTACAAAAAAAACAAAAAACAAACAAAGAAAAGAAAAAGAAAAAAGGAATTTCCCTCAAGTTGGTTGATCCCAAGTCTCCCAATTTTGTAAAAACCCTGAGTGTCATCATTTTGACAACACCTGTCAATCACAGAGAAGATTTGACTGGGAATTGGTAGCCATCAAATCAACTTCTCTCCATTACCTGATACTGATAAATAAAAATTTTAAAAATCTCTTTTCGAGATCCCCCCCCCCCCCCCCCCCCCCCATCCAGCCCCTTCTCCCAATCCATCAATTTTTTTTTTCAAATTAAAACTCTTTGGATTATTTGCCTGTCGGAAGAAAAATGGAAAACTCCCATATATGTATAGGCTACTACTTACAAACAGTAAATATATGTAGTTGCTCACCTTGAATTCATTTTTTTTTTATTAATCCAAAGAAACTGATAGGATTAATATTAATTTTAATCAGATAAATTTTACATCTCCAATTACGGTCTTTATTTTGCTACATTGTAATTGTAATGCCCAGGACTGGTAACTAACCACCAAGATGGCTGCACAACTTTTGTTTGACTAGAAATATAAAACAACATATAATTTATAGTATAAAAATAATGAAAACTCCTCATTTAACTCATAGAGGCAGAGGTCAATTGTTTTGTTTTTTTCTATGGATAACTTAAACTAAACCAGGGTGAGCAGCTACGTACACAGGGTGTCCAGCAGATTATCAGACTTAAAAATCCTACCTTCCCCCCAAAAAAATCCTACCAAGCAATTTAAAAGCAGGGGTGAGAATGACTGGTCACAAAAAAGGAGGAAATTTTTCATCGTGAAGATCATGACCCATCCATGCGACCATAACCTATAAATTTGAATTTCACTCAAATTTACTGAGATGCGATCCAAAATTTGTCTTGCAGCAAATTCTGACACGACTCGGTGGAATTTCAAAAGTTGAAAGTGTAATTTAAACATTTGGTGGTTGTAGTAGGGATGATGATGTGATGGTTGTGGTAGTAGTGGTGATAGGGATGATGTGGTAGTGATTGTAGTAGAAGTAGTGGTCGTATGGATGATTGTGTGGTGGTGGTTGTAGTAGCTGTGGTAGGAATGATGATGTGGTGGTTGTTGTAGTAGTGGTAGTAGGGTTTATGATGTGGTGGTGGTTGTAGTAGTAGTGGTGGTAGGGATGATGTGGTGTTATTTGTAGTAGTAGTGGTGGTGGTAGGGATGATGATTGGTGGTGGTGGTGGTTGTAATAGTAGTGGTGGTAGGGATGATGATGTGGTGGTGATTGTAGTGGTAGTGTGGTCTTAGAGATGATGATGTGATGGTGGTTGTAGTAGTAGTGGTGGTAGGGATGATGCTGTTGTGGTGGTTGTAGTAGGGTTGATGATGTGGTGGTGGTTGTAGTAGTTGTGGTAGGAATGATGACGTGGTGGTAGTTGTAGTAGTAGTGGTGGTAGGGATGATGTGGTGTTATTTGTAGTAGTAGTGGTGGTGGTAGGGATGATGATGTGGTGGTGGTGGTTGTAATGGTAGTGGTGGTAGAGATGTTGATGTAGGGGTTTTGGTGAGTGTTTTTTATTCAATGATGATAATAGCAATTTGTCAAATAGGAGGAAAAAATCTCCGTCTATAGATCAAACACAAGCAAAGTATAAAAATAACAGGAACAAAGTCTTGTATTAGTATTATTTAATATATTACTATAAGTAGTATAAATCCATTCTTATTATTAGACATAAATTTACTTTTTGGAAACATTTAATGAATTGTCCTTTCCATATGTAAAAGGCCTACAATGCTATTCAAATAAAAGGCCAGAAAGTGTTGTTTTGTTTTGATTTTTATTTCATAAAGCAGGCTACAATATCTTTGTTACCGAAACATAGTGGTTATTCAGCTTAAATACAACCCAATAATCTCTCAAATTTAAAGCCATAGCCCAAAGGTAAAAAGAAAGAAGAGTAAATTAAGCCAATCACCATTGCTTTATTCTAATAATATATTATTATCTCTGTATAACCAGATGATTATAAGAAAGAGAGAGAGAGAGAGAGAGAGAGAGAGAGAGAGAGAGAGAGAGAGAGAGAGAGAGAGAGAGAGAGAGAGAGAGAGAGAGAGAGAGAGAGAGAGAGAAGGGGGGGGTGTATTAAAAAGGCAATAGGTACCTACAACGGAGAAAAAAATCCAGACCCATTTGTCTCTCCCTTCCCCTTCAACCATCACCCAACTAATCAAAGAACACCATTGGTCTTCTGTATCAATTGTGACATCTAGTGCCATTCTGTCTGGCCCGACGTCATAAAAACGGGACCGTCACCAAATTTCAAGAGACTGAGCACAGGTGTCAAAATATGACATAAGACATAATGGTGATTTTGTGGTTTTGAGGAAAATGCTTGACACGGCAAAAAATCCGACCTCGGGTGCAATTATCCGACTTTTTCCTACCAATCCGACCTTAAGGTAAAAAATCCGACTTTATCCGACTTATCCGACCTCGCTGGACACCCTGGTACATATACTTATAGTAGGTAGTTTTATTTTTAATTTTTATATAAGTTTTTTTTTTGTTTTTTTTTTACAAAGACAGAAAGGCCTTTAAAACAATAGCTGCTGAGCAACGCGTCGTGCGTTGATCGGTCTCTTCGCTCTGTGCGGAGTAACGTAGACTGCGTTGTTTGCATTTTCTTTATAGTTTCGTCGATTTTAGCAGGTTAGACTTTTTATTCCACATTTTTCCATTTACTTAGTCATTGAGAGTGGTCGTTCTTGACTTGAAAGCGGTTTTTCTGATTTACTGAACGTTTTTAGAGCGATTGTTTACGATTTTTCATTGACTGTGACCGCGCGTGTTTGTGTAAACATGGATACAGCTGGTCCGAGTGGTTCGTGTGGTAGACCTAGACGCCTCACAGCTGAACAGGCTATTGATTTGTTTCAAACTCTAAATGATAGTGATACGGATTTATCAGATTCAGATCTAGAATATGGTAGCAGTGATAGTAGTGACGAAAGTGAGTCTGAATCTAGATCTAGAGAACGATCAGTGCTATCATCATTGTCATCATGCTTTGGGGGTGTGGCAGGTAGGAGGAAAGATGGGGGGAGGAGGAGAAAAGGTGGGATAGATAGCAGTGGAGATAACAATGTAGTCAGAGGAAATGATAGGACCAGTGGCAATGCTAGATCTAGATCTCCTCAACCTGAGATTAGTGAATGGAATGAGGTGAGGATGGGTGCTGATCAAAATCAAAGACATGACACTCAGACCAAAACTCACAATGCCTTCAGATTTTTACCCCTAAATGATCCTGGCATAAATTCAGATCTGATAAGTGAAAGCTCTTCAGTTTTGGATTGTTTCAGACTCCTATTTGATGATGAAGTCATAAACATTTTAGTGGAATCAATAAATGCTTATGCTGAGAAGAGAATTTCCTCCATGACAGATAATGGAACACCACTTCCAAGGAGATCCAGATTTAGGAATTGGAAACCCATTTCAAAATATGAAATACTGAAGTTTTGTGCCATCAATATGGCGATTGGAATTGATGATCGACCATGCCTGACAGATTATTTTCAAAACATGAAGTATTTTTTACACCATTCTACTCCAGTATATTTTCTAAAGATGCTTTTTTGTTGATCTACTCCTCGATGTTGCATTGTGGAGAGGCAAATGCTGAAGGAAAATCTAAAGTCGAACCCTTCATAAATAAATTAGTAGAGAAATTCAACACTAGTTTTATTCCATATCAAAATGTTTCCATCGATGAGATGATTGTAGGCTTCAAAGGACGATGGCAATATTTACAGTTCAACCCACAGAAACCATCAAAATATCATATCAAAAGTTTTGGTCTCGTAGACAGCTCAACTGGCTATGTCGTAAATTTACTAACATATTATGGCAAAAACACATCTTATGACCCGGATGCAGACCAACAAGGGGGCCAGGCAGTGCAAGTTTTCCAAACCCTTTTATCCAAGATTGGAAAAGGATATCATATTTATGCAGATAGGTATTACACCACAAGAAAGCTTGTCGACTATCTGATAGAAGAAAGGCATTTTTATACGGGCACACTCCTGACTAATCGCCGCGGATTTCCAGAAGCCATCAAGAAATTGTCCCTTCGACACATGGAATCCAAGTACTGGATGGAAAAGGAAGAAAAAATAATGGTAGCTGCCTGGAAAGACAAAAAGGCTAAAAAGCCAGTGGTCATGGTGTCAACAAAAGCTGAAGTAGCAAACGTAACGATACGAGAAAAAGAAAAGCCTGCCGTGATCCACGACTACAACAAAAACATGGGAGGATGTGATTTGGCCGATCAAAAAGTTGGTTACCATGGAGTGCATAATCGGAAGAGTAAGAAGTGGTGGAAGAAACTTTTCCATTGGATAATTGAAGTTGCCTGCACCAACGCCCATGTCCTGTTCATTTTGAGCAAGCCTGACGCTGTGAAGAAGCCGAGTCTCAAGAATTTCAAACTCGAGCTCATCGTCAACCTTCTCTTGGAAGCTGCCTCTATCATGCCAGAAGAGGAAAGGATGCTAGGGAAGCCAAAACCTGGTCGACCATCTCTCAATCCAATCCCAAGGCTCCAAGGCTCAACTCATATAATTGAGTATGCGAAGCAAGACAGGAGATGTAAAGTTTGTAGTACCCCACAAAAACCCGCCCGCACACATTTTATATGTCCAGACTGTCCAGATCAGCCCCACCTTCACCCCAGAGATTGTTTCAAGAGATGGCACAAGGATGCCAATCTCTTTTCTAACTAGAATTATTTTCAGTTTTACCTTTGTAAATAGAGATGAGTGATGGGGAGTCGTGTATATATTTTTTCATTGTTATTGCGGAAAAAAATGACAATTTGTCATATTCATAAATTCAAATTTTTTTTTAGTTCTACATTCCATTTCTTTATACATTTTCACTTCAATATGATGGATTACTACATAATAACTGGATTTCATGGATATAATGCCCTGATCTAGGACTTATATGGAAATTTATGTTATTTTAGGTGAGTGAATTTTCAAAATAACACGTTGAATTGAATCATATAATTGACTTCTTTCTCCTTGTGTCCCTTCTAGTCTCATCTAATCATTGTCTACTACACAGTATCATATTGTCCATTCATCAATCTTTATTTTGGTACCAAACATTTGGGTCTTCTTATCTAACACAGTTCTCACAATGTCATTATATTAGGTGTACCCCCATGCCCTTTTCGGACATGAAAATAAATACACAATTTTTTAGTGAAAAAATTCCGCAGTTAAAGGTTTAAAAACCATTTAATATGATACCTTCTTACTTTTAGATTTAGGATAAACAGTTCCATTTCCAGTTATGATGATTTTACTATTACTACGTAATTAAATTTTACAATTGCAAAAAGCTAAAAATGAGTGACTGGAAATTCCCCTACTAGACAACCTATCGATACGCTGACTACTGATTGAAACAGGACTTTAGCGTGGAGAAAAAGAGGGTTGGTCACTGGCAGTTAAAGTTAAAATTAAACATACTGCGCTGCCTTCAATCGTGATGAAATTTTAATTTGGCATAGACATATAACAATAAATAAAATAATCTAAATGCCTTTTCTTTTATTCTTTGCTTTCTTAACTTTGAAATGAAAAAAAATTACAAAATTTTAAAATTACGTAATTTTGACATTATGTGCCTACCCTACATTGATTTCAATCACATTAGTAGAAGGCTTGATTTCTTCTCTTTAAATTTAATATGATAAAAATAATAAATGGAAGCATATGGACTTTCTCCCAGAGAACAAAATATCCAAATCCTTGTGTATAATTGACAGCGCCTCACTCTTAAAAAATAATCATTACGAAAATGTAATGAAATAAAAGAATTGATCAGTATCCGTTTCATAATCAGTTTTTTGACTGTACTGTGAGTGTGAGAGTGGGTGGGTGGTGTGAGATTGGGTGGGTGGAGTGAGCGTGGTGAGTCGCAATCACAACAAATCACAATACAATTTGCAAATTATAGGGTTTTCCTTAGTAGAGATTCGAGGTCCGAGGACCTTTTCGTGACTAAATAACTAAGGAATTACATAACGACACAGAGCAAATCACTACGATCTTCTTATCAAATGAGTGTGGTACGTTAGCAGACAACACACATGTGTTTGATAAAGTTGAGCCCCAAAAAAGGCAAGCACTGTCGGCTTTCTACGCATGGCAACAGTCATATAGATTAAATAATCACCTATCAGAACGCAAGTTTTGTGTAGCTGTAAATCAAATATTTTACAGATACTTACTGTTGACCATTTCGCCGGCCATTTTATACTTTTTAGCAACAACATGATTTGCTGGAGTTGTATCCACGCTTTCTTGTTCCTCTGCGTCCGCCATGATTTTTTCTTTTCCCACTGCTTCAATGATAAGATCTAAACTGCCGCATTGAATTTTCTGACCAGCTTTTTTTCTTTTTTTTCTGAAAACTACTACAAAATTATTTTAAAGGCAGTCACTATATTGGTAACAAATATTAATTGGTATTTTAAAGTATTTTATTAATTTCTGAGACTTAAACAATTCTCAATCATGAGTTTTGAAATATGTTAAAATTTTGGCTGCTAAATCTCATCAAACTGGTAAAACAATATCCTTGCAACGGAAGTTGCAATCTTTCTTGATTTATTTTGGTGACTGTTGTAGACGAGCCTTCCTTCCGATAAACACGACGGTCTCTTGGTTATCTCCCTTGATGGTTTCCCGCGCGCTACCGCTTGCCGAGCTGAGTGCCTTTTCAGCTTTAGCAAAGATAGGCCCTATCTCACTTCACCTCTCATTTTCAGAATCATGCTATCTAAAAATACTTTCTCTGCTTCGTCAACAAATTGAATCATCGGAGACACATAAGTGTCACCAGTAGATAGATAGTTTACAAATGTCTGTCTTGTTTAGAGATAAAATTACATTTCAACGCCATTATAAATACTTACATAGCCTGCTACAAACATATATATATATATATATATATATATATATATATATATATATATATATATATATATATATATATAATATATATATTTATATATATATATATATATATATATATATAATATATATATATATATATTATATATAAACAATTTTTTAAAAACAAAAAATGAAGCGAGCACAATCTTGGAGCGTTCAAATACACAATACCACAATATTCAAGTTCAAGTTGCAAACACAGTGCGACTGTCCCTCACCAAAATCTTGTTCTAAATGTATCGTACAATACGATTCTCTGACACGATTGTCATAGCTCAGTTGATAGGGACACAGATCGATCCAAAGATCGGGTGGAGTCGAGATTTTTTATGACCCCACTGTCCACCCAGCAGTGATTGGGTAGCTGGTTTTGTCAGAGCTGGCGGAGAGTACTTTGCGATAGACTAATGTCCTATCCAAAGGATAGCATGCAATTGATAATATTGTCTGTTTCACGCTATAGAAACCGTGATAAACTCCGGCATCCTGGCTCTGAAGAACTACTATCATTCATTCTCCGTGATGTTCTTGCGCATGAGAAAAATGCGTTAAAATGATCTGGGGTCTTCAATGACTGTTTACGGTGTAAATTGCGTACAGCGGCGGTCGCTGTTCTATGGCAGCAGTGCTGCACCCCCCCCCCCCCCCCCCCCTGATCTATTTGACTTTGTCAAGAACGTAACCAATTTTCCCCTTAAGCCGGCCAATGTCTTGTCTTGTACTCCATACTTCGAAGATAATCGCGACTGTGTGTATGGTGAGAACAGATGGATGTGTTTAGGCTTTTATTTTGATTTTCTCCGTTTCTCTGTCAAATTCAATTTGGTCATTTATTGTTTTAATATTGTCAGGCAGAGAATTCCATATTCCGATGGTGTTTGGATGGATGGAGAGAGCAGCTATACTTATCGACCATGACTGAATCACACAATTCTCAGCAAGCGTCATTCAGACTGCGAAGCTTACTACTACTACTTTGGGGGAAAAAAAACGAGTTGAGATGAGCATTGACTCGTGACTGCAGGACCTGGTATGAGTTTTGTTTTCTTGTGTTTTACATAAGGCTATCAATTGGGATTGTTGTCAGTCCCTGACGGGCCTTTAAAGAGGACTTTGGCTTTTTGTATATTGTGTCTCTCATGTAATGGCGACCAGTTTAGGCTCTTGCGCATCTCACTGACGCTTTCAGCCCTCCTGTAATTGTTACAAACAAATCTACATGTTCTATTTTGAACTTTCTCGAGCTGTTATGTCTGCTTTTTACTCTTGGAATCCCAAACGCATGCACTATATTCTAAAATTGACCGTACGTAGACTTTATAGCAGGTTTCTCTGATGTTCCTTGGACAACTTTGTACATTTCTTAAGAATCCAAGTTTTGTATTGACCTTTATACAAACTTTATCGTTGTGGTGCTGCCAAGACATTTTGTTGTCAATAGTTAATCCAATAAATTCTGCTTTTTTGTGTGTCTTCATGTATCTAATAGTCTGAACTTATTTTCTTGTTGTTTGTTATACGAATTAGTTGGCATTTATTTGGGTGGAATTCCATTGTCCATTCTTTCTCCCACGATTGTAGTCTGTCCAGGTCTTCTTGAAATATATTGTAATATTTTGATGTTTGAATTTCCCTATAAAGAAGGCTATCGTCTGCAAAAAGTCGAATATTTTATCCTTTTGATACTTTACTGATGTAAATAATTTTTTAAAAAGAAGTTGACCTAAAACTGTTCATTGGGACCTGATAGGACTGGAAGTGATGATGACATTTTGTTCTCAACCATGACTCTTTGGGATCGCACCGAAAGAAATGACTTATTCCATGCGTGGGTAGTTTTTGAGATCCAATAGTGACAAAGCTTGTTCAAGAGGCTTTGATGGTGTACTTTATCAAATGCTTTGCTGAAGTCCAGTAGAATGGCATCTGTCTGTCCTCCTTTATTAATCGTATTAGCAGGGACGGCTGGTAATAATGGGCAGGGTGGGCAAATACCAGCCTGTTTTTTCAAGTTATAAGCTGCATTACCAGGTCCGAAATAATCTAATTTAAATTAGATAATTTTAAAAGTTAGTACTTAAACTTGATACTTCGTACTGAAATCAATTTGTATGTATTTTGATAGATTGCGAATCACCATGCACCCCGTAATGCATAAACCAGGATACGCTCCTGTTCTTTTTTTATCACCACCCCCCCCCCCCCCCTTCCCAACCACTCCACTCCGCCCACATCGTCATCTCATCGTCACGTCGCCTGACGGTGATTTTGCTGTCTGGCCTCTCTAGTACTAGGTCGGGCTAATTCAAATGAGCCCACCTTATAAACCAGTGAGCACTAAATAGAGATTTTGGCAAACGAACTTTTTCTATTTATTGCCTTACTTGTGCTGGTACCATTGATGTAATAACATTGGGAAGGCTCCAGTATTGAATTGAATTTATCACTTTACTAATATTATATCAAGTTAGTATTAACTTGTGTTGTTTTAATATATTTGTTTATCCATTTAACTTATTTCTTTTTTTTTTTCTTCTCGTTTTCTTTAGTGCTTCTCAAAATTCATTTATTTAAATTGTTGTCTTATTTGTTTGTTTGTTTTGTTTTGTTTTTTTTTTAAACAAATTAATTTGTTCCTTTTTTAAAAAAAAATTCTTAAAGTAATTACCGCTGTATTTTTATTGCCAGACTAAATATT
Source organism: Berghia stephanieae (assembly GCF_034508935.2). Taxonomy (NCBI): domain Eukaryota; kingdom Metazoa; phylum Mollusca; class Gastropoda; order Nudibranchia; family Aeolidiidae; genus Berghia; species Berghia stephanieae. The sequence goes on from NC_088371.1 coordinate 19,404,350, forward strand.
TTTGCAAAACAATGTATTTTCTATTGCATTCCCTCTAATAAAACACTTTTATTCAGAAGTCACGACTAAAGAAATATATAAAATACAACCACCATTTTGGTTTACTCAACAATTGAATTAGTATACGAGAAATACTCTTCTGAGAAAGGAGAGAGTTGAATTCTAAGTTATAGAGGAAATAAAGACGTTTAAAGGAAGGGTGGGCAGATTCCGTACTTGCCCGTCCTGAAGCTAATACATACATAAGATAAGAAGAGGCGGGAAGCTAGGGTTGGTTGGGTAAGGAGTAAAGATAACACGGTCGTTATTGTTATAGTCTAACGAATGCATGAGGAGAGATTGGTAGCATTATTTAATTTGTCTTAATTGTATTGTATGAATTATTGGCGAAAGCCTAAGATTAAGTAAACTTTGTTTTTAATTTGTCTTTTTTTGACTATGGAACTGATACTTGTCATAGCAGACCTGCCTACTTGAAATAGGAAAATAAAAATCGTAGTTTTCAGGGTTAATAAAATGGTAGATATTTTAACTATCCTTTAAAAAAATCACCGGAATTTTTGTCTATTAAGGTATCAAATTTTTAAAAAAACGAGAAAAACGGATTGGAAACGTAATAATGATGGTGATGGTGGTGGTGGTAATAGTGATGGTGGTGGTAGTAATGATGATGGTAATATTATTATTGTTATTATTATTATTATTATTATTATTATTATTATTATTATTATTATTATTATTATTATTATTATTATTATTATTATTATTATTATTGTTGTACGTATTGGTGGTATTACGATTATTGTATTTTTTGTGGTTATTAATGGTATCAATTTATTGTTTGGTTCCATTTACCATTTTTTTTCCACTTTCATGTATGTTGTCATCAAATTGTATGATTTAATGGCGAAAGCCTAAGATTGAATAAACTTTGTAATATCGTATGGTAATTATCATTGTCGACGACATCGTAGTTGTCATCATCATCATCATCATCATCATCATCATCATCATCATTAACAACAACAACATTAACAACAAGTACTACAATAGCAATAAAAACAATATCAACATCATCATATAATTTTCGTCATCGTCTCCACAACTATCATTCTAACCAACAGCACCACCAAAACCACTACCATAATTACATCCTCCCTCACCGTCTCCTCTTCCTCCTCCTCCTCCTCCTCCACCACCACACCACCACCATTATTCCAACTGCTACCACCACCGGCACAATCATTCTAACCACCAAGAGAGCAGTAAAAATGATGCAATTTGAGCTCTGAATGAAACTCGAGTCATATCGCGGTTGTTGCTTCTCGATGAAAAATTTAAAGTTACTACGTACTTCTGAAAATGTAACAGAAATATCAATCTCGCCGTTGAGGGATTAAAGCATCTATTTAATTTTTCGAGTGAACGAAATGGACTTGTATTGTCAAGGTGTTGTCGCATTTTGTCTCGTCGCTTTATTTTTGTTGTTGTATTCTCTTTCGTGATTCCTTTTTGATTACGTTTGGAATAATTAAAATCTACTGGTATTGTCATTTCATTGTGAATGTGATTATTTGTGGTTGAAATTTTTTTTTTTTTAAAGTTGAAATATAACATATATATATATATATATATATATATATATATATATATATATATATATATATATATAATATATATATATATATATATATATATATATATGACCGAATCATCTTTGCCCCACCACTATAAATAAGCTAGAACCGCCACTGCGTATTAGCAAAATCATTATGAGTCGTGATCTGTTGTGACTTGCATGAACGGTGTTTGCGAAAGCCATGTTGGAAATTAGTCAGCACGTAGTGATTACCAAGGTGTTTCATGGTATTGCTGCATATTATGTACGTGTTCCAGCAGTTTACATGATATTGATGTGAGAGATACTGGTCTATAGTTTTCAGCACTGTGTTTGTCGCCCTTTTTGAATATCGGTGTAATGTTGGCATCTTTCCAGTCTTAAGGAACTTGACCTTGGTCCAAGAAGACTTGGTAGAGGAATGTATAAATGGGAGCCAGTTCGTTACAGAACATTTTAAAGTATTTAGCTGATATGCAATCTGGTCTAAGAGCCTTATTTTCATTGAGATTTCTCATAAGCATTGAAACAACTTTCTTAGGTACAGTGATTTGCTTCATTGGGTCTACTTTGTTTCCAATGAGTTTCCCCTCGACTTTGCTAGATGGTTCGGAGAATACTGAGGAAAAAATTGTTCATTCAAGATATTTGCCTTTCTTACTGACTCTTGTGTCAGCTTTTGATTTTTGTCTTTCAGTGGGGCTATTCCAATATTTTCTTTGTTTTTACCTTTAATGTACGATCAGAGTTGTTTGCTTCGCTGTACTCTGTATTAAGCTGTTCGACACTGGTTTCTCGCAGATCGTTTAATATCTCGATATTTCTGAAGGACAGTCTCAGATGGAGACAACTTTGCTCTTTTGAACCATTTTTTCTTCCTCCTCAAGATGCGTTTGGTCTCTGTATTCATCCAAGGTTTGTTATTTGAGGTAGTTGTTAGTTTTGTTGGTACATTTTCTTCTTGTATTAAAAGGAGGTTGTTCTTTACAGAATTCCAAAGGGAGTTAATGGACATATTTTTGTGATGTTTTAAAAAGAAAAAAAGCAGCTAAAATTATTTTTTGTCATTTTTCATAGACACAATATCAGCATTTTTCCACAATTAAATTTTCCGTTTATTGGCTTTCTTATGGGAGGGTTACATTGGTATTCTACTGTATACCCCCCCCCCCCCCCCACCCACCATTAAAAAAAATAAATGTAAAAGTGCCTTGCAAGTATTATGTCTCGTCTTCCAATGCTATCTATGAGCTACTGTTGTCTTTGTGCCTGTCTTAAACAAGTATTTTATCCAATTAAAATAAAAGTGTAAAAGCGCCTTACGCGCATTATATCTCGTCATAACATCTTATCTATGTTTTGTTACTGTCATCTTGGTATCTGGTTTAAACTAACCAGTGTTTTGTCCCCCCAAAAAATGTTAAAATGTAAAAGCGCCTTACCAGCATTATGTCTCGTCCTACAAGTAATCTGTGTGTAAATTACTGTAAGTCGTTTTATGGCGTTTGCAACTCATTTAGGTCATATCAGCGCCAGTAAAAAGTAAGAAAATGGGATAGTAAAAAGTTCTAGAAATACAATTAAAGTATCAAAAAAAAAAAAAAGGAAGAAAAAGGGGAATTAATTCAAATAGAGAACAGATGAAGATTCTAAGAGCACGCTATCAGTGTACTTTGTTTGAGATCACCTGAACGTCTCATCCAGACAAAAGCACAGGTCCCCACTAAGAGGAATACACTCAAATGTTTACAAATCATATATATGTAAAACAGTGCATAACAGAGAGATGATTAACAAGACAAAAAATATAATCTCCCAAAACTCTAGGTAACTATACATTTGACTATTTCCCTCCCAGTAAAGTACTCCTGCCAGGGCTAGGACAAAACTAAGTAATCTCATTCCAAGACAAAGACAGAAAGCATGTTGGAATACAGATATAGGGGGATAGAAGACACAGTAATTGCCTATCTGCCAACCATGGGAGGCCAGGGACCCCACCCAGATATTTCTGACTTAATGTCGTTATGTTTTCATTAAGATAAAAGAAAACCCTCTAAATTCCCACTGCTAGAAAATGAAACCATAACAAAAAAAAAAAACAAAAAACAAAAAAAACAAAAAAAACAAAAAAAAAAAAACACAACCCAAAAAATGGAAATCATTTATTTTATTTTATTTTTATCTCTTGTTTAACATTCGTTGTGGTTATTAATTTAGTATCATGACATCATTACAATCAATAAAACAAGAAGGCAATATTATAGCAATAACAATTTTAATCTTATCAGCAGTGGATATTTATTGTGTTTAATAGGATATGTTTTAGTTTTGTTTGATTTTGGAGTTAAAAGCTGTTTGCTACACCATAGGTATCTATCATGTCAGTGTCAGTAGAAATGTAGGCGATGGAAAAGTCAAAACATACAGTAATTGCTGGATTCTAGCCTGCCGAATTCAAGCACACTTGGCGATACAGCACGATGAATGGGGTGATCGACTGTGTTTGTTAGTTAACTCCAATGAGCACACTCAGAGAATAGCACGCATTTTGGCTTCTCCCAAACGCGTGCTAGAATTCAGCAAGTTCTGTAATAGACTACAATTTAGTTGTGAAAAATTTGTCAATCTAACTGGTGTTAGATAACTTTTATCTAAAATCTGAAAGGTGTGTATATGAGGAAGTACCAGGCAATGCATTGGGTCCATGGAGTCAGAGTTTATCTAGGTTTCTATAGCGTGAAATGGACAATAGCAATTGCTTCCTATCCTTTGGATAGGATGCTAGTCTATCGCAAAGTACTTTCCACCAAATCTAACAGACTCAGATACCCATTCACAGCTAGTTGGACGGGAGTTCAGAAAAAAATCTCAACTGCACCCAGGATCGATCTCATTCCCTTTGCGTGTGAAGCGAGTGCTCTACCAATGGAGCTATTGGAACCCCCCAATGCAGAGAGATTTTCTTATATTTTTTCTCTCTGTTTTGTTCATCTTTAAACCTTTTTATTTAGATGTGCTTTCTTTAGCAAAACAGGAAAACAAAGGTAGGACATGGTGATTAGTCCAAAGAGTATTAGGTGAATGCGGTTATCACAGATTCTGTCCCTTAGTTGTAACAAACACAGTGAATACTTTTAAGAGGACAGCACACGTGTAAACACTTTTTTTTTTAGGGCTCGATGATTTCTATGAGTGAACAAAACTCACAAAATCACACAAAACCATTTTAAAAACAAGCCTTAACGCCGAGATACCAGTCCCCATGTGGAGAGGTCATTGTAATTTTTCTTTGTCCACAAACTAAGGGACTGAATTTGGTAGATAACGCATTCACTCAATAGAAGTAGATCCATGGACAATCTATCCAAGCGTCAGTATGAAACCATCTAAAATTAACACTCAGTTACGAGTATAAGACACTCTTTGTCAAGAATATATAGTAAAATGGTTACAAAAATTATGTGATTATTAAATTCTATCTAATATATAAGGAAAAAAAACCCAACCTCCCCCCCCCCCCCCCCCCCCCCCAAAAAAAAATAAAAAAAATGATTGTTTCTCTACCAACAAAAGACTCCGGGTAGAACTTAAGAGAAACCAAATCAGATGGTCTCATTCCAAAACAATGATACAAAACCACTCGGAAAAGACTGATGCAAATTCCACCAATCAAATAGTATCTAAGAAAAACTACATGGACAAATAAATCAGTTATAAATATAACGTGAATGCTTTTAGGTGTTTTTGAGGTTTTACAGCGCTTGCGACACATTTCCGTGCCAGTAAAATGAAAGAGAAATGGAATAGTCAAATGTTCTGAATTCACAATTGAAAGCTCACAAGAAAAAGTAAGACAAGTGGAATGGTTCAAATAAGGAACAGAAGTAGATTCCAAGAGCATACCATCAATGTACTTATCATCTCTCCGAAAAAAACAAAAACAAATGGAAGGTTCTATACATTTGACTGTCTCCCTCCAAGTTAAAGATCCCCAACAGGACCTGGAAAAACCTTTATCTGAATCCAGAACAAAGACAGAGCGCAACATGGAAAGCAAAATCATATATTATAAGGGGACAGAAGACACAGCAAGTGGCCTCTCTGCCCCCCATGAGAAGTCAGATGACACCATCCAAAAACATAATTTTTAATAATGGAGATTAAAATTAATAGAGACCCCCCTTGACCCGCGAGGAGGCCCTCGTGGGAATTTCATTCATCACACATTACAATTGTTATTACAGTCCATTCAAGATTTAATAGCGGTGTGTAAATCACAAGCAATTTTTTTTTTGTTTGTTTGTTTGTTGCTTTAGGTCTCTTCCAACACAATTGAGGTTATATGAGAGACCGCTGAAACAAAAAAACAAGCAATCTAACAAAAATAGTACAAATGTAAATCAAAATCATAACCTAAAGATATCATAAGCTAAATTATAAATAACCAAGAACAAACAGGCAGAAGATTTACAGAAAAAAAAATATCCCCTGTCAAAAATACAATCACAAACCAAAGAAGCAGGATAGGCTAGTAAAGAGAAGAAGAAACGACATCACTATCGGATCGTACACCCATGCGAACATCATAGGTATATGATTCAAGGGTGATGCTCCCATCCAACCACCCGCACAAGCAATTTTCATACAATGTAAAATAATAATGTGGCGATAAAAACATATCGTGGACATTTATCACAATGGTCTCTCTCTCTCTCTCTCTCTCTCAATATTTGAAAACTACATACAACTGATCAACTGATTCAATGAATTCAATTCCAGTCTATATAAAAATAAGTTTACACATCCGAAAGAAGATACCATTAATTAACATCTTGAGCATATAGCATTGGACAACATAAAAAAGGAAATGTAATTTGAAATAACATGTTGTCCACAATCCCCATCAACTTTGCATTATGGTCAAGTACGCCCACTTTTACTTGCTAACATTGAGGAGAGTCATGACATAAGAAGAGATATATTAAACAGAAAATTACATCACAGTGTATATTAAAATAAACATAGTTTACTTTACATTTGGAATTCTTACATAAAACAAAAATCAACGATAAAAATGTAACATAAAAGAACATGTCTGGTAAACATCAAATTCCTTACAGGAAAGTACAGTGAAACCTTATTCACATCATCATTGCCACAACCACCTCCACCACCACAATCATCTTTATGTTCTTAGAGCTTAGTTGACAAGGACAGCAGCTTCTAATGGTGCTAACACTACTACTATGTTATGACGATCAACACAATCTCCGATCTTGACACGGTGGGGGAGCTTGAGGCAAATCGGGGGGTAAAGGAGTAATTCTGGTTGACTGTCACGAGACCATCCCAGATGTCGAGCCTATAGCGAGCCACCTGACTGGTACACCCCGATATGTGACTAATGGAAATCCAACCCAGTGCCCGGATGGCCCCATCCCAGGCCCACACTACTATGTTCAATGATGGAAAAGTAGAAAACGGTAGGGGCAGCCCCTACCGTTTTCTACTTTTCTGTGTTGATTCATTTGAGTTTCTTCGTTGATTCACTTGAATTATACTTCTGCTGCCTTACCGTGTTTTTGGACCGTCCCCATCAGTTACCCGAAACGTCCATTGTCTGTTTTGTTCCCATACGAAGCCTCTCCATTTTCACTCTTTCATTAGTATGTTCAATGACAAGGACTAACTGGAGTTTGGTGGGCCAAAAGAGCTGCTATATGGATTTATTTGATTGCCTTTACATCAGCAACATCTACATAACAATGTCAACTTTAGTTTATACAGTACTTGCCAAATTCCAGCAAGCTCTGCAATACAATACACTAGAGATGGAAGACTGCTTTTAAAAAAATTCTTCTGAGAGCATGCTAGAATCCAGCAAGTATTCTGCTGTACTCTGGAAAAAAAAATATATTTTAAAATTTGGCCAGAAAACTCGTCCTTCAAATACCGATCGATTTAAATGACCCTCATCTTGGAAAAAAAAACCTCTCAATCCTGAGACTTTGCGAAGTATATGCTATATTTGGCATATTACAAATTAAAACATCAAACCTTTATGTGAGACAACGCCTAACTCCTTACAAATAATCATTAAATTTTTTTTGCTGCTCAAGTTCTTTCAGTAGATTATGGATAACTTTAATTGTGTTAGTAACCTAATTCATTATCTGTGAAGCACTTTGAAATGGTTAGTAATGGAAAGTGTTCAATTTATTATCCTAATTACTGTAACTTTTATCATAATTATTATTATTATTATTATTACTAAAAAAATAATGGGCAGACTGAAGTAAGCATAGCATCAACATCTTTGTAAGCCACGTTGGAGCCCCACTTTCGACATCTAATATTTTTCTCCTCTTTATCAGGCTTCTATTGCCCACTTATGGCACTGCAATGCTGCTGACATTTGGGTTACCTCAAGTTTTTTCTCGAAGTAGACCTTGAAGATAACTAATCCTCATGGATCAAAGACGGTTTTTAAAAAATAAACCTATATGTTTGATGAAAAACAAGTACATAAAATAAAAGTTGCCCACAATGCAACAATCACATCATGCAGAATTCTATTGCCCTCTCTATTAAAAATGCAGAACAAGCTCCAAATTGTAGCACAACCTACAGCCTACCCCGAGGGCAAACAATTTTTATTTTGATTAAAAGAAATAAATAATCATTTTTTAAACCCTTAAATAAATTTCCTTTGCAAAATAGGTGCTCCCAAAAAGAATGGTTTGCGACAATTAAAAAAAACCCTCTTCCCCCCCCCCCAGTAGTCTCTGATTATAGATAAAAACATGTATATTCCAGTCTGTAAGCTCTCATATGAAATGATTTCATCTTTGGTAAGGAATGACTGCATACATCTTGAATAAATAAATAGGCAGTAAGGAATTGATTGGCTTGTGTGTGGTATTTAATCTGGTGGTAAAAGCTTTTGTTCATTTCGAGTGGAGAAAAATTTCTTGAAGAATTCAAAGCTACTAATCATGATGGCACAGCTAGGGGCAACCTTTAATAATCTGGGTAGGTAACCTGTGGACAGTAGATATAATTGTAGGTGGATTTATAATGTATTAGCAATAATATATAATGATATATAATGTATAATCAATTAGCAATGGTGAGATTTTAAAGGCTAAACTACCTGAAAAGATTCTGAATAATAAATAATAAATAAAAATAAAATTCTCTTTATTCATTCATTCCATAGGGGAAATTTGTCTCTAGGGTCTATTCCAAGGGAAGACTGGAATAACCCAAGCGTCAGCTGTGGTGCAGCGCAGCAAATTGAGCTAGGACGAGGTGACTTGCTCAAGGCCACACAAGGCGTAGCAGGTAATCGAACTCGGTACCTTTTGGGTACAAAGCAAGGATCATACCGCTGAGCTACGCTGCCTCATGATGATTTAATTATAGACAAACTCCTTGTAAGCTGTCAGCATTGTCATTGTTGGCAGAAGTCAACAACCTTGACGTTTAAAATTTAAAAAAAATTAAATTAGAGCTTTTATAAATGTGCTCAAAGCAACAGTAATGCGTAACAAGTAGAACGAGACACGACGCCTGTTAGGCGATATTACAATTTTTCTGACAGAAACAATGCTGTTGACGGCCAGGTACTTATTTTACACCTGAGTACGGTGAGAGAATGTGAGTAAAGAGTCTTTTCCAAGGACTCAACTATGCGCAGAGCAAGGCTCGAAACCAGGACCTTCCGATCCGAAAGCGAGTGTCATACCACAAGACCACATAGCCGCACAATGCAGCTTTGTGGTTTTGGTGTATGACACTCTCCTTCAGTCTCCTGATTCGAGCCTTGCTCTGAGCAATGCAAAGTTAAGTCTTTGGAAAAGGCTCTTAACTCACATTCTCTCATCACACTCAGGTGTAAAATGAGATCCTGGACACCAACGTCTTGTCTCATCCTACATGTTAAGTGTTTTTGTTGATTTGGGACCACTTGTAAAGCGCTGTGAGCACATTCAGCTGGAGACTGCACTCTATAAAAGTTCAATATTTTTTTTCACAATCATACCTCTATTGCCTAGCCTTTTTCACGGAGCTTTCAGGTGAGAAATAGATGAAATTTAAAATTTCTTGATGAAAACGCTTTCATTTGTTCTCTCTTTTTAGATTGCAGATGTCATCAACAATTTAATTATAAATTATTTGCCATACCTGATTGATAGTGATATTAAAATTACAGTTTTATCAACGTTAAAATCTCACCATCGACTACTCATTCACTAAAAATTTGATTTTTTAAAGGTATTATATCATAATTTATAAAACATTAAAATAGTCATCTCATTACCTGATGCCTGAAAGAATTAGTTCGACTCAGTTCAATAATTCAGGGAAGAAGTGAAGAAGGTAAAGAAGGTAAAGAAGAAGAAGAAGAAGAAGAAGAAGAAGAAGAAGAAGAAGAAGAAGAAGAAGAAGAAGAAGAAGAAGAAGAAGAAGAAGAAGAAGAAGAAGAATTGGTAATTGTCTTCTGACCAGCACATTCCTTGATTTACAATACAAATTTACTCCCACTGTGGGACAACTCAAAGTTGAGTCCTTGAATAATGCTCTACACACACGTTATGTCACTGTGCTAAAATGTACAATGAATACCTGGCTGGTAACAGCACTGTAATTTCACCTTACAGGCATTATGTCTCGACCTATATGTTAAGTTTTACTGTTAGCTTGGGACACCTTGTAAATCATTTTTGAGCTCATTAAGTGATGTTATATAAAAGCTCACATTAAAAAAACCAAACCATTACTAATTATATCAAACGTCTTTACCAGAGAATAAATGCTTGATTCCCTCCTCTGTGTAAATTTTCTGTATTAGTTTCCATGTTGAAGAGGGAACATTTCTGTTTCCTGGAAAGGAGACAAAAATCTTGTTATATTATCACTCCTGACATTTCCAAAATATATTTGAAAAAAAAAAACACAAAAAAACCCCCAAAAAAACCCACACACAAACACAAAGACAAATGAAGAACAAAAAAACCCAACAAAACAGCATACCAACGCCCTCCACCCACCAAATAGAGAATTATAAAATCCTAAATGACAAATTGAAAGCAGATCTTTTTCACGCTATATGATTCAAACAAACAACTAGAATTTATCCTGATTCGTGTAGCATCAATAAAATAGAAACAATTGCTTCTTCTTCCTCTCTTTCAGAGCCTACACCATCTTGTTGGTGAGGAGTGCTGCGTTTGTTTAATGCTCTGGTCATTATTTTAAACTTTTATATTGTTAATGACAATACTATTTCATCTGGCAAGGAGTTCCTGTCCCTTGTGGGTTTTTTTGAGATAAAAAAAAATAAATCTGTCTATGTTCTATGCATGAGTGGCACTTCATGTTCATAGATGGATGAATGACCTATACTATTGTCTGAGTTTTGATGGTTGTGGCGAGAGACTTGATATTTTGAGTTTCCCCTGATGGTAAACGTTGATGACCTGGCCTTTTTCAACGACATTTTAAGTAATCTAAGCAGGACATGATGTTAATGGAGTTCGTAATTCACCTTAAACTTATGGCTCCCTGGATTGATTTCTATCCATTTTCTAATACTACAACTGTTATTATTACTAAACCCACTGGTATTGTGTATAATGATACTACTACTAACACTTCTACTACTGTCACCACTATAGATAGTATGCAGATGACGTCACTCAGGCCTTTGTTATTGTTTTTGCCATCCGCGTTTGTGAGTTGTTCTCACTAAACTGTATTAACCCGACTATAAAAGTTCATGGTTACACAGAGTTTGTGTGTTGGTCCGTTATACTTCCGGATGGCAATGTTGTGAACTCCTTGGCCAAGCGCATTCTATCTATACTACTACTACTACCTCCCCCACCACTTATACTACCATTACTACTACTCCTAGTACGATTACTTCTGCTTTCATCAGTACCACAGCAACTGCTATTACTACTACTACAACAACAACTACTACTACTAATACTACTATTACAACTACTACTACTACTACTATTACTACTACTACTATTACCAAAACATGATGTGACATTCAAACTACATTTCTTTGCATTCTTATCATTCTTGATGGTAAGATCATTATCATTCATTGTTATCACATTCATCAACTTACCTATTAACTCTTGTTCTCCAAGCTCTATCTGGCGTCTAGTTTTGATTACATCAAAGGGAAGGGTGATAGTAGCTGCAATCTGAGAAGGAAATTTTTTTGAATGGAATGTGTCTGGCTTGTCTTAATATGAAACAATACCATCAAAAATTTATTAATGTAAATGGGACGGCTCGAAGCATGAAGAAATAAATAACAATGTGAAATTTTCACAAAGATTCAATGTAATATACGAAAATAATAATAATAATAATAATAATATAATAATAATAATAATAATAATAATAATAATAATAATAATAATAATAATAATAATAATAATAATACTAACAATAATAATAATAATAATAATAATAATAATAATAATAATAATAATAATAATAATAATGATAATAATAATGATAAAATCAAATCAGTAAAGATGATTAAAAAAACAAACCCCAAAAAAACAAACAATAAAAAGGAAAAATTCATAATCTGAAACAGATAAAAGAACCAAACTACAGACACTAGAGTATTTTGCCTCACAAGCTATGGTCTTGAGTACATTATTTTTAAAATTATGACTAAACCAAGCGCAACTGGTTTATTATATCTGGCGGAAAGTACTATGTGATAGACTAATATTTTATCAAGAAGGTGGCAAGAGCGGATTACTTACTTACTTACTTACTTAGGCCGCCCCTTGGGGCGCCCAACATGAGCCACAAGTCTTCGCCATTCTGTCCAGTCCTCAATAAGCGTACGCAGCTCCCGGGTGTTGTCCATTCCTGTGTCATCTAGCAGACAGTCAATATAAGTTTTATTCTACCTGCCTCTGCTTCTGGTTCTCTCAGGCGGATTGTGCTCGTTAATGTTAAGAAAACCTGCTCCATGGGGCCTATGTCTATGACACTTAAGAACTAAATAAGGAAGAACTTACCACAGTCAACAAACAAACAAACAAAATCTGTATGTATTTTTTTAAAGAAAAAAATTATCCAATTCCTCAAAGAATAATAAATCAACCCAAAATGCTTGATTGCTGACTTAAATGATTTAATGTAATTTAATTTGGTGAAATATCGATTTACATTACCACTAATTTCCTTTAAATCTTTGATATATAAAAATTCGAATCTGGTAGAAGAAAAAAAAAGGAATTCTACTATGATCAAGTTTGAAACCCCCCCCCCCCCCCCCCCCCCCCCCCCCCCCCCTTTCCAAAAGCAAAGCAAAGAAAAGAGAGAAAAAAAACCCCAACAAAACAAAATAAACCTACCAATTAAACCTGTTTAAGTAACAGCTGTGAAAATCACAACCCAATTATGTATCCATTATATTACTCATTTTTTATTATTGCTGTTATTATTATTATTACTATTATTATTATTATTAATACTGTTATTACTATTATTATCATTATTATTATTATTATTATTATTATTAATATGTTATTACTATTATTATCATTATTATTATTATTATTATTATTATTATTATTATTATTATTATTATTGTAAGTACTTTTGTTATTATCATTGCGGTATAATGTTTGGTTATTGATAGTTTTATTTATTTTTTATTTTTTTTACTACCTTGTTAGTTTGGTTTCATTTTTTCTTTCTTTTTTTTTCTTTGATTTACGTTGCCATCAAATTTTGTAAATTATTGGTGAAAACTAAAAAAAATACACCAAGTAAATAAACATGAAACTTGTTTTTTTTTCCAGTAATTTCTTTTACAAATCTTTCCAGTGCAATGGGAGAGGATTTGCATCAGACAATCAGTTGATCACAACCTCTAGGTATGTGTTTCATAAGTCAAAGACATGCTAAGCTGCGAGAAACTGTGGACTGTAAAAAGTAATGAACAAAAGTGAATAACATAACAGTTTCGAAAAAGAAAAAAGAACAGACAAACAAACCAAACACGGACCATTTCAGGCTCAAAACCCCTCTTCAGCCAACAACAAAAACAATAAATACATTAATACATCACTTAAAAGCTAGACAGATGACAGAGAAATATATTTGGCATGCCTGTCGACCTTCTTTCTAATGTTCTAACTGTTGGTTGAAGAAGTGTTTTGAGCCCAAAATGTTCCGTGTTTGGTTTTTGGTTCGTTTTTGAAGCTGATATTATATTCACTTTCTTCATCACTTTTTACTGTCATGTGTTTCGCAAGCAGCCTGTAGGAATAGCAAAAGGTTCAGTGGAATCCCTTTTCACACCAAACATCAGGGTACAAGGGAACAGCTCACCAAAATGATGTACATTTGTGGACATAACAACAAGGACCAATGTGTGACATCAGTAATTGAAAATAAACAAGGAGATGGACAAAAGAATAATAATAATAAAAATAAAATAATAAAATAATAATAAAAAAATAAATAATAAAATAATAATAATAATAATAATAATAATAATAATAATAATAATAATAATAATAATAATAATAATAATAATAAGAAGAAGAAGAAGAAGAACCAGAAGAAGAAGAACAAGAAGAAGATGAAGAATAAGGGGGTGGAGGAGAAAATTGAGGAAGAGGAGGAGGAAAACAAGATGCTGGTCTTAAGATCAATAGGAGCCCAATGTGTTATCCATAACACCATTGATTCACAATGTCATATTGTAATGGATTCTCATGGCTGACCAGCCGATATCCTTACCCATCTCTAAATCTCACGTACTGAAGTTAAAAAAAAAAAATCATTTCAAAGAGAACTTACTGCTCCAGCTGCCGCCCCTGATATAAAACTGTCTGAGAAGGATGGGGATGACGTTCCCTTAGCCACCAAAAACCTGGCCTTGAATGTCTCGTAACCCATCCAATAGGTTGCTGGAAGAAAAAAAACAGGGGATGAAACAAATAACTCTTGAAGATAGGGACTGAGCCCCGAGGGGTCTCGATACCACAGTTGACAGAGCACTCACTTCACAAGAAAAGTAATCGAGATCAATACCCTGTGCAGTCTAGATGTTTTTTTTTCCAACCCCCTTGTCCACCTAGCAGTGATTGGGTAGCTGAGGGTCTGTTAGATTTGGTGGAAAGTACATTGCAACAGACTAGTGTCCTAGTCACAGGGTAGCAAGCAATTGCTATTGTTCAATTCACACTAAAGACACCGGAATAAACTCAGGCTCATTGGGCCTAATGTCTCTAAGGGACTATTGATCCTCCCATCAACCCCCCCCCCCCCCCCAAAATCAACTGTGTAAGATAGTGAGCTCTTAAACAAGCACTTGGAGCTTTGGAGAAGTATAAAAATAGATTTTGTAAAATCTATAGAGGAAGAAATAACCGTGAAATTCCCAATACCAAAATTTCTTTCAAAGCAGTGATTGGAAAATCCAATTTAAGGGGAAGGGGTGGGTTAGGAGTGGAACGGTATTGAGGGAATCCAAGGCTCTCAAGAAAATTTATATAAAATAATTATAAATTCTGAGAAAATTTTGACCCCTCTAAAAATACTCCTTATCGGAACAGCCTCATAACTGGAATGATCTGTCTGTGACAGAATATTTTCTATATAATTTCCACTAGTTGATCGGAATGCATGCCAGTTAATTGGGACTATTTCAGAGTTTCAAAAAGCATTTTAAGAACTTTTTTTTACTTTCAAGTGATCACTGTACCAAATGCAGAATTTGTAGGTCCCTTTGATAAGTATTGTACCAATATATCTCGAGACCTACCCGAGAAAGGGACATCCCTCAGTAAAGATGGTCCCAAACCCCTCCACAAAGACAACACTCCATTCATCTTGACTGTGTCCTTGAGAGCTTTCCATACCTGAGAATACGTGTATTGCTCCGACTGGACCTTGACCCGGATCATCTCAATGGGGCTGATCAAGGTCACAGCCCAAACTGTGGGGGGAAAAAATAAAAGATTATGCTTTTTTTTTTTTTGGAGCTTTTATATAGCGCAATATCCACTAAATGTGCTCAAAGCGCTTTACAATGGGTCCCTGGTCAACAGCAACATTTAACATGTAGGACGGGACATAACGTCTGTTAGGCGATATTACAATTTTTCGGACAAAGACAACGCTGTTTTACGGCCAGGTACTCATTTTACACCTGAGTTCGGTGAGAGAATGTGAATAAAGAGCCTTTTCCAAGGACTCAACTATGCGCCGAGCGCGAGGCTCGTACCCAGGACCTTCCGATCCGAAAGCGAGTGTCATACCACTAGACCACATAGCCGCTTTATACTAAACGTTTTATTTAACCTTTACCCAAATCATCACGCGATGCCACTAATCAATATCACAGCCTAAACTGTGCACAAAGAGATAATTCTGGTGGGTCTTTGCACTAACCTCTTGTTTTGAGGATCAAATACTTCTGTTAGCAATGCAGATGAAAAATAAATTACTAAACACAGACAAACATACATACATACACACACGCGCAAACACACACACCCACATCATTACAATACCATTTGATATATTTTCCACACTTCAAGGATGTTTCTAAGTTTAATTTGCCGTTTTGTTACAACTGCTTCTTGAATGAGGGAACTCATTCCATGGAAGTGGCTATCAGTTCTCGACTACGGAATAAATAATTTGATGTTGTGTCTTCTCATTTGCATCTCTCTTTTCTATCGCTTTCTCTCTTTTTGTGTATAATGTAATTTGGGAGATTTAAGCAGATGGTCACTGTGAAATTTTTTGTTAAGCCTATAATATATGTTATTTCTCTTCAAAATGGTGCCTCTTAAACAAAACTTTCTCTGTGTTTTGAAGCGATTTGCCATATCACGGTCCATCAGATGTTATATTTATTGCTGTTAGTATAGATTGTGTTTTTAAAGAAATGTACATTTATCAAAATGTCCTCTAACTAAATGTACTCCAAGCTCTTTACAAAGGGGATCAAAAGTGACACGTAATTTGAGTCATGACTTTCAACTATATATAAGGTACCATTGTAACTTTTAAAACAGAGACAATGTTGTTATTGGCTAGGAACTCACTTTGTACAAGAGTGCAGAGTGGAAGAATGTTAGAAATGAGCCTTTTTTAGAACTCAACATTGTGCTGCCCACAGTGGGACACAAACGAGGGACTTACAAGTCCAAAAACATCAGTTATATACGACAAGACCACAATCTAACACTTGCCATTGACTTAAGCTTGAAGTAAAAACTTTATATATAATTTACTCTTGTTTAATTGTATATTGGACAATTGCACACTTCCTTGTAGGCTACACTTACTCAGAAAAAAAGAAATTGTGATCCTCCGCCTCAAAGCGTTATTATGGCGGGGTGAACTAGGTGCGAAAAATTGAATTTATATCCAAAAATATAAAACTCTGGATTGATTTCTATTCATTCTATTTGCTACCGTGGAAAATAAATACAATTTCTTGCATTGCAGAAAGACTGAAAACTCGTCTTTATTATCAATTCAATTAAAATTGACCTTTAGGGTTCCGATTCATCCCAACATAATACCAATTTGAGACAGTGGGTCACAATTTTTTCTTAATTAATGCACCCATCATTGCTTACCTCTAGCAAAACTGCCGGCCAACAATGGCTTTGCCTGATTGGCCAGGTTCTTGTCATGTGGCCTGTACCTGAACTTGTCCTTCAACTGTTCGTAACAGGTAAAGTAGACCACAGTGGCTGGCACTGCCATCACCCTGAAACAATCAAGCAATCATCACAAATATTATTAGTAGTAAATAGTAAATAGTAAATAATGAACTTATATAGCGTCTAAACATCCACGTTAATCGTGCTCTGCGGCGCTTTACATAATTAAAAATTTAAAAAAAAAATTTTTTTTTTAATTATAAAAAAAAAAATAATCACGACACTACATAATAAGCATGAATACAGAAACAAAATCTAAGCAACATATATTTCATAAAAAAATAAGCCTCACGGAACAACTCAGTCTTCAGACAATTCCTGAAAGATGATACATTTTCACAGGACTTTGTCCGAGGAATGAGTGCGTTCCATAGGCGTGGAATTATATTCTTCTATAACCAGTGCTGCCAACCCATTATGCTGGTAAAATAGAATCTGAACATTGATTTTTTTTTCCCCCTTTGTTTTACAAATTCAAAAACACCAAAAAAATATTTCTAAAATTAAAATTCAATTATGAGAATAATTGTGCTTGTACAATCATGTATAAAAATAATGAAACAGTAAGAAATGCATCTCTTTGTAATGACATTCAATACAAATATGCTAACAAGACTCAGATGAATCACAATAAAAGTGTAAACATCAATGAATCAGCAAGGAAAAAAAAAATCACAGAAAAAAAGGGATTTTGAACAATCTATCTACTTGAGATTGTTGAACCTTAAAAAAAATAAAAATAAAAATAACCCCAAAAACCTGGATAAATAAGGAGATAGCTGCTCTGGCATAAGCCTTAATGCTTCCAACTGAATTTCTTTTGAATAATAATTTCTTTCATTATCTCAATTGACGAACTCCAAGAAAACAGACATTAATGAAACTGTATTTTTCAGCATTTTCCTTTCTGTATATGAGCTTTAATAATAATAATAATAATAATAATAATAATAATAATAATAATAATAATAATAATAATAATAATAATAATAATAATAATAATAGATCTTTATTGTCCATAAATATGGCAATTTGTCATTTAGTTACAGTTGTTTTAACATTATATGATAACTATAACATTGAACATTATTATTCATTTCTCATGACACCCCCCCCCCACCCTCTCTCTCTCTCCTCTACTGCAATGCATTTGAGTACATATGAAATAATAACTGAGAAATGTAGAAGGTAAAGTGAGTCCCAAGTCTGATAGATAGTATTGGAGCTTGCCCTGTTAACGGGACAATGACATAAGCGACAGGATTACCAGTTTCTTTATACTTCTAAAATTGAGCTTAAAAAAAATAATTGAGCTTTTATATAGAGCAATATCCACTAAACGTGCTCAAAGCGCTTTCCAAGGGGTCCCTGGCCAACAGTAACACTTATTGTGTAGAACGTGACATGATGCCTGTTAGGCGAAATTGCAATTTTTTCGGACAGAGACAACGCTGTTAATGGCTAAGTATTCGTTTTACACCTGAGTACGGCAAGAGAATGTGAGTAAAGAGCCTTTTCCAAGGACTCAACTATGCGCCAAGCGGGGCTCAAACCAAAGACCTTCCGATCCGAAAGCGAGTGTCACCACCTGACCACATAACAATACTAGTTTCTTTCCACTTCACTTTCACTTTTGCCAGATCTTAAGGGCTGGCTGATCCAATGAGCAGAACACAAACTAACCATAACATAAGTGATACCAACAACAATTACAAGATAATACAATATTGTAATAGATTATAAAAGATATTTACAAAGTTGGAGACAAGCCGCTCCAAAGGGAGGTAATCCCCTCATGCCTGGCTATCTGAATTGCAGCATCCTGAAAAAAATTTTTTTTTGAAATTGTATAATGAAAATAAAGAATTTAGTTAGAACTATATCAAATGCATACACTTCTCATGGAAAAAAAGTTGAAAGATGGTAGAGAGCAGGACAAGGCGGAGAGGATTTGTCAATGGCCTTAGGTCCAGATCGAGTAAAAGCCTAAGTAAGTAAGAAAAGTAGACACTAAAATGGGCACTACAAAATTTGCACGACTGGGATTTTTTTCTTCTGATTACTTTTTTTCAACTCTCGAAAATCTTACTTTTTTTTACTCTCGAAGGTCTTGTCATTACTGCCCTTCAAACATTCTTGATATGTTGAAAATTATATTAAACTTTTAACTTGGAAAACTGATCGCACTCCTTACCAAAGATCCCTTGAATTGACCGGGTCGTTTGTACCACTCTGAGGATTGTGAGATTTCACCAACGCATGAACATAGATGGTCCATAAGGCCATTGCAGTACAGAAAGCAATGACCCTTGGTGAATGCATTTGGCTTGGCTTGAGCTTGAAGGCGGATTTTGACGACATCAAGAGGAGTTACTGGAACAAATAGATTATAATAATAATAATAATAATATTTATTTATTAATTTTTTTTTTTTTTTTTTTTTTTTTAAATTTTTTTTTTTCACTTTAAACAAAAAATATTTCAACCACAAATAATCACTTTCACAATGAAATGACAATACCAGTAGATTTTAATTATTCCAAACGTAATCAAAAATGAATCACGAAAGAGAATACAACTAAAAATAAAGCGACGAGACATAATGCGACAACACCTTGACAATACAAGTCCATTCCGTTCACTCGAAAAATTAAAGAGATGCTTTAATCCCTCAACGGCGAGATTAATATTTCGGTTACATATTTCTGGTTTTCAGTAGTACGTAGTAACCTTAAAGTTTTCATCGAGAAGCAACAACAGCGATATGACTCGAGTTTCATTTAGAGCTCAAATTGCATCATTTTTACTGCTGTCTTGGTGGTTAGAATGATTGTGCCGGTGGTGGTAGTGGTTGGAATAGTGGTAGCGATGGTGGTGGTGGAGGAGGAGGAGGAGGAGGAGAAGGAAGACGAGGCGGTGAGGGAGGATGTAATTATGGTAGTGGTCTTGGTGGTGCTGTTGGTTAGAATGATAGTTGTGGAGACGATGACGGAAATTGTATGATGATGTTGATATTGTTTTTATTGCTATTGTTGTACTTGTTGTTAATATTGTTGTTGTTGTTGTTGTTGTTGTTAATGATGATGATGATGGTTACCATACGATATTACAAAGTTTATTCAATCTTAGGCTTTTGCCAATAAAGCATACAATTTGATGACCACATACATGGAAGTGGAAAAAAAATAATAACAATAACAATAATAATAATGATAATAATAATAATAATAATAATAATAATAATAATAATAACAATAATAATAATAATAATAATAATAATAACAATAATAATAATAATAATAATAATAATAATAATAATAATAATAATAATATAATAATAATAATAATAATAATAATAATAATAACCATAATAATATTACCATCATCATTACTGCTGCCACCACCGCTACCACTATACCACCATCACCATCATTATTACGTTTCCAATTATTTTTTCTCGTTTTTTAAAATTTGATATCTATCAAAACAGACGAAATTTCCGGTGATTTTTTTTAAAGGTAGTTAAAATATCTACGATTTTATTAGCCCTGAAAACTACGATTTTTATTTTCCTATTTAAAGTAGGCAGGTCTGCTATGACAAGTATCAGTTCCATAGTCAAAATAAGACAAACAAAAACAATACTTCATACAATACAATTAAGACAAAATAATGTTACCAATCTCTCCTCATCATTGTCTACTGATAGTACTATAGCCTATAAGAAGTCACTGCTCCTCATGCATTCGTTTGACTATCGTCACAATAACGACCGTGTTATCTTTGCTCCTTACCCAACCAACCTCAAGCTTCCCGCCTCTTCATCGCGAACCATCTTATGTATGTATTAGCTTCAGGACGGGCAGGTACGGAATCTGCCCACCCTTCCTTTAAACGTATTTATTTCCTCTATAACTTAGTTAGAATTCAACTCTCTCCTTACTCAGAAGAGTATTTCTCGTATACTAATTCAATTGTTGAGAAAACCAAAATGGTGGTTGTATTTTATATATTTATTTAGTCGTGACTTTTGAATAAAAGTGTTTTGTTTTATCAGAGGGAATACAATAGAAAATTACATTGTTTTGCAAAATTATTTAGTCTGGCAATAAAAATACTGCGGTAATTACTTTAAGAATTAAAAAAAGAACTAATTAATTTGTTAAAAAACAAAACAAAAAAAAAACAACAAAAAACAACAACAAGCACATAAGAAAACAATTTAAATAAATGAGTTTTGAGAAACACTAAAGAAAACGAGAAAAAAAAAGAAATAATTTAAATGGATAAACAAATATATAAAAACAACACAAATTAATACTAAATTGATATAATATTAGTAAATTAATAAATTTAATTCAATACTGGAACCTTCCCAGCACAAGTAAGGCAATAAATAAGAAAAAGTTCGTTTGCCAAAATCTCTATTTAGTGTTCACTGGTTAATAAGGTGGGCTTATTTGAATTAGCCCGACCTAGTACTAGAGAGGCCAGACAGCAAAAATCTGAGTTAGTTCACCGTCAGACGACGTGACGATAAGATGACGATGAGGGCGGAGTGGAGTGGAGTGGTTGGGGGGGGGGGGGGGGGGGGGGGGGGGTGATAAAAAGATCAGGAGCGTATCCTGCTTTATGCATTACGGGGTGCATTGTGATTCGCAATCTATCAAAAATACACACATATTTATTTCAGTACGAAGCATCAAGTTTAAGTAGTAACTTTTGAAATTATCTAATTTAAATTTGATTATTTCGGACCTGGTAATACAGCATATAACTTGAAAAAACAGGCTGGTATTTGCCCACCCTGCCCATTATTACCAGCCGTCCCTGGTAATAATAATAATGTAATAATAATAATAATAATAATAATAATAATAGTAATAATAATAATGATAATAATAATAATAATAATAATAACAATAATAATAATAATAATAATAATAATAATAATAATAATAATAATAATAATAATGTACTTTATTAATATAGGGCCTGTTCCATACAATATAGCTCTAGGCGCACAATATACATGGCATGCAATATATATCATAAGAAAAAAAAAACAAAAAAGATTTAGAAAAAGCCGAGATTTTTATTCTATTACTATTAGTATTAGGGTAAACTTGAGGTCGGAGGATTTCTTTTTCGATTAGGGTTAGTTATAAGTCTTAGTAAAGGTATTAAGGTGTTTGTTTTTCCTATTAGGGTTAGTTAAAGGTTCTAGGTTGTAATTTTTCTTAGGATTAGTTCAGGGAATATTTGGGTTATTTTCCTTAGCACGAGGAGCTTTCGGAAGGCCTCCCCAGTCAAAAAACAAAACAAACAGAAAACTCAGAAAACAAAAACAACAGAACAATCTAAAGCAGAGTTAGCTACGAAAACTGGGAGGCCTGATTGTGGTACCTCCGTGTACATGATATCTAGTAAAACTTCTAAAGTCTAAACAAAAGCTATCCTAATGCCAATGCCGGCGAAGGTGTTGCATCATTTCTCCTTCGCTCACAATCGCCTTCAACTTCAGTATGTATGGTACTTCTAAAAATCAAAATATTACAAGGTCAGTGTAAACCCTAAAAATTTACCATACATAGGTTAGCTTTCATTTTTGTCAAAAGTTTTCATAAGATACATATAACGCAACGTTTTCCTCACCAAATAATGATGTGACGATAGCACCTGTTGAAGATGAGATGATCTGCTGCACGGGTGTTATCTTCATTGGCATTGGTGGGTAGTTCTGAATTTCTCCCGCACCTGAACTTGAAGAAGGCATATTGAAGGTTAAACATCGGACCTAAAGTGGTTCAAAACTTTGTTTTTTCATGACAAAATATGTCGAAATAATATATCATTTACGTTTAGGTAAGGTGTCAGGTGTTTATTTTGTAACTCGAAAGACAGGCACTTTTATTATTATTTCTTCTAACAATTCTAGAGTAGCTTCCCTTGGAATTTTTTTCTTCTTTCTTTCCTCGTGTGACAGTTTCCTGGAATAGAAATTACATAGGCTCGGTCGAGCTCGAAATTATAATTCCCATTTTTACTTTAGGGTGTATGTCTCTGTGAGAGTAGTTTAGGATTAAATCATATTCTTCTATGGCCCATACCCTGATCATGTTATTATGTCGAGGCTCAATTCGATAAAGAAATGTGAATCAATGTTTACATAATCAATAATAATTCATTACAAACTGTTAAGCAAATGTCAACAAGGATTTAGAAAGAAACGCTCTTGTGTGACCATAGTGTGTAACTCAGTTATTACATGTCATGGAAGAATTTACCAGCATGATTGATGATGGTAAATGTATTGATATTATATATTTTGATTACAGTAAAGCCTTTGCTTATGTTCCTCATGAGAGGCTATTCAGAAAAATTAAATCATATGGTATAACAGGGCCTATAATATATGACTGGATAAAATGTTTTATATCCAATAGCAAGCAGAGGGTAGTTGTAAATGGCGAAATGTCAAGTTTTAAATGTGTGACCAGTGGAGTACCACAGGGAAGTGTCTGGGGTCCAATATTTTTTATTATATATATTAATGACTTACAAAATAACATTTTATCAAAATGTAAATTTTTTGTAGATGACATTAAAAT
Organism: Berghia stephanieae; assembly: GCF_034508935.2. NCBI lineage: Eukaryota > Metazoa > Mollusca > Gastropoda > Nudibranchia > Aeolidiidae > Berghia > Berghia stephanieae. The sequence goes on from NC_088371.1 coordinate 19,428,325, forward strand.
TTATAATGGATCTGATCAGCATGTAATCATTCAGGATGATATTAATTCCCTATTTGAATGGTCAAGGAAGTGGCAATTACAATTTAATATCAACAAGTGCAAGGTATTGCATGTTGGAAAGGAAAATCCTAGTCACATTTATTACTCAGATAACTCTAATTAAATTTTTTTTGCCTGATACAAATTTTGAAAGGGATCTTGGTGTTGTTTTTGACTCACATTTGAACTTCGATGTGCATATTAATGATTGTACAACTAAAGCTAATCGCGTGTTGGGAGTCATATACAGGAGTTTTACTTATTTGGAAAATAGCATGTTTCTTTAGTTATTTAAAACTATTATAAAACCTGTTATTGAGTACGGGAACAATGTTTGGAGCCCAGTCAATAGGTCTTGAAAAATATTCAAAGACGAGCAACAAAATTGCTTCCCGGGCTTGAGAACATGTCATATGACGAACGTTTAGCATTCTCTCGATCTACCTAGTCTCAAATACAGAAGAATTAGGGGAGATTTAATTCAGCTCTACAAGATAATACATAATATACACGATACAAATCCATCAATTTGTTTACATTTTCCAAGATTACCAGAGGCGACAAATATAAAATATATATATTCCAGGATGTCATACCAAAATTAGACGGAACTCATTTATTAAACGCATAGTGAAAACATGGAATAGTCTCTGTTTTAACCCCCCAAATATGCATGTTCTTTGAATCAATTTAATATCTTAGGGAGTTAACGTCTCTGAGATTTAAGTTTTATTCGATTTTACTTTTTTTTAATTGATTAATTTCTGAATTCAAACTGATTTGGTTAATTTTTATTTATTTATTTATTTATTTATTCATTTATTTGTTGTTTAATTTAGTTATGTATCCATTTATTTGTTTACCTTTTAAACTTTAAATTGTCATGTGGATAATTATTTCTATTACTTATTACTTTCATGATTTTGTAGACTGGTTTGTAAATGTTGACAAGTAAAATGCATAACACCTGAAACAATGCTAAATCATGATAGTTTATCGAAGACTTATGTATGATTATTATCGTTGTCGCTTTCATAATTATTTTTGTCATTAATATTTCATTGTACTATGAAATTTGTACATTTAGGATTCATTCTATCATGATCAATTTTCAATTACCAGTTTTCTATGATATTATATTTCGATTTTACATTGCCGTATTGATATATTTTTCCTTACATTCAAAGTTGTGTAAAACTGTATGTGAATGATACAATGCAAGCTTTATCAGATTCTGTAATCATAAACTATTGTAAAAAGAATTTGAAGGATCATTCCTATATTAAGCCTTAAGTAAGATAAGATAAGATAAGATAAGATAAGATAAGATAAGATAAGATTTGATAATACGATATTTTAGAATCATAAAAGATAAGACATATTCGCCTAAATACAGCACCCCTAACTGCAATTAATCCAATTTCGTTATGTCCATGTCAAAGTCAGTTTTAAGCATAATGCCAGTGACACGTTAACTGCGCTACAGGAACATCGAGAGACGTGAAAAAAATGTAAAGATATAGATAGAATGCGCTTGGCCAAGGAGTTCACAACATTGCCATCCGGAAGTATAACGGACCAACACACAAACTCTGTGTAAACATGAACTTTTATAGTCTGGTTAATACAGTTTAGTGAACAAACGCGGATGGCAAAAACAATAACAAAGGCCTGAGTGACGTCATCTTCGAACTATCTATAGATAGTTCGATGATGACGTCACTCAGGTCTTTGTTATTGTTTTTTTTTTTTGCCATCCGCTTTTATGAGTAATGCTCACTGAACTGTATTAACTCGACTATAAACGTTCATGGATACACACAGTTTTGTGTGTTGGTCCGTTACACTTCCGGATGGCAATGTTATGAACTCCTTATCCAAACGCATACTATCTATACCTTATGAAGACACGAAGAATATCATGGAAACAGTCTATTAAAGTTGTTTTTGTTTGTTTTTGTTTTTTTGTTGTTGTTGTTTTTCTTCATTGTTTTTATTTCATGAAAACCTTTCCATAGATAGAATGCGCTTGGCCAAGGAGTTCACAACATTGCCATCCGGAAGTATAACGGACCAACACACAAACTCTGTGTAACCATGAACTTTTATAGTCTGGTTAATACAGTTTAGTACAGAGTTATAGTTGCTCACCGAACGGACACCGAACGAACGACTTACCGATCACGTGATCAGTTTTTTTCTCGCGTCCTCTCGTCTAATCTCGTCACTCCGGAATAGAAAGAGGAGGCGGAGCTAATATGATATAACGCAATGAAAGTTCTGTCCGATGACGGGTGGGGGGATATCACCTCTCCAAAACTTACCTTATTATATGAGATCTTGAGATTCTTATCCAATCATCGATTGCTCGTTTGACAGTTCGCTTGTGAACAGTTAGGAGACCATCTCTTGATTTATGGGCAGGCGGCTTTGCGTAAAGGCGGTGAGTGTTGTATACATCAAAGAGTACCGCTGACCGATGGGTAAATAGTGATTGTGTAACCCAAAAGCCCTGCCGACTCGACTGCAAGGTCTTGTATGTAATAACTGCGTCACCATATCAACGCTCAGGAATTAATTAGTGAGGACTCTCAGTATATATATATATTAAAAAAACAAACAACGCTTTTGAATCACACGAGATACATCAGTGTGCTCGTCGCATTGAGAATTGAAAAATGAGATATAAATCAAGAAAACCGACCGGAAAATAAAGAAACTATCATTAAATTAAAAAAATTGAGCAATATTTTTTTCAAAATCAATCTAGAAGAAAAATTTTTTATTTCTAAACCTATTTTTGTGAAACAAAGATAAATGTTCTCCGTTTTGCAAGCTGTTCAACAATGTGGTTTTCAAATTTATCGTATACGTAATCATTTGGAAGCTCCCGAGAAAGGTATTTTTTGTGTAATCTCTTTCACACACACGCGCGCGCACACACACACACACACAAACATATACAAACAATACTCAAACAATACACATCCCTGGTCATCTATTGCCTATATTATTAATGTTAATATATACATCCCATGCTGATTGTCACTACCCCCCCCCCCCCCACCCCCCAACCATTTCCACCATCCAAGTACCAGCGGCCTTTTCTCTTTGATTTCGTATCCTGGTCTACCCGAAGCCCAACCACTTGATCGTTTGTGGGTCACCCCCCCCCCCCCCCCCCCCCCCCCCCCACCTTCGCCGTAATCAATTTATAATTTTCTCTCTGTATAGAGCGCCACGTGCACAATTATATACTATTGAATGACACTGACCTTGCCCCTCCCCTAACACAAGCCAACAGCAACCCTCTATCACGTGACCTTAGATCCGATGCTGCATACCGCTTGAGAGTCTCACCTATCCAGATCTCGTTCATGGTCACGTAAGAAGGTTATATCCGTTCGGGTTCGGCGTTCGGCGTCTCGTTCGACCCGATTTCGTTAAAAGCCTAGTGAGAACAACTCACAAACGCGGGATATCCACTACTCAACCAACTCACGATCATACGGTGGTACACTGCTAACATCCGATCACAAACTTGTAAAAACGAATTTCAACATAAATGTGTACAGACAACGAAGACAGAAAGGTAAAACGGCAGTCAAAATAAACACGGCAAAAATAGTAAATGAGCGAGAATGTCGCATTCATTACCAATATGAACTTAACTCAAGTCTATGGAAAATAAAGCAAAACAGCAATCCAAACAATGAATGGAAAGAGACGCAAGCGGCAATAAAATATGCGGGGGAAGAAAGTGCAGGCTCTATTAATACAACTAAGAACAAACCAAATCGAACGCCTAACATCGCTATTAACGATCTATCGCGGCAACAAAAAGAACTTAGGATCAGGATACAAAACACGAAAGACTCGGAAGAAATAATAAACCTGAAAACGGAACGAAACAAAATACTGCATTCAATTCGATCGCTTACAATAAAACACAGAAACGAGGAATTAGACAAAAAGTGGAAGACATAGAAAAGTCCAAAAATAAGGCATCATCTATGTTCAAAGCTACGAAATCTCTGAACCGAAAACCATTCGAGAACCCAAAACTACAGGATAAATTTGGCAAACAGACAACAAATCCCAACGATATCCTTGACATTGTAACTGACCACTTCCAGCATAAATTTCACAAACAAGTCTCACAAATATCGCCCTTCTCAGGAAACCCTAGAGACCTAAACAACCGCATCACAACAACTGAAGTTAGAAATAGCATAAAGTGCCTAAACAATAACAGATCCCCAGGCGAAGATGAAATTCCCGCTGAATTGCTGAAATGCGGTACCCTCTCCCTGGATCTGAGCATTGCAAACATAATGAACAAAACATTCTCAACACACAAAGACTGGGACATAAACAGCGGTGTCCTAATTACAATACAAAAACCAGGAAAAACGAAAGGACCCGTAAACAACCTGCGCCCAATAACATTACTGAATACCATAAGAAAAACACTGTCAACTATTGTCCTCAACAGAATTAGACCGAAAATAGAAAAATATCTATCACATAGCCAAAGCGGGTTTCGCCAAGACCGAAGCACATCGGACGTTGTATGGACACATAAATGGTTGGCAGCAAAGGCACTCAAAGAAAACATATCCATAACAATAACCGGAATCGATATGTCCGCAGCCTTTGATACGATCGACAGAGGAAAACTTTTGGAGATATTAACAGACATAGTAGACGAAGACGAGCTCCGAATAATCCGATTTCTCCTCAGCAACACAAAGATACAACCAAGGATATACGGGGCCACAAAACAGACGCAGTTCGAAAGTAACATCGGGACCCCCAAGGAGATAGTCTGAGCCCGATTCTGTTCACAATATACTTAGAACACGCTCTGAAAGAAGTTCGAAAAGTCATTCCAAAACCAACGACTCATATTGAGAATGCAATCCCTAGAGAAATCGCCTATGCAGATGATGTAGATTTTATTGGATCAACACCAGCAAATATAGACATCATACAAAATACCCTCATGAAATATAACCTCCAAGTCAATGCCAATAAAACCGAATTTACAACAATATCGAGGAACAAAGAGAAATGGAAAAGAACAAAGAAAGTCGGCTCACTAATTGGAGACACCGAGGATGTACAAAGAAGAAAACAGCTATCAAACGCCGCACTCAGTAAACTCACCAATGTATGGATTAGAGGTGACAAAATAAAGAGAAAAACCAAACTGAAACTGTACCGTGCTCTTGTAAAACCGGTACTTCTGTATAACTGCGGCACTTGGGCGTTGACAAAATCCGAAGAAGAACATCTGGATGCCTTCCATCGCACACAGCTAAGAAGGGTACTGGACATCAAATACCCAAAAAAGATCTCAAATGAATCACTCTATAAGATCACAAAAGAAAGACCAATCTCCCTTGACATTTTACAACAACGATGGCAACTTTTCGGTCACATACTACGCAGGGACAAAAACATACCAGCTAACCAAGCCATGTCGGGATATTTCCAAAAACACGGGAACCTTTTCAGAGGAAGACCGATCACAACACTCCCTGTGATCCTAAACAAAAACCTCACAACACTTGGACAAAGCATTAGTCTCATAACGGCAGGGGACCTTGAAAATCTGAGAACCTTAGCAGAGGACCGGCAATATTGGAGACACCTCACACAGGAAATACTGGAAACAGCCAAGGCGACCCGATCTTTCGGTCGAGACGCGAAAGGCATCTAAGTCAGTCAGTCAAGTCATACTATCTATACCTTATGAAGACACGAAGAATATCATGGAAACAGTCTATTAAAGTTGTTTTTGTTTGTTTTTGTTTTTTTGTTGTTGTTGTTTTTCTTCATTGTTTTTATTTCATGAAAACCTTTCCATAGATAGAATGCGCTTGGCCAAGGAGTTCACAACATGGCCATCCGGAAGTATAACGGACCAACACACAAACTCTGTGTAACCATGAACTTTTATAGTCTGGTTAATACAGTTTAGTGAGAACAACTCACAAACGCGGAT
>NC_088371.1:19436873-19456873 GCF_034508935.2 Berghia stephanieae
CACATATAATGCTATAAAGTGTCCAAAATTATGTACAGTTTCTGACTTAAAGGAAAAGACGAGATACCGACAGTAGGGCTCAAACCCTAGTTCTTCGAGTAATGCGATACATTATCCACTCAGCCATACTTCATATACAATCCCTGTACTAAAAACAAATCAAATCGTGCTGGGTGTTGCATGATAAATGGAGGTGGGGGTGGGGGGTTAAAAAAGAAATATAACATCACTTAACCATGATACAATCGAAGACAGCGATATAGACAGTATGCGCTTGGCTAAGAAGCTCATAACATTGCCATCCGGAAGTATAACGGACCAACACACAAAACTGTGTGTATCCATGAACGTTTATAGTCAGTTTAATACAGTTCAGTGAGCATTACTCACAAACGCGGATGGCAAAAAAACAATAACAAAGACCTGAGTGACGTCAACTAAGAACTATCTATTGAGAGACGAGAAACTGCTGAAGTAGCAATAGGGTTTTAACAGCAGACGATGCGTATCCATGTCATGCATAGCAATCAGAGATGTGCAGTTCGAGCGACCTTGGCAAAAATTATCTGGAAGGCCCATGTTTTTTGTTGTTTTTTTTTTAACTGGGGGAAGAGGCGAGAGTTGAGTTACCTCGGTTACCAGCATGAATATGGCATTGATGTCAGGCAGGGAGCACTTACACACTGTCTGTTCACCTGGATGTCAGGCCAGGTCAAGTCGGTAAACATCATCTCGCTTATAATGTTTATAATATGATGTAATACAATTTAAATTTGGCACGGGTTATCGCAGCTTTCTATATATATATTCTGTTGGGTGCTTTTTTCTCACTGAATAGGATTCAATAGTCGTAACGTCACTTCCTTTCTAATGACGCATGGTAACTGAGTAACACTGGCTTTAAACTATCGGAACAATGGCGGACGCCTGTATGAAATATTTCTCCGGCGAGCATAAAAACGTTTCCAGAGAAGGAAAAAAACACATAAATTTGATCATGATTTGACTTTTACACATTCTGATCAAAAGGCATATGAAAAGGGAATGAAGAGTTCTAGCCAGCATGAAGAATAAATTGTAATGATTTTCTTTGTTTAGAACCAAGATGGCCGCCGTTGCCGGGCTGCGTGACATCAGACTACTGAATCCAATTATCTCAGACTATAAACTTTTTATGTATTGATAGTATGCGCTTGGCTAAGAGGCTCATAACATTGCCATCCGGAAGTATAACGGACCAACACACAAAACTGTGTGTAACCATGAACTTTTATAGTCTGGTGAATACAGTTTAGTGAGAATCACCCACAAACGCGGATGGCAAAATACAATAACAAAGGCTTGAGTGACGTCATCTTCGAACTATCTATAGATAGTATGCAGATGACGTCACTCAGGCCTTTGTTATTGTTTTTGCCATCCGCGTTTGTGAGTTGTTCTCACTAAACTGTATTAACCAGACTATAAAAGTTCATGGTTACACAGAGTTTGTGTGTTGGTCCGTTATACTTCCGGATGGCAATGTTGTGAACTCCTTGGCCAAGCGCATTCTATCTATATTGTACGACTGAGATATAAAGTTATGGCCTGACACTGACAAAAAAAAAAATGACGTCAAAATGCCAGTCTTTTGCCACAAAAGAAAACAAATCGTGAGTAGTATTCAATAGTTCAACCAATGGGACCACTAGTTTCCATGAGCACTACTAACGACAACTCACTAGGCGGTGCAAAAACCAAATAATGATTCCAAAATGTCAGTCCTTTTGGGTTTCACTGTCAGGCTATAACTTAACGATGGCTACGGTATAATACAGTTTAGTGAGAATTACTCATAAACGTGGATGCCAAAAAGCAATAACAATGAAGTGAGTGACGTCATCTTCGTTCTATCTATAGATAGTTCGAAGATGACGTCACTCAGGTCTTTGTTATTGTTTTTTGCCATCCGCGTTTATGAGTAATGCTCACTGAACTGGATTAACCCGACTATAAACGTTCATGGATACACACAGTTTTGTGTGTTGGTCCGTTATACTTCCGGATGGCAATGTTATGAGCTTCTTAGCCAAGCGCATACTATCTCTAGCGGGAAGAAATGGTGTGTATTTTTTAAAAAAACACATACCAACAATAGATAGTATGCAGATGACGTCACTCAGGTCTTTGTTATTGTTTTTTGCCATCCGCGTTTATGAGTAATGCTCACTGAACTGGATTAACCCGACTATAAACGTTCATGGATACACACAGTTTTGTGTGTTGGTCCGTTATACTTCCGGATGGCAATGTTATGAGCTTCTTAGCCAAGCGCATACTATCTCTAGCGGGAAGAAATGGTGTGTATTTTTTTAAAAAACACATACCATCAATAGATAGTATGCAGATGACGTCACTCAGGCCTTTGTTATTGTTTTTGCCATCCGCGTTTGTGAGTTGTTCTCACTAAACTGTATTAACCAGACTATAAAAGTTCATGTTTACACAGAGTTTGTGTGTTGGTCCGTTATACTTCCGGATGGCAATGTTGTGAACTCCTTGGCCAAGCGCATTCTATCTATACACAAATGCCACGTTTACCGACTTGACCGTGGACACCCACATACGGAAGGAGCCCCCTAAGTTTCACGTCTCCATATTTTCATTTTAGTCTCCGATATAATTACTGGATTTATAACCCATGTAACGCACGATTGTAGTGATCAGGTAGAATCAAAGACTTATTCTTTTCAATATTATTGGGCGTAACAGCTATATTGTTCCTGAATTTCAACTCTCTTGAATTCATATGAATAGAAAATGGATTAAAAATTGTGTTTGATTTTCAATAATAATGAACTTAAGAGAGGAAATAAAGCGGTTGATCATTCAATTCTTAACCCCCCTTCCCCTCCCCCCCTGTGTCATGGTTCACGGCTTGTGTAGTACCAAGCCCCTCTATATATAGATCGAGCTATATTATAGAAGGCATCGGTAGTACTGGTTCGTGAACGCTATTTAATAGGATGGAATCCCGGCTGCGCATATCTAGTGTAAAAATGGAAATTTCACGCGCTTCAACAGTCGTAACGTCACTTCCCTTGTAATGACGCCTGGTAACTTAGTAACTGGCTCTAAACTATCGGAACAATGGCGGACGCCCTTATGAAATATTTCTCCGACGAACATAAAAGTGTATCCAGAGGAGAAACACATTAAAAATAATATGATCATGTTTTCACTTTTATACATTCTGATCGCATGACATATTATGTAAAGTTCTAGCCAGCATGAAGAATAAAAAGTACCAATTTTCTTTGTTTAGAACCAAGCTGCTCGCCGTTGCTGGGCGACGTGACATCAGACTAGTGAATCCAATTTTTTATTTTTAATGACCAGAAAACACGTCCTTTAACCAGTTAACTGTCTACTGTGGAAAGACACGCATTAAAAAAGTTTGGCCAGAAATCTCGTGACCCTCATCTTGGCAAAATTAAATGTGATCTCGCGAGATCCCAGATTTTAGTGTGTTTTTAAAAATAAGATGAGGGTCATTTAAATCGATTGATATATGAAGGACAACATGACTTTTCTGGCCAAATGTTAAACTAACTCAACCCTAACACCGACTATATCCGTAGTTTACCCGGGTTATTTTTACCCCATGCCTATTAATTACATTTTTCTGAGACAAATTATAGGCGTAGTATCAAACCAATTTTTTTTTTCATTTTTTTTCATGTTAACGGTAGTTGAATAAAACTATCTATGCACATAGACTCATCTTTAATACATTTTTTGCCAATTTTGAAAAGAAGCAAAAATCCCTAGGATTGAGTGAGATAAATACCCGTCTTTCCACGAGTACGGCGGATAACTGGTTAATCTTTACGAAATAAAATTAACTCCATTCAATGGCGGCATAGAGTTTTAACCGTGCAAGTGCCATGCGTGGTAAGATATTTTTTTCATAGCTTATATTATTATATTAAAGCTAAACCCTTTTCCTACCCTTTTGTGACAAACAGAGACTAACCACAATCCTTTATTTGGCGGGAAAATAGTCATGTGATCAAAACACACATGACAATAGAAGTCGTATTATTTATCTTCTTCTTAAGATCACCGCTTTCTCACTTTTTACGGTTAGATCTATAAAGGTAGAGAGGTAATAATTGGATTCAGTAGTCTGATGTCACGTCGCCCGGCAACGGCGGCCATCTTGGTTCTAAACAAAGAAAATCATTACTTTTTATTATTCATGCTGGCTAGAACTTTTAATATGCCTTGTGATCAGAATGTGTAAAACTCAAAACAAGATCAAATTTATGGGTTTTTCCCTCTGGATACGCTTTTATGCTCGCCGGAGAAATATTTCATAAGGGCGTCCGCCATTGTTCCGATAGTTTTGAGCCAGTGTTACTAAGTTACCATGCGTCATTAGGAAGGAAGTGATGTTACGACTGTTGAAGAGTATTATCAGGTCATTTTCATTGTCAACAACAACGACGACGACAGATGGTTCAACCACTTTGTGCATGGATCATAATTAAATAATTAATTCATCCATTCATTAACGAGGTAAAAGTAAAAGTAATGTTTGGTTGACGGGTTTACCCACACATGGTGTTCATCAGTGAATGTGCTGTATGTCGTAAAATTGTGTTAATCATTTTTTATTTCTTTTATTATATTTTTTTTGATCACCCTTCCCCATTGTTGTGCTGTGTCACACAATTTCATCTGGTTTCCATTTTGGGGTGGGGTGGGGGGGGGGGGGGCGTTACGGATCGATAGAAATTTGCAAATTCCTATAATCTTTCAAAACAAAAAAAAAACAAAAAACAAACAAACAAAAAAGACACAGAATCTATGCATTTTACGATATTCAACACACCAACTGGTTAGTACAACGTATGAATGAACCCAAACGTTACTTTTACAATTAAAAGTTAATGTAGGCAAAATTATCCATTGAAAAAACACAACCTGTCGTTTCTAACGTCACGGCCCATTCCACTGTACCCCGGCAAAACAGATATTATATTTATTTCTTTTTTCAATTCAGACAGAAAACTTTCCAATCAAGTTCACTCTGAACTCATAAAAACGTCCCAAATGTTGAGATTTCAAAAACATTTTAGGTTTGAGATTTGTCGACAAGCCCGGGGTTATAATAATATATTTATATTATATAAAGTAAATTAAATGTTTTTGTGGTGGGAGTGGGTGGGGGGTTGGGGGGGGGGGGGGGGAGGGGTTGCACGAAAAACAATGTGTTGTCATTGAACACTAGAATGAGTAAATCCGTTATTATGTATTTGTGTGGCAGTTGTTGACTTTATCTTCAGGCTGAGGTACGAGGGTGCGGGTTGTAAGTTTTTTATAGAGTTAGTTTGTTTCAGGTTTGATCAAAAAAAAAAAAAAAAAGAAAAAAGAAAAAAAAAAAGAAATGAAAATCACTATTAAGGCGCGAAAGAACTAGATATCCATTGGTCTGACGCTGTCAAAACAAAAACAAAATGTAGCCCAGATTTTTTTTTCAGAATTAGATGCAAATGACCAGAACTATGCTGCAATATGGAACAAAAAATGCGATGTCAGAATACTGGTTCCAATCTCATTGGAAGTGTGAAACCAATCTCCCAAGGACTGGATACATACATTGTGTAATTGATTTTCTAGTTTTAGAGTGATGACATCTTATTTTCTAGCCTAAATAAATACTGGTTATTTAAATGAATATAACCCATTGACTGAAGTGAAGAATGTCTCAATAAAGTTGAGAGAAGAGAAAGATTGAAATGGTTCGGCCATTTAAAGAGACGAGAGAGTGAGTCCGTGGGAAGGAAAGTATTGGACTTACAAATAGCGGGAAAGAGGAAAAAGTGACGCCCAAAGACAAGATAGTGGGATAAGGTAAAGGGTGATATGAAAGAAATGGGCCTGGAGGAAGATGATGCGCTGTACCGAGATGCATGGAGGTGTGGCATTCATTAAACTGCGGGATAAGCTGAAAGAAGAAAAAATAATAATTGAGCTTTATATAGCGCAATATCCACTAAATGTGCTCAAAACTTTACAACAGCAACATTTAACATGTAGGACGGGACATGACGCCTGTTAGGCGATATTACAATTTTTCGGACAATGACAACGCTGTTAACGGCCAGGTACTCATTTTACACCTGAGTACGGTGAGAGAATGTGGGTAAAGAGCCTTTTCCAATGACTCAACTAAGCGCCAAGCGCGAGGCTCAAACCCAGGACATTCCGATCCGAAAACGAGTGTCATACCACGAGACCACATAGCCGCACAAGAAGAAGAAGAAGAAGAAGAAGAAGAAGAAGAAGAAGAAGAAGAAGAAGAAGAAGAAGAAGAAGAAGAAGAAGAAGAAACAGAGAAGAAGAAGAAGAAGAAGAAGAAGAAGAAGAAGAAGAAGAAGAAGAAGAAGAAGAAGAAGAAGAAGAAGAAGAAGAAGAAGAAAAAGAAGAAGAAGAAGAAGAAGAAGAAGAAGAAGAAGAAGAAGGAATATAACCCATCCTCGCTCTTTTATACTCCGTAATCATAACTTGCCTATACATCCTGCTACTAAAGAGGTTATGCCACCTTCTGATTCATTGTGTAACCTATTCATTGTTTATGCATTGTATGTCTGGAAGACTGGTTACACACTTCTAAAGCGTTTTGAACCTGAAGAGAGGAAGATGTGACTGACGACAACTTGTGCTTCTTACTGACCCTTAAGTATGTCATGCGCCCAACAATCAGCCTTTTGTTTCCCTTTATCAGCGGGGACTTTCCACCTGTTCAATATGTACCCGATGTGGGATAGAACCCGAAACTGCAGAGGTGTGTCGTTAATGAAGCTTCCGGGCGGATTAGCGACGGTGCACATATGCCGTGGAGAATTTGCTGATTGGGTAGATCGTCATAACATAATAGTGTGAGCTGCTGCCTTTTGTTTACACATTGCTTAGCAGCAAACTGAAGATGGCTCGCGAATAAATGCAGGCAGTTCACTCCGAGGAAAGTGTCTAGCCAAATGCCCCTTCATTTATTTTGTAGGAAAGCCCCCCCCCCCCCCCCCCTGTTTTTGATTGCGTATCAAAGCAGAAGAAAAGTGCAAATTCGAATCTCTTTATATCTCGTCCCTCAAACGACCCTTTGTCATACTATTACTATCACTATTACCACTACTACGAATACTCCTGCTGCTGCTACAACTACTACTACTACTACTACTACTACTACTACTACTACTACTACTACTACTACTACTACTACTACTACTACTACTACTACTACTACTACTTCTGCTGCTGCTGTTGCTGCTGCTACAACAAAGAAAACCAAAACAACAACAACGACAACAACAACAACAACAACTACTACTTCTGCTGCTGCTGCTGCTGCTGCTACAACAACAACTACTACTACTACTACTACTACTACTACTACTACGTCTGCTGCTGCTGTTGCTGCTGCTACAACTACCACTACTGCTACTGCTACTACTACTACTACTACTACTACTACTACTACTACTACTACGTCTGCTGCAGCTGTTGCTGCTGCTACAACTACCACTACTGCTACTACTACTACTACTACTACTACTACCACTACTACTACTATTACTACTATGATGATGATGATGATGATGATGATGATGATCATCATCATCATCATCACACTACCACCACCACTACTACAACAGCCATTATCATCACAAAACAATATTTTTTAAACTCTAAAAAAACAGACACTTTATGTTTTTTAAAGTGTAAAATGACTGATTACAAGAAAATAATCTTACTCATTGAGTGCAGCATAGATTCCATACAACACTTGTGAAACACACATGATATCATATAAAATGTCAATAACACACTTGTAACACACACACTTGAATAGAATTTATAGCATGTTTATTTACCAATAAGATCACAATTTTAATTTTTTTTTTTTAGACATGATAATGTTTTCTGATATTGATCATGACCACAATGTTTATATTAATCTTTATATTAATAAACGTGTCATAACAATAATGATAATAAAGATGATGTTGATGATCATAATAATAATAGAAGTAATATTAATTATGATAATAACAGTAATAATACGAGTAATGATAAAAATAATAATATAAATAATAATAATAATAATAATAATAATAATAATAATAATAATAATAATAATGATAATAATAGTAATAATAATAATAATAATAATAATAATAATTAATAATAATAATAATAATAATAATAATAATATTAATATAATGATGATGATGATAGTAATATTATTATTATTATTATTATTTATTATTATTATTATAATAATAATAATAATAATAATAATAATAATAATAATAATAATAATAATAATAATAATAATAATATAATAATAATAATGATGATGATATAATAATAATAATAATAATAATAATAATAATAATAATGATTATGATAATAATAATAATACTAATGAAAATAACATTGAGGATAATAATAATAATAATAAAATAATAATAATAATAATAATAATAATAATGATAATAATGATAATAATAATAATAGGGTGATGATGATGATGATAATAATAATATTAATAATAATAATAATAATAATAATAATAATATATAATAATAATAATAATGATGATGATGATGATGATAATAACAATAATAAATATGAAAATGGTGATAATAATAATAATAATGATGATGATGATAATAATAATAATAAATATGAAAATGGTGATAATAATAATAATAATAATGATGATGATGATAATAATAATGGCGTGATACTAGCCCGGATAAAGAAACATGTCCAACACTAGGTGAGTTAAAGATAAAAGATAATATAAATATCTCTCTTTCTTTCTTTCTCTCTCTCTCTCTCTCTCTCTCTCTCTCTCTCTCTCTCTCAATGTTTAAACTGAGCTATACACTCTGTACTCTGTTAACTCTGTACATTTCCTTTCTCCGACAAAAACAACAAAACAAACCCAACCCGTATTTAAAAATTTGGCCTGAAAACGTTTCCTTCAAATATCGATGGATTAAAATGACCCCATTTTGGCAAAAAAATAAAATAAAAAAAAAAAAACAACTCACAAACATGGAACCTAGGAATCCCGACTTTTGAGAGTTTTTTTTTTTTTGAAGACGATTTTTGGTTTAATTGATCGATATTTTAAGGTAAAGTTTTCTGGCCAAAATGTCAAATATAATTTGTTGTTTTTATTTTTTTAGTTTACGGCAGTATAGGTCTACAGAACTTCCTTTTAAAAACTACTAGTAAAAAGCCCGCAATTTCGCGGGGAGAGAACTATTTTCATTCGAGATTGTACCCACCATCATTTAATGAGGGCAGATTAGTAAACAACGTTGTCTGTGTAACTTGGTACATCCTCTGTTGATTTTTCTGTGTGGCCCAACATGAAGTGTAAGCCACTATAGCCTCTGACCCGTGACACAGCACACCATTTGGTGTTGGTCGACGAGAGAATCAAGCCGAACCCTATCTGAATCTGTTAATGTCCCATTTATTTTTTCGCATTTGATAGTCCGACTCCAAGTGCACATATTATATTATGCAGGTCTGATTACCGGACGTAATAATGGGCTTGTCTTAACATTGTTGTAATGGACAAAGTTTTGCGTTGGTTTGAGCCCCTAACAGCTTGGGTTATCAGACCTCCAGATAAGTGCACGTCGGTCCGACTCCTTCTACAATATTTAAAAAACAAAAAAACAGACAAAGAACAACAACAAAAATCAAACAACCTTATGTTTTTAAAGAGAAATAGTAGGGGGTTTCTAGAACAATAGAACGATACTTTAAACTGAATTTTAACTTTGAGTTTGTTTGACAAAAATATTTGAATTGTGGAATTCGTGATTGCTGATTAAAACCGACATCTCTATAAAGATGAATTGCAAATGCATAATTTGAGTAACAATAAATGCCCTATTTGAGGCAGGGGGTGAAGGGGTGTTTTTGTGTCATTAACTTCGACAAATGTTAGAAATCATATTCCTAATCATCTTGAATTACGTCTTTAGTCTTTACTTTCTCTATCTAATTAATTCTGAGATGATGCCAGACTGACTCGCTGGCACGGTCATATTATATTATTGTCTCGTTAGTTGCCAGATCCTAAAACCTTTGTGGTTTATTATTGTTTTAAAAAAAAAATTCTTCTTCCTTAAATAAAATTTTTTAATGAAATTCGCTTCGCGGATATCTAGAGAGATTTTGCCAAGACGCGAATATCATTGAAATCGGTCGATATTTAAAGGACGAGTTTTCTGGCCAAATTTTTGAATACGTGTTTTTCCAGAGTACGACAGTTAATTTATTAACTCACTCCATCCTACATATTTTTGCTACTTTTCAATATTGGGAAATAAATGTATTAAAAATGAGCATGTACATAGACAGTTTTATTCAACTATCATTAACATGCAAAAAATAAAAACATTAGCATCTATCGATATTTACGCCTATAATTTGTCTCATTAAAAAGGTAATAAATAGGCATGGGGTAAAAAGTAAGCCGGGTAATCTACGGATAGAGTTGGTGTTAGGGTTGAGTGAGTTAAAATAGTAAAGGATTTACGCTACAGTCGCAGCAAAATAAAACTGTTGGCCTTTGGGCACACTATAATTATTACTATTCTATTTGATTTTAGAGGTAGTCAATCTGGTCAATGAGGAATGGAAAGAATATTTATGACATTAATGACACCATTTATTCGTGCTTTTTAAATATTTTGTCCGACGCTGACATAACCAGAACAGACTACAGAAATAGTAAACAAATACACGCTGGTTTTGTTTGATAGTACAAATGACTGTCTCTGTGTGTATATCAATTTATCTAACCGTCTGTCTAGCGTATATCTATCTATCCAACTATCTGTCTCGCGTATATCTATCTATCCAACTATCTGTCTAGCGTATATCTATCTATCCAACTATCTGTCTAGCGTATATCTATCTATCCAACTATCTGTCTAGCGTATATCTATCTATCCAACTATCTGTCCTGCGTATATCTATCTATCCAACTATCTGTCTAGCGTATATCTATCTATCCAACTATCTGTCTAGCGTATATCTATCTATCCAACTATCTGTCTTGCGTATATCTATCTATCCAACTAGCTATCTGTCTAGCGTTATATCTATCCAACTATCTATCTGTCTAGCGTATATCTATCTATTCAACTATCTGTCTAGCGTATATCTATCTATCCAACTATCTGTCTAGCGTATATCTATCTATCCAACTATCTGTCTAGCGTATATCTATCTATCCAACTATCTGTCTTGCGTATATCTATCTATCCAACTAGCTATCTGTCTAGCGTATATCTATCCAACTATCTATCTGTCTAGCGTATATCTATCTATCCAACTATCTGTCTAGCGTATATCTATCTATCCAACTATCTGTCTAGCGTATATCTATCTATCCAACTATCTGTCTAGCGTATATCTATCTATCCAACTATCTGTCTAGCGTATATCTATCTATCCAACTATCTGTCTAGCGTATATCTATCTATCCAACTATCTGTCTTGCGTATATCTATCTATCCAACTAGCTATCTGTCTAGCGTATATCTATCCAACTATCTATCTGTCTAGCGGATATCTATCTATTCAACTATCTGTCTAGCGTATATCTATCTATCCAACTATCTGTCTAGCGTATATCTATCTATCCAACTATATGTCTAGCGTATATCTATCTATCCAACTATCTGTCTAGCGTATATCTATCTATCCAACTATCTGTCTAGCGTATCTATCTATCCAACTATCTGTCTAGCGTATATCTATCTATCCAACTATCTGTCTAGCGTATATCTATCTATCCAACTATCTGTCTAGCGTATATCTATCTATCCAACTATCTATCTGTCTAGCGTATATCTATCTATCCAACTATCTATCTGTCTAGCGTATATCTATATATCCAACTATCTGTCTGTCTAGCGTATATCTATCTATCCAACTATCTATCTGTCTAGCGTATATCTATCTATCCAACTATCCATCTGTCTAGCGTATATCTATCTATCCAACTATCTATCTGTCTAGCGTATATCTATCTATCCAACTATCTATCTGTCTAGCGTATATCTATCTATCCAACTATCTATCTGTCTAGCGTATATCTATCTATTCAACTATCTGTCTAGCGTATATCTATCTATCCAACTATCTGTCTAGCGTATATCTATCTATTCAACTATCTGTCTAGCGTATATCTATCTATCCAACTATCTATCTGTCTAGCGTATATCTATCTATCCAACTATCTATCTGTCTAGCTTATATCTATCTATCCAACTATCTATCTGTCTAGCGTATATCTATCTATCCAACTATCTATCTGTCTAGCGTATATCTATCTATCCAACTATCTATCTGTCTAGCGTATATCTATCTATCCAACTATCTATCTGTCAAGCGTATATCTATCTATCTGTCTAGCGTATATCTATCTTTCCAACTATCTATCTGTCTAGCGTTGATCTATCTATCTGTCTAGCGTTTATCTATCTTTCCAACAACTATCTGTCTAGCATATATCTTGTGGATTCCCAGTCATCTTTTAAAAAGAAATTAAATTCTCATCTTATGAGAAGCTCACTAGATTAAATAAAACATCCTTGTAATAAGATATACATTTGTTACATCAAAATTCTCATGACATAATATTATAATCTCCCTTCAGCCGCCATTCTCTTAAATGTCCTGATATGATTTTTATTCAATAATTCTTGTTAACAGTACAGATATTTTTCGTCTCTGTATGCATATGCACGTTTTGGTGAATATGTGTGTGTCTTTGTGAGGGTGTGTGTGTGTGTGTGTGTGTGTGTGTGTGCGCGCTTGTATAAATGGGTGTGTGTACAAAAATGTTTTTAATGATGTTTTACAATTTTGTGCGCCTACAGCTGTTTGTCAACGGGATTGGGCGCTATACAAATAAACGTTATTATTATTATTATTATTATTATTATTATTATTATTATTATATTATTATTATATTATTATTATTATTATTATTATCTATCTATCTATCCAACTGTCTGTTTCGCGTATATCTGTCTATTATCTATATTATGTCTGTCTATCTCTCTATTTATTTACATATCTACATACATAACCATATAATATGCCTATCAATCAACCAATAATAACAATAATAATAATAATAATAATAATAATAATAATAATAATAATATAATAATAATAATAATAATAATAATAATAATAATAATAATAATAATAATATAATAATAATAATAATAATAATAATAATAATAATAATAATAATAATAATAATAATAATAATAATAATAATAATAATAATAATAATAATAATAATAATAATAATAATAATAATAATAATAATAATAATAATAATAATAATAATAATAATAAATAATAATAATAATAATAATAATAATAATAATAATAATATAATAATGAAAAAAAAAAAAAAAAAAAAAAAAAAAATAATTGGGGGAAAAACCCTCAACAATGGCGAAAACGAAAAAAACAAAAATAAAAAAAAAAAACAAACAAAAAAGAAAAGAAACAAAACCAACCCCCCCCCCCCCCCCCCCCCCTCCAAATAAAAAAAATACCCAACCAAACAAAACAAAATGAAGACGAAACAAAACACAGCAGTGGGGTTAATTAAACTTAAACCCCTAGGTCTTTCAGTCGATTTTTATCATTTATAGAGATACGGGTTTTAATCAGTAATTGAGACAATAATTACTAGTCAGTTTAATGAGCACCAATCATAAATTCCACAATTCAAAATACATGAAGTATGGAATTCATTTAATTCAATAAAAAAAATAAATAAAAAAACAATAAACAAAACGATTTAAAACGTCATTGTTATTATAAGACAAATGAAATGGCAACATATGGTTGGAAAAACGGAAGATATTAATTATAATTATAATATTGGCGCTATGCGTTTTGGTAAAATACTCACAACATCCGTATGCCGGATATAACGTACCAACACAAAATAGTATAGATAGTGTGCGCTTGACTAAGAAGCTCACAATCACAACATTGCCATCCGGAAAAATTACAGACCAACACACAAAACTATGTGAAACCTTAAACGTTTATAGTCTGGTTAATACTAATACAGCTCAGTGAGAATTATTGGCGGATGGAAAAAAAAAAAAAAAAAAAAAAAAAACAAACAGTAGCAAAGACCTGAGTGACGTCAACTTCATTCTATCTATATCATATAACCTTTAACGTTTATAGTCTGATTGATAGAATTTCGTGAGTACAATAATATGGCTGTCTACAAATAATAACAAAGAGCTGAGTGACGTCAGTTTCGTTCCTTCTATTCCTTGTCTACTTCATTCAGGACTCGTGCCCACGCGTCTATTTTTTATCTCTACACAACACTGCAGTACTCCGAAAAACTAAACATATTTTTAAAAAATTTTGGCCAGAAAACTCGTCCTTCAAATATCGTTCGATTAAAATGACCCTCATCTTGGCATAAACTCTCAAACCTGGGACTTCGACCAAAATGTATCTAAGAAAAATTTTTTTTCTCCTATGACTAAACAGCCGAAATTGATAGTATGCGCTTGGCAAAGAAGCTCACAACATTGCCATCCGGAAGTATAACGGACCAACACACAAATCTCTGTGTAATCATGAACTTTTATAGTCTGGATAATACAGTTAAGTGAGAATTACTCATAAAAGTAGATGGCAAAAAACAAAAACAAAACAAAAAAACAAAAAACAAAAAACAAACAACAACAAAGACCCGAGTGACGTTAACTTCGTTCTATCTATAGATAAGTAGACTTAAAAGTATCGTTGACATTCAGCAATTTGTTTGATCCAATGACAGTGTCACATTTGTGACTCAACGCCTCCAAACGATATTATATTGAGTCAAAGAAGATAAACTTTAAAACTTTAGCTTTTATATAGTGCAATGTCCACTAAACGTGTTCAAAGCGCTTTACAAGGGGGTCCCTGGCCAATAGCAACACTTAACATTTAGGACATGACATGACGCCTTTTAGGAGATATTACAATCTTGTTCGGAGAGAGACAACGCTGTAAACGGCCAGGTACTAATTTTACACCTGAGTACGGTGAGAGAATGTGAGTAAAGAGCCTTTTTGACACTATTATGTGTCGAGCGAGGCTCGAACCCGGGACCTTCCGATCCAGAAGCGAGTGCCATACCACAAGACCGCATAGCCGCACAAAAATTAAGATTGGGTTTACCTACGCCGCAAAACGGTATTATGTCGGAGAGGGTTTTGTTAAAAAGACAAAAATCAAACAAAACAAAATAAAACAAAAAACAAAACAAACAAACAAACAAACAAAACCAAAAAAAAAAAAACAACAAAAAACCCCAACAAAAACGAAACAAAACAAAACAATTTGATTTTATAGCCAAAAATATGAACTTAGGTTAATTTTTACGTATATTATATGAATTATTGAAAACAATAGGTAAAGAGCTTCGTGGTCGTCAGTGGTTGACGTTCCTGACTAGTTTGAGGCTATCAACAAGCAACAAACATCCCTACAAACTCCTAGTACGTGCATGAGGGAGGCAGAGGATAGATTGCCGTGGAGGCAGCAGCCTTTTATGGTTCTCACACTACTATGTTATGACGATCGACCCAATCAGCAAAGTCCGGTCCGCACTCGTGCACCGTCGCGAACCCGCCCGGTAGCATCTTCACAACACACCGTTCAACTAGATGCTCTGCCGTTTCGGATTCTTGCCCACATCGGGTACATGTGGGACTGGTGGAAAGTCCCCACTGATGAAGCGCACTTGCTGTCGTGGAGGCACAATATGATAATGATAGGCAACGTGCATACAAGCGTAGGCCAAATGTTTATAGCTACGGCGAAAACTTTTCTTTAAATTCTGTGATAATATACAAAAGAAATTAGAATGGTTAAATTGTTGATTCATCATATCGTAACGATTGTCACGATTTTTGTATGGGTGGTAAGGAGAGGGTTAACATAAAGATACGAATTAACAGGTTTCAGCCTAAAGTTTAAAAGAAGAGTGGTTGGGAATGTGACTAAGAAAAGTGATATCAAACTCTCGTTTTGTAGTAGGTACTTGAGCAACGTGTACTTATTTGCAGGTTTGATAACCCAAATTGCTATAGTCTTATTGTTGACCGAAAATATTGTCCATTACAACAATGTTAAAACAGGCCCATAATTACGTTCGGTTATCGGTCCTGCAAATATTATGTGCACGTCTTACCCGAGCGATTCATGGATTAATCCATATATCCTTATTTCTGTCTTTATTCGTTTGTTCATTCATTCATTCGTTCATTCATTTTATTTATTTCAATTTGACTAGAGATTTAAATAATTTATGGAGAATAAATTGGTGAGATTCTGTACAAGTCATGGTCGTACGGTGCATAATGGTGATAGTGCTTATGCCTACGACGACATGATCAATGATGCTGATGGAGGTGATAATGTTGGTCGTGGCGATAATGATGATGATGATGATGATGATGATGATGATGATGATGATGGTGGTGGTGGGGAGAAGGAGGAGGAGGAGCAGGATGATGATGATGACGATAACGATGATGATGATGATGATAAAGATGATGATGATAACGTCGAAGACTACCATCAGTACACAAATCCGTCCATGTAAGGTCCAGCTCCATACATGCGTTGGAACTCTTGCACGTATTGTATCCGGTGTTGTTCAGCAGATGACATGCTTGGCTGGGTGACGTGGCCACCCATGGAATGGTGATGGTGGTGATGATGATGGTGATGGGCTACGGCAGGGGACGTGTTCATACCAAAAGGACCGCCTGTTCCTCCTCCTCCACCTCCACAGCTTACACTGCCTCGAACTGGGTGAACCACGGCTGCATTGGCAGACGACGGTTGGGTCACATGATGCGGTGACGTTGCCGATGACGTCAGAGCTAAAGGCTGTGATTCGATTGGCTGTGATAACTGAGTGCTTGATTTTATAAATAGATCATCCTTTGACCCCGTGACGTCACCTTTGAGTAAAGGGCGGTGGTTGTCCGGAAACGCCATTGTAAAAAGAGCTTCCGGGTCACAGACAAATTTGTAGACGTAGCGTTCTCCTGCCACTTTCTGCATGATTCCTTTTTCGTAATAATATCGAAGAGACCGACTTAGTTTGTCGTAGTTCATGGCCGGTCGATTTTTCTGCATACCCCATCTTCGTGCAACCTGGACAAAAAATTAAGTTGGAGGAATCAATGAAAAATATTTCTGAAAAATTGCAAGCAATTAACTTTGGACCGATAAATAAACGCACAGTTAAATGATACAGGAAGAGTCAAAACGGCCCCATCAACCGAAATTTGGAATCCTTTTTTTCTTCCTTTTTTTATTAGATATCTCAATATTATGCTTAAATTAAATTTATCGAGCACTCTCGGTTTGTTTTGAGTTCGTCATCCAAGAAACGTGAGGTTTTGGAGGTGTGAATATTGTTTCTAGAACAAGATAAAAAGAAAAAAATGAACTTTTGTATAGAGCATGAAATCCACTAAACGTGCTCAAAGCGCTTTCCAAGGAGTCCCTGGCTAACAGCAACATTTAACATGTAGGACGGGACATGATGTCTGTTAGGCGATATTATGATTTTTTTCGGACAGAGACAACGCTGTTAACGGCCAGGTACTCATTTTACACCAGAATACGGTGAGAGAATGTGAGTAAAGAGCCTTCTCCAAGGAATCAACTATGCGCCGAGCGAGGCTCGAACCCAGGACCTTCCGATACGAAAGCGACTGTCATACCTCTAGACCACATAGCCGTACACCCCAATGCAGGATGCTTGTCTCATGGTACTACATAATCTACAACAATGTTCGTCAGTAGAAATGTTATTGTAAAGGGTGTAAAACACGGCAAAAATGAACTGCCGACATAGTTTATATAAATATGAGAATGTATTTGTTTTTATCTATACTCACCAAACCGTACCAGTGTGATCTTGATTCAAATATAAGGTGCTCGACTATTTCGTAATCGTGCTACTACTACTACTACTATTATTACTACTGCTACTACTACTACTACTAATACTACTACTACTACTACTACTATTATTATTACTACTGCTACTACTACTACTACTACTACTACTACTACTACTACTACTACTACTACTACTACTACTACTACTACTACTATTATTACTACTGCTACTACTACTACTACTACTACTACTACTACTACTACTACTACTACTATTATTACTACTGCTACTACTACTACTACTACTACTACTACTACTACTACTACTACTACTACTACTACTACTATTATTACTACTGCTACTACTACTACTACTACTACTACTACTACTACTACTACTACTACTACTACTACTACTACAACTACTACTACTACTACTATTATTACTACTGCTACTACCACTACTACTACTACTACTACTACTACTACTACTACTACTACTACTACTACTACTACTACTGCTACTACTACTACTACTACTACTACTACTACTACTGCTACTACTACGGCTACTACCACTACTACTACTACTACTACTACTACTACTACTACTACTACTACTACTACTAACTACTACTACTACTACTACTGCTACTACTACTACTACTACTACTAACTACTACTACTACTACTACTACTACTACTAGTACTACTACTACTACTAGTGCTACTACTACTACTACTACTACTACTACTACTACTACTACTACTACTACTACTACTACTGCTACTACTACTACTACTACTACTACTACTACTACTACTACTACTACTACTACTACTCTACTACTACTACTACTACTACTACTACACTACTACTACTACTACTACTACTACTACTACTACTACTACTACTACTACTATACTACTACTACTACTACTACTACTTACTACTACTACTACTATACTACTACTACTACTACTAGTACTACTACTATCTACTACTACTACTACTACTACTACTACTACTACTACTACTAGTACTACTCTCTCATGTAGTTCCATATCTGAAGCAGACGTCGGAGGTCATCTTCCGCCAAGCTGATCTATCTCTTGCCAATTCTATTAAAGCAGCGCCACCTTTCTCAGCTTCATCTGTCCAAGTTCTTATCCCTTTCAAATACGTTATTCTTTGTCTTCCTCTTATTCTTTTTCCATTCATCTTTCCAGTCAAGGCGAGTATTTCCAAACCAGGGTGGCGGATAATGTGTCCTAAAAATTCCATTTGGCGTTTGATGATTTTTGTTATCAGTGATCTTTTTCTGTTTGCCATTTCTAAAATTTCTTCATTTCTTTTCCTTTCCATCCATGACACCCTCATCATTCTTCTGTAAAACCACATTTCCACTGCCTCCAGTCTTTTAACCATGGTCTTGTTTATGGTCCAGCTCTCACAACCATATAGCAGCACAGACAGTACATAGCAATCCAGGACTTTGATTTTTGTTTTCATGCTAATATTCCTGTTTTTCATAATTGTATGCAGCTGGTTGAATGCATTCTTCGCCATACCTATTCTTTTCTTTATTTCACAATCTGATTTTCCATTGGATGTTACATTGAAGCCTAAATATTTGAAACATTCAACTTGTTGTATTGTTTGTCCTCTGCTTGTTATTACACAGGCTGGTGGGTTATTATTTTTAGATACCGTCATACATTCTGTTTTAGATATATTCAGTTCCAGTCCCATATTTTCACTACTCCTGACTACAACATCCAGTAATTCTTGTAGTTCATGTTCAGATTCTGCCAGTAGAACCGTATCATCTGCATACCTCAGATTTGTTACATTCTTTCCTCCAATACACACCCCCTTCTTATGTTCGATATCTCTTAATATCATTTCACTATAGAGGTTGAATAAATCTGGAGACAAAACACAC
>NC_088371.1:19461873-19506873 GCF_034508935.2 Berghia stephanieae
AATACAGTACTGTATCACAGTGGAATTAATTATCTGACGCAGATGTGGGCTGAGAAGATCCACTTGTTTTTTAGGAATTAATAACATCTTGATGCGCCCCCCTATAGAGTACCGATACCTTCAACCGGGGTTACTTAGGCCATCCGGGGTTACTTAGGCCACTTAGTAGAATAAAAACGGTTGCTTTAAAAAAAGTTAAATTCATGAGTGCTTATTAGATCTATTGGGTTCTTATTATTTAAGATAAAAGCTACATGTAATTTATCTTTTAAAACAAGCAATCTTGTTTTCAGTAAGTGGCCTAAATTACCCCGGGTGGCCTAAGTAGCCCCAGTTGACGGTACTCGCTGGAATCGAGCACGTTTTTGGAAGTAGCCAAAAAGGGTGCTAAAATCCACCAAGAGTGCTGAAACCAGATGCTCATGGGAAGGAGGAGGGGGGGGGGGGGTGAGGGAGGGGTGTGTATTATGAACTTTTATATAGATAAAATTCGGTCTCACAGCTCCAGAGTGGCGCACTGCTGGAATTCAGCGTGCAAGATAATCCAGCGAGTACTGTACTGTCGTACTCTGGAAAAATCCACATTAAAAATTTTGGCCAGAAATCTCGTCCTTCAAATATCGATCGATTTAAATGACCCTCATCTTGGCAAAAACTCTCAAACCTGGGACTTCGCGAAGACCCGAGTTTGAGAGTTTTTGCCAAGATGAGGGTCATTTAAATCGATCGATATTTGAAGGACGAGTTTTTTTGGCCAAATCTTTAAATATGGGTTTTTTTTTCCCAAGAGTACGTCAGTGTTGCACAGAGCTGTTTACTTGATATTCAAAAATTCGTAGTTTCCGAGGGAAAAAAACGAAACAATAGCTTTAGAAATAGATAATTTGTCCTCAGCATGATCCATAAATGCTCCAAAGACCTGGATATACGTTCTAAGGAACTAAACTTTCCTTTTTCAACAAGATTTCTTGAGTCAAAGCGGCGTATGCAGTTCTGTAGCTGGAGCCAAAAATTCGTATTTCTACGAACTTTTCGTAGTAATAGGCAAGTCTGCTGAAGCACATAGTGTGTGTGCTTGAATACGTACTTATATTTTATAGATAGAATGAAGTTTGCGTCACTCAGGTCTTTGTTCTTGTTTTTTGCCATCCATGTTTACGAGTAATTATCACTAAACTGTATGAATCAGACTATGAATGTTCATGGTTACACATAGTTTTGTGTTTTGGTTCGTTATACTTCCGGATGGCAATGTTGTGAACTCCTTAGCCAAGCGCGTACTATCTATATCTCGATTGATATAAACCAATATTATGTGTGGTATTATTTTGGTTTTATACCGAGCACACACACACACACACACACGCACAAAGTGGCTTTGTAGAATTCAATGAAGTTTAAGTTCTGAACATACACACACACACACACACACACACACACACACAGAGAGAGAGAGAGAGAGAGAGAGAGAGAGAGAGAGAGAGAGAGAGAGAGAGAGAGAGAGAGAGAGAGTGGCTTTGTAGAATTCAATGAAGTTTAAGTTCTGGAATTATATTTATACGAATGCATTGACAATGTTCCCCTTGCAGTTTTCATGTTATGAGATATCAACAGAAGTCTAGATATATCAATTTTCGTCCCTAATCTCATAATCAATATATTTAAAACAAACCTTGGAAAATAACAAGGGGGCGATGATGATGATGATGATGGTGGTGATGATGATGATGATGATGATGGTGGTGGTGATGATGATGATGGTAGTGGTGATGATGGTGGTGGTGGTGATGGTGGTGAAGGTGGTGATGATGATGGTGGTGGTGTGATGATGGCGGTGGTGATGATGATGATGATGATGATGATGATGATGATGATGATGATGATGATGATGGTGGTGATGATGATGATGGTGGTGATGATGATGGTGGTATGATGATGGTGGTGGTGGTGATGATGATGATGATGATGATGATGATGATGATGATGCTGGTGGTGGTGATGATGATGATGATGATGAAGATTATGAAGATGATGACGACGAACGTGACGACGACGACGATGATGATGATTATGGTGATGATGAAGATGACAATTATGATAATAAAGAAGAAGACGACGACATCAACGATGACGTAGTTGACTCCAACCCGTGTCGATAATTACGGAGCCCCTTTCAATGATAAATTTGGGTCGCTTCCTCTCGGGGCGATGGAGCAGGCGTCTAATGTTACCCTTTGACGCCGCTGGTCGTCATGGCAACGCGATCCCAGTCCCGCGCATAATGGGGTGTCATTTTCTCGCGTCCCAGAGATATTTGTATCCGAATGTGAAGTGTGGATGACCGTATGTGGTGAACGCTGGGTGGTGCCGAATTATGCCATGGTGCGTTAGGGCTAAAAATTGATATGGCCGAAACTGGGGCTTAGGCATAAAAATGCTAAATTAAAACACATGATAACAAAACATAATATGGTTCAATTTTAAGAATTAAAGTATTATTTTCTTTTGATTCATTCCTTGGCATAACATGTTCTTTTTATTATTATTACTTTTTGTTGTTGAAATCTTAATTCGTTATTGATTAAAATTTTGCTTTGATCCCTAGCATGTTTCAATCCTCCCCCTCCCCCTCACTTCCCCAATCCGTTTCCGTATTGTTTTAAACAATTTTGGAATAGTTATTTTTCAAAATAAATTTTTCTCCTCCTCCTCCTACTCATGTTGCTCATCCTCTCCTCCTCCTCCTCCATCTCATTTTCTCCTTTCATTTTCTTTGTTATTAATTTTCTTTTTCTACTGTCCCCCTTCCTTCTCCTTTTCTTCTTCTTCTTCTTCCTCCTCCTTTTCTTTTTCTTCTTCCTCCCCCTCCTCCTCTTCTTCATCCTCTTCTACTTCTTCTTCTCCTCCTCCTCCACCTCCTCCTTTTCTTCTTCTTCTTCTTCTTTTCGCAAGATGATTTTTAAAAATCACTCGGCAGCTTACATGGTATAAACCAGGTTTTATGGTTTTATGGGCAAAACAATATTTAAAAAAACAAACAAACAATAATAATCATAATACTGAATAATACCGTAATTCATTTTTATGCATTTGACATTGAAAGCATTAGGCAAATGCAACCACCACAATAGCCTTGCAGATTGCCATTCTCTTTCCCAACGTCTTCAAACACAATAATTGACGTTAAATAATAGGAGAGAACGCGGCAATGTGCCTAAAAACACGTGACTGGCCACGTGGCACGGTGTAAGCCACGCCTTCCGAGGCACGTGACCAAAGATGGCCACGGGTTATAAATAATTAGAATAAATTACGTTTTTTGATTTTTAGTAATAATGATAATAAAAGTATTAGCATTATTGTGGGGATTTATTAGACATTAGGGATGCTTAGGGGTGTGATGTTTAGATCCTGTGAAAATGGCAAGAACGTTGTTTTTTTTTTTTTAAACATGACAATGCGATTTAAAGAGATCGCCTGGTTTTTGATTTCTCATTATATCATATCACACCAAAGAATTGCTGCGGCTATGTGGTCTAGTGGTATGACACTCGCTTTCGGATCGGAAGGTCCGGGTTCGAGCCTCGCGCTCGGCGCATAGTTGAGTCCTTGGAAAAGGCTCTTTACTCACTTTCTCTCGCCGTACTCAGGTGTAAAATGAGTACCTGGCCGTTAACAGCGTTGTCTTTGTCCGAAAAATTGTAATATCGCCTAACAGGCGGCATGTCCCGTCCTACATGTTAAATGTTGCTGTTGATCAGGGACCCCTTGTAAAGCGCTTTGAGCACATTTAGTGGATATTGCGCAATATAAAGATCAATGATTTTTAATTTAAAAAAAAAAAAAGAATTAATGAAAGAGTGCCAGACAAAGCAGAAATAAAAGCACAAGAAAACAATCATTCTCGAAAATCAACCTGTGTAGACTAGAGACCGAACCTCAAACCTCCTGATTACGGGGAGTGGAGCGAAGCGGCCGAGTGGTTTAGGCAGAACCGGAAGGTACTGTATTTGAGACACACTACACTTCAGGCATTTTCGTTTGTTTTTTTTGGTTTATTTCTCCCTTGGTTGAGATTATTAACCCCCATTTTTTTTCACTTTGGACAACATGTGTGATTCCTGTTGACATCAGGCATCTTGTTTGATTTATTACTTCATGGAATGCCTTGGCGACGACATCTAATGAAGGGCATTTTTTGGGGGGTCTGGAGTTGTTTCATACAAACTTTTTCAGATTATAATATACATGTAGTAAGAGATGATATTCTGGAATGAGTTTTGTGAATAAAAGATGTGTATAAAGTTCTGGAGTTGAAGCAATTCAAAATTTCGTACTTTAAATAGGCTTCAACAGTCGCATAGTAACTTAGTAACTGGTTCTAAACTATCGGAAAAATGGCGGACACCCTTATGAAATTCTTCTCCGACGAGTATAAAAGTGTATCCTGAGGAAAAAAAAAATTCATTATAAATCTGATCATGTTTTGACTTTTATAAATTCTGATCACATGACATATGAAACAGTTCTAGCCAGCATGAAGAATAAAAAGTACTGATTTTCTTTGTTTAGAACCAAGCTGCTAGTTGCTGGGTGGACGTGACATTGAATCCTATTGTGTAATGAACAAAGGTACTCTGAATGAGAAAAGTGTTGGTTGCATCGTAACGAATGTGACCATTGTCCTATGGTTGGGAAGGAGAGGGTTAATACGAACACTTTCAGATCCGTCCATTCATCCATCCATCCATCTATCCATTATAGCCGTCCATCCATTTATCCCCCCCAACAACCATTTTTTTCATTCGTGTATCAATCATTTGACACATTAAATCATTGACTATTTCGTTTATATTATAATTGAACTTCACCCATACATCCATTACCCATCCATCCATCTCAATCTATCCATCTATCCATTCCTCGATCCATCCATCTATCCACTCTATCATCCATTTACCCCTCCATCAACCCTTTTTTTCATTCGTTTATCAATCATTTCACGCGTTCAATCAATGACTCTTTCATTTATTTACTCTCTAATTTATGTATTAATTCAACTTCACGTTCTCTATCCATCTATCCACTCATTTACGCATCCATTTGTCGTCCATTATCCGTCCATCCATCTATCCATTTCTCAATTAATGTATCCCTCCAACCACCTTTTCCTTCATCCATTTATCGATCATATCACACATTGAACAATTCACCCTTTCATTTATTTATTCTTCCATTCAAATAAATTTTTTACTTCATGTATTCCATCCATCTACCTTCTTATCCAACTATCCACCCATTATCCATTCATCTATCAATCCACTCATCCATTCCTCGAACCATCCATCTATCCGTTTCGCAATTCATTTCTCCCTCCAAACACATTTTTTTTATCCATTTATCAACCATATCACATATTCAACCAGTCACCTTTCATTTATTTACTTTTCGATTCAGATAATAATAATAATTCTACTTCACGCGATCTACATTTGTTTCTTTTTTTCTTTTTCCCTTCTTTTTGTTGTTGTTTGTTTTGTTTTTGTTCTAATTAGCTGATCTAAGACCAAATATTATAAATGAAAAGAAAAACATGACCATGAAATAAAATTTGATTTCGAAGGGCTCGTCGATTCTAACATATAATTTGACACGGGGTAACAGCCAATTTTAATGCAGTGCTCTCACAAAAACACTTGGGCAGCCAAGACCAAATTGTTAAAAAATATAGGCAAAACATGAAAAAGAGAGTGTTGTTGTTGTTGTTGTTGTTGTTGTGTGTGTGTGTGTGTGTGTGTGTGTGTGTGTAAGAAAGAGAGAGAGAGAGGGAGAGAGAGAGAGAGAAAAAAGAGAGAGAGAGATAGAAATAGATAAATAGATACATAGATAGAGAGAGAGCAAGAGAGAGAGAGAGAGAGAGAGAGAGAGAGAGAGAGAGATAGGCAGGGGGAAGGGGTATACACCAGATGAAAGAGAAAAAAAATAGAATGACCTTTTAATTCCGCACTATCCACTAAACGTGCTAAAAGTATACCTTAAAAGGAGCTCCCAAGAGAAGAGAAGAGTAACAGTAGCATTTAACATGTAGGAGTGGATGTGCTTTTACAATTATTTATTTTTTGACAGAGGCAACAGCAGCTGTTAACGAGCCGGTAAGAAAATGTTAACTAAGAGCCTTCTCCATTGAATCAACGGAATAAAAAAAAAAAAAAAAAAAAAAAAAAAAAAAAAAAGAAAAAGAAAAAGAAAAAAAACAACAGATAAGAGAGAAATAAAAAGGCATTTTGTCATTGTGCAGCGGAACCATCAATTGGAATGAGTGATGACGACATAATATATAACAGAGGCTATATGGGACAAATGCCAGGAAGAGATAAAATGTTGGTAAAAATATCTATGTTAAAGAACATATCACAAACACCAATTCAAATAAGTACCAATATACCTTGTCAAATAATTAAAGATTAATCGCAACTCAAACCTAAAATGGAAAACTAACAATAAAATCCGAAGTTGTCTTATTTCTAATGTGTTTTTTGTTTGTTTTGTTTTTAAATGAAAATACTTGATCATAAAAAGAGCAAAAAGTTTGAGGGGGGCTGACAGATATCTTATCTAAGCCGAAGAACCAATAAAGGCATTATAATACATTAAGTCAAATTTGAAAGCGTCGCATCTTCAAAAAAATGTGGGAAATATAGGAATCAAAGAATAAATATCTGTATTTAGTTGCACGAAGAAGGCCTGTTAAGTTATTTAGCACTAAGAAAGATGTATTGGCAACAACAAAAACAAAATATCACCAGTACGTCTGAGACTAAGTACGACTGTGATAAAACCTCTACAGTGATAGAAACCTCTATTTCGGTCTAAACTTATTCGCACTTACAAAATTTGGCTGGAAAATAGAAACATTGGCAGCACAACACAACAACTATCACAGACTTGGAGACAAATAAGCATGGAAGCGACCAAGTGACTGTAATACTCTCAACCCTGGGCCAAGATTGCGTTCAATGACGGCGAGAAAAGAGTGCGAATAATTCCTGAACTGGGTGTGAATAAATTCCAAATAGAACCAAGAAGATTGCTGGAGAGACAAGACAAGAGCGGGGGAGAGGACAGCATATGGCCTGTCCAATTCAAGGGCAATTACTCTTGGGACAAGAGGTTTTCTCCCCTGTCGTTGAATTAGCCTCGATAGCAAAAGGAAACCGCTTTGAGTGAGTGGTTGTGAACTGGAGTAGGACTCATCTTTATGGTCTGTCTTTCAATATGTTTATCTGTCTGTCTGTTTATCGTTCCCTATCTCTCTGTCTATGATTATCCGTCTATCTATCTATCTAATTTTCTATCTATCCATCTATCTATCATCTATCTATTACATTCTATATGTATCAGTGAATATCTATTTATCCACCTAAATATCTGCGGGTCTATCGAGTTCCTACGACCGATTTTCTTTTGTTAGGGCAAACATCTTTCAGTTGTTTTGTACATCTTTATGTATGGGTGTCTCCAAGTTTGCTTAATTAGATCATTGCTCAAATGTATAGAGATCGAATATATATCTGTCTCATTCATCTTTCTGTCTGCCTGTCTATCGGTCTGTCTCTTCAGCATGGTAGGACCAAAGGCATATTCCAATCTACACAATTCAGTTGTTCATTTCCCGAAATATCTGGTCAGCATATTTTACTGAGTAACGGATTATTTGATTCTTAGTACGTAATACTGGTCATATTCATACATTCGTTTGCCTCCGATGAGAGAAAAGAATGCTAAGGGAAAAAATGAAAGAAAAAATGAAATAGAAGTGGTAGAGAGAATGAGAATGCTGCTGCTGCTGATGAGGATGAGGAGGAGGAGGATGAGGCGGTGGAGGAGGAGGGGAAATGGTACCAACAACAAAGGTTACCAAAGAAAAGAAATAATAAAAGCAGTTAAATGCCATCACGGGCCATACGACGAAAAGGTTGCCTTAAACATAAGAAAAAGAATTGTCTGTCCCTGCGGATCGCCTCGCGATTGTGTCCCCTTGTCCTCGTATTGAAGTCGCCTTCCCTCACTCCCTTTTCTTGGTACTCTCCCCTAGATCCAATTCTTGTTAGTTGTTAGAGACTTGGATTGTTCCTAATCAGCGGTCAGTTCTGTTTTCTCTCCAATTGTCTGTCCGTTTGTCTGTTTTCGTGACCTTCTGTTTACCCATTGCAGTATAGTTCTGTCTGTTTGAATGTGTGTCTGTTTGACATCTGTCTATCTGTTTGAGTTATCTATTCGTCAGTCTTTGTGACTATGTTCCATACGTTTATACATTAAATACCCATTTGCATACTATATATAACGTGTAAATGCTCTTTTCAAAAATTGATTTTCTTGTGTTATCTTTGTTTTATTTTGAACTTTGAACTTTAAATGAATAGAATGGATAAAAATAAAGAAGAAAGTGGTGGTTGGATGAAATAATAATGAATAGATACATAGTGAAATGAATAACAAATTAATTTTAAAAATGAGAGAGAGACAGAGAGAGAGAGAGAGAGAGAGAGAGAGAGAGAGAGAGAGAGAGAGGAGGGAGGGAGGGAGAGAGATAGATAGATAGATAGATAGATAGATAGATAGATAGATAGATAGATAGAGAGTCAAAGAAATGAATGATTGGATACATTTGAACATTAGTGAAAGGATGAATGATTGAATGATTGAATGAATGAACAAATAATTGAATGAATTAATGAACAAATAAATAATTGACTGAATGAATGAATTGATGGATTAATGAATGAATGAATGATTGAAAAAGATAGGGAATAAGTGGATGAATAAGTGAGTGAGTGAATTAATGAATGACTAAATGAAAGACGGATTGAATGAATGAACTAATGGATGAATGAATAAATGAGTGGATAATTAAATGAATGAATCAATCATTTCACTAAATATAAAGCAAAATATGAGTGGAATTAATATTCGAATGAGTAACACGCTGACTGACCAGCAGTTGACCATTGACAGATAACAAGAAGATGAAACCACTTGACCATCTCACCTCGACCACGACTTCTCCAAGACGACCACGCCCACCATACTTGACACACGCCTTCCCTCCTTTGCCCCCCCCCCCCTCCCCAACACCTTACAACACACACACACACACACACACACACATTCACACAACACACAAAAAAGCTCACGTTGACCAGTGATGCACGTGCATACATTTCTTTCTTGAAATATCTAATGACCTGCGTCCACAAAGACGCATCTCGTGAATTTCTAAAATTTGAAAACTTTCATGGAGAAACGTCTTTAGTAACTGATAAATTGTTTTCTGCTTTTTATTCCGGTCTTCTTTTCTTTTTCTCTTTTTTATTTGTTAAACGCACAAATGTCTCATTTTCTTCTTCTTTTTTATTTTTTAGAAGGAAGGAGACATAAAAGGTAAAATAAATCAAAAGAGAATCCCCAAAAAACCTCAACAAAGACACACACACACACACAACCCCCCCCCCCCCCCCCAAAATACAAAAAAAAAAAAAAAAAAACAACACAAAAAAAACCAACAAAACAAAAACATTAAACAAGTTACCCCTCCCCCCCACCCCCATCCACATTCCCAGGTTTGAGAGTTTTGTGTGTGTGTGTGTGTGTGGGGGGGGGGGGGGGTTGGACAAGATAAGGGTAATTTTAATCTATTGATGTCTGAAGGACGAGTTTTCTGGCCTAAATTTAAATATTGTATTTTCAGATCGAGGCGATGAGTCAAATTTTGTCAAGAACTTCTTTAACTTGGAAGATTTTATGTAGCGCAATATCCACTGAACCACCGAGAACCTTCCGATCCGAAGGCGGGTTTCGAGACTACGACATAGCCTCACAAAGAACAGTCGAACTGATTTTGTGTAAACTGAGTTTTTGAAAATGTGCTCATAATTTTAACTTCCGACCTTTCTATCTCTCTCTCCCCTCTTTCAACCTGACTCCACATTCAAGTTCTAGAGAGTTCTCTCTACCTGCTTAGCACTTCCGGCGCCCCTGTCGTCTTGTCAATGAAAATTTGATGAACACAAGGAATTAATTAGGACTGCGATCGTCTCTCCGATCACCTGACCTTTGCCTTAAATGAGGTCATGACCTTTTTAAGACGACACGACTTCGGTGCGTCGGGGGTCCTCATGCATAGCTCAGTTGGTAGATCACTCGCTTCACTCGCGAAGGGACCGATATCGACCCCGAATGCAGAAGAGAAATTGTGATTTGTGTCTAGAGCCGAAAGGTCCAGGGTTCAAGTCCGTTATGAGTGACGCGCAGTTGAGTCACTTGAAAACGCTTTACTCACATTCTCTCATCGTATTCAGGTGTAAAATGAGTACCTGGGAGTTAACAGCGTTGTCTCTGTCCGAATAAAAAAAAAATTGTATTATCGCCAAGCAGGCTTCATGTCTCGTCCAACATATTAAGTTTTGGTGTTGGCGGCAGCAGCTTCTCGTGGTTCTCACACTACCATGTTATGACGATCGACCCAATCAGCAAAGTCCGGTCCGCATTCGTGCAACGTCGCGAACCCGCCCGGTAGCATCGTCACAACACACCGTTCAACTAGATGCTCTGCCTGGAGGTCGCTTGTAACGGGCTTTGAGCACTGTTGGTGGATATTGCTCTGTATAAACGCTTAATTAAGCTTTTTCTTTCCTTAAAGAAACTCAGTCCTATACAGTTTTGTTTATAACAATCTACTTAACTGTTACAGTGTTGTAGAGGGCGGGAGTGTTAAGCTGCTGATAACAACAGGCTTAGTAAACGTACACTCGATTAAATTGTCGGCATGGGGCATCTTCCACCTTTGAACTAAGGGGGTCATTCGGTGCTGCATCTAAGAGTTAACAGTCAACGCATTTGAATTTAATTTTAATTTTGATGCAATGCGTTTAGGTAAAATATTAACAAAATCCGCCAGCCAAATTAAACAAACCAACACACAACACTGTGTGTAACGTTAGCTTTTATAGTCTGATTAATATAATTCGGTGAGATCTACTCGCTAACAGGCTAAGTAAGTAAGTAAGTAAATAAATAAATAAATGAAAAATAAACAAATAGATAATAAACAAATAAATGAAATATGTAAATAAAAAATAAGTAAATAAAAAATAAAGAAATAAATAGATAAATAAAAAAAAAGCAGTAAGGGCTGAGTGACGTCAAATATACGTTAAATGGGGTGACTTTGCCTCAAGGCGTAACTTTACATCTATCGATTTAGAGCATCTGTAGTATTCTCAAGATTGTTGAAGTTACTTTCCTTGATGGAGGACTTCGATTTTTAAAAAAATTATTTTTTAAATCAAAAGTAATAACCGTGAAAAAGCTAAATATAAATCTAATTTGTCGGAATTAATCCAGAGAGGCAAAGTCATCATCCATTGAGGCAAAAGGAACCCAGATTGTGCGATATCCTGAGGCGAGTCTTAACTCATTCAACCCTAACATCGACTATATCCGTAGTTTACCCGGTTACTTTTACCCCATGCCTATTTATTACATTTTTATGACACAAATTATAGACGTGGTATCAAAGCTAATGTTTTTAAGTTTTTGCATGTTAATGATAGTTGAATAAAACTATCTATGTACATGGTAATTTTTAATACATTTTTTTCCAATTTTGAAAAGTAGCAAAAATCTCTAGGAATGAGTGAGTTAATTCACGGATTAGATTCCAAGTGGACACACGAGAACTTTTATACTATTGGCCAATAATTTGGATGAGGAAGTGTAATAACAATACGTCGTGGCCATAACATAGAAATTACTTACTTACTTAATCCTCTTCGGGCCTTGAGGCACACAGGGCTTTGAGCTTGAGCTTATATATATATAGAGCGCAATATCCACTAAACGTGCTCAAAGCGCTTTACAAAGGATCCCTGACCAACAGCAACATGTAACATAAAGAACGAGACATGCATGAAGCCGGTTCTGCGATAATACATTTTTTTTTCGGACAGAGATACAACAACTGTTAACGGCCAGATACTCATTTTACACCTAAGTACGGTGAAAAAATGTGAGTAAAGAGTCTTTTTCCGAGGACTCAACTATGCGCCGAGCGAGGTTCGAACCCAGGACCTTCCGATCCGAAAGCTAGTGTCATACCACAAGACCACAAAGCCGCACTTACTTACTTACTTAATCCTCTTCGGGCCTTGAGACACATAGGGCATCCACCAGATATCTCCATTTTTAAAAATTGTTTTTGCGGTCAGCTGCTTTTACGGTGGCTGTATTCCAAGACATGCCTGATTCCTTTATTTCTTTTAACACAGAAGTCATCCACAGTAAAACAACTCACTCTAAGGGATATAGATAGTATGCGCTTGGCTAAGAAACTCATAACTTTGCCATTCGGAAGTATAACTGACCAACACACAAAACTCTGTGTAACCATGACCTTTCATAGTCTGGATAATACAGTTTAGTGAGAATTACTCATGAACGTGGATGTCAAAAAACAATAACAAAGACTCGATTGACGTCAACTTCATTCTAGCTATACAATTTGTTGATGTTTTAAAAAAAGATGTTTTACTCCCACTGATGAGACAGCGTGTGTATTTGAAACACAGGGCAAGAAATACAACTTTTTGGGCGCTAGTCAAAGTTTTGGGGCAAACACAATGGTGACCCCTCGTCTCAAAACGGTATTATGTCGGGATGGACCAGATGCTAAAAAGTCAAATTATAGTTAAACTGGTCAAAAATATGAAACGTTTGTATTTAGCACCGTAAAATATGATATTCTTTCTCCCCTTCAAAGTATATTACAAACTCAAATTAAGCAGGACATTTCTGGCTACAAATTCCACTTTTAGCATCTTAACCATCCCGACTTAATACCTTTTTGAGACGAGGGGTCACAATTATGATTTTTGCATCAAGCTCACTTGCATTTAAACCATCAGAGGGAGCAAAAAAACAAACAAACCAAAAAAACAAAAAAAAACAAAAAAAAAAAAAAAAAAAAAAAAAAAAAAAAAAAAAAAAAAAAAAAAAAAACCAAACAAAACATGTAGGCTGGCTGGACATTTTGCTAGTGCGCATAAATAAAAACCTGAAAATTAGATTCACAGGGAACCTGAGTGACCAGGGGCAGCGTGGCTCAGCGGTATGGTCTTTGCTTCCTACCCAAAAGGTACCGGATTCGATCAACCGCCGCGCTTTGTGGCCTTGAGCAAGTCACCTCGCCCAGCTCACTTTGCGGCGCTGCATTGCGGCTGACGCCTGGGTTATTCCAGTCTTCCCTTGGAATAGACCCTAAAGACAAATTTCCCCATGGGGATGAATAAAGGGAATTTTAATTTGATTTTTTAATAGCATTTTTGCATTGTGAAACTACCAATAATGAATGAATCAATCGATCAATAAAACAATAGATAGATAAATAAATAAATAAATAAATACATAAATAAATGAATAAATAGATAAATAGATAAATGAATAAATAAATAAAGAAATAAATAAATAGAAAAATGAATAAATAGAGAAATGAATAAATAAATAAATAGATATGAAAGAAAAAGAAAACAGCTATAGATACCAATGCCCTTAAAAAGCAATTCCAGGCTTGGACTAAAACATAAAGGGCTCAAAGAACATTTCTTTTCTTTTTTTTTCTATGAATTATCTTTATCTAAGCTAAATATTGGCTATAGATTAAGAAAGGAAATTACTTAATCTAATATTCTTATATAAGATCGGGACAAGGGGGGGGGGGGGGGCTCCAATTCTAACGTCAATGTCCAATAGGACCAGGAAAATATGAGCAGAATACTTTACCTTAAAAATGGCAAGATTCAGGCGTCAAATAATCTGTAGGAAACCGATGTGTACTTATTTGCAGGTCTGATAATCCAACTGACTTATTATTATTATTATGGGCTCATTGTTGTAATGGAAATACTTTCAAACCAAGCAAAATATATTCTCAATTACAAAAATGTTAAATTAAGCCCGGAATTGGATTCAATAGTCTGATGTCACTAGCCCAGCAACGGCGCCCATCATGGTTCTAAACAAAGAAAATCGGTACCTTTTATTTTTCATGCTGGCTAGAACTTTTCATATGTCTTGTGATCAGAATATGTAAATGTCAAAACCTGATCAGATTTATAATGCTTTTTTTTTCTCTGGATACACTTTTATGCTCGTCGGAGAAATATTTCAAAAGGGCGTCCGCCATTGTTCCGATAGTTTAGAGCCAGTTACTAAGTTACCGAACCTTCGGACCAAAGATGATTTTGGAAGAAATATGGTCATGGTGTTGAAGAGTTGGGAAGACGGTGTGATAAGAGATTGAAATGGTGCAGAGTAGGGGAAATGTTGTTGTGTCCAGAAGTAAGACACGGGCATAGTAGAAAGCTTTGAGATGATGTTTGGAGCAAACTTTGGCGGGATGACCGTTAGAAGTTGGGGAGTGGGCGTTTGGAGTTTTTGGCGATTTGCAGTGACAAATGGATCGGTTTTGTTTGTGAGTTTGTGTGAATGTGTACGTATATGTATGTATGTGTGTGTGTGTGTGTGTGTGTGTGTCTTTGTGTCTCTGTGTGTGTTTGTGCATGAGTATAGTATGGTAACGCATTTGTATTTGTGTGTTTTCGAGTGGGCGTGGGTTGGTTCGTGAATGCTTAAGACTTTATATAATGAATCATTACACCTTTACCTCTTTATCCAAAAGCATGGCCGCTTTGGATATCTCTCTCTCTCTCTCTCTCTCTCTCTCTCTCTCTCTCTTATATATATATATATATATATATATATATATATATATATATATATATATATATATATATATTGATATAATGATATATATGTAAATGGATAGAAAGGGAGATAGATAGATTGATAGATAGCAAAAAAGAGAACGAGAGAGAGAGAGAGAGAGAGAGAGAGAGAGAGAGAGAGAGAGATGCACTATCTCACCTTTATGCTTGTCTCGTAAATGGGAGAGGTATGGAGAATCCTCGGGATAAATGTACCTCATGTCATACGGGTAGGGGACAACTAAGAATGCAGGAGAATGGGGGAGGGAGGTATTTGTGGAAAAAAAAGGAGGGG
Organism: Berghia stephanieae; assembly: GCF_034508935.2. Classification (NCBI taxonomy): domain Eukaryota; kingdom Metazoa; phylum Mollusca; class Gastropoda; order Nudibranchia; family Aeolidiidae; genus Berghia; species Berghia stephanieae. The sequence continues at coordinate 19,476,988 of NC_088371.1, forward strand.
GGAGGGGGGGGGAAGGAAGAGGCGTCAATCATAAATGGAACAATGGTGTAGGATTTCAGTGTCAGAAAGAAAAAAAGAAAAACATGCCACAGTAAATTAATTAGAAATGTAGGATCAATTTTTATATCAAATACAATCGATGCCGCACACAAGCACGTTTTCTTAGAATACAACATTTTCCCCCCTAAATTGATAACACAATGACAAGTATCTCTTGTATATGACAGAACATGATTAATCTATAGTGTTGCCATCCCTTCCACTCATATCTCTTATGTATATTGTTCTACCCCTCCCCATAAATAGTACCGTGTAATGTCAATACAATACGGAGTTATAGTTAGACACCGAAGCTCGCCTAACGAACGACTTGCCCAACACGTGACCATTTTTTTTCTCGCGTCCTCTCGTCTAATCTCGTCACTCCGGAATAGAAAGAGGAGGCGGAGTTCATATGATATAACGCAATGAAAGTTCTGTCCGATGACGGGTGGGGGGATATCACCTCTCCAAAACTTACCTTATTATATGAGATCTTGAGATTCTTATCCAATCATCGATTGCTCGTTTGACAGTTCGCTTGTGAACAGTTAGGAGACCATCTCTTGATTTATGGGCAGGCGGCTTTGCGTAAAGGCGGTGAGTGTTGTATACATCAAAGAGTACCGCTGACCGATGGGTAAATAGTGGTTGTGTAACCCAAAAGCCCTGCCGTCTCGACTGCAAGGTCTTGTATGTAATAGTTGCGTCACCATCTCAAGGCTCAGGAATTAATTAGTGAGCTGATTCAAACAATGTGGGTTTCAAATTTATCGTATACGTAATCATTTGGAAGCTACAGAGAAAGGTGTTTTTGTGTAATCCCTTTCACACACACACACACGCGCGCGCACACACACACACACACACACACACACAAACATATACAAACAATACACATCCCTGGTCATCTATTGCCTATATTATTAATGTTAATATATACATCCCATGCTGATTGTCACTACCCCCCCCCCCCCCAACCATTTCCACCATCCAAGTACCAGCGGCCTTTTCTCTTTGATTTCGTATCATGGTCTACCCGAAGCCCAACACCTCGATCGTTTGTGGGTCAACCCCCCCCCCCTCCCCCCCTCCCCCCCCACCTTCCCCCGTAATCAATTTATAATTTTCTCTCTGTATAGAGCGCCACATGCACAATTATATACTATTGAATGACACTGACCTTGCCCCTCCCCTAACACAAGCCAACAGCAACCCAAGCTATCCTCTATCACGTGACCTTAGATCCGATGCTGCATACCGCTTGAGAGTCTTCACTATCCAGATCTCGTTCATGGTCACGTGAGAAGGCTATATCCGTTCGGGTTCGGCGTTCGGGTTCGGCGTTCGACCCGATTTCGTTAAAAGCCTAATACAATAATAATTTGTTGTCAAACGAACTCACCATCTGGGGGTGGAGGTGGTTGTGTTACGGTGACGTCAGGGCGAGGGAAGATGGGGCATCCCCTAGTAGTATCTGTTGTGGAATGGAGAGTGAGGATGTGAAGGAGTTAGGATAAATGGTCATCATCATCATCATTGCCTTTTCACCCTGGTTCAGGGTATAGGCCAAATACAAACAGTTTCCATCCTTCTCTATCCTGAGCTAACTTTATAAACTCGTTCCATGTCTTATCACTTCTCTTATATCAGCTTCTTTAATTCTTATCCATGTTCCCCGTGGCCTTCCCCTTGATCTTCTGCCCTGAGGGTTCCAGTCCAATACTTTCTTTGTTATAAAAGATACTTTGATCGAAAAAAAAAAAAAAAAGAAAAGAAAAGAGAACTCCCTCCCCAAAAGTCCAAACCAAAAGACAACTCAAAGTAAACCAAAAAAAAATCAAAATCAAAGACAAAAACAAAAACAAACGCAAAAACTGAAGGACAGAAGAATAAAAAAAAAGACAACAAAAACCCCCAAAAACAACAAATACTAAACAAACGACACACTCAAAGTGCCAAAACGAAGGTAATAGGCAAGAAAATAACCAGAAATAACCCAAATAACAACAACAACAGTAACAACGTTGATAACGCGGTCATCGAATTATTAATTATCCACCCGGATTGTTTTTAACGGAATCATTTCCACACGCGTCACCGCAAATCTTCCGCCAAACTCTCGCCAAAACCCGCTAAATCCCTCTCGGTTGACCTCGGCAATTCTCGGAGCTCTTCAAAGCCAGAATGACAGTATTGATCACAGAAAAAAAAGAACGCAGAAAATCTTGCCTGCTTTATGAGAGTGTTTGTGAGTTTGGTGTTGGGATGCAGAGAGAGATTGTCTTTTCCTTGTTTAGACTGGGATTGCCTCCGTAATCCAGCTTGCCAAACAGGCAGTGATATGATTTGATTAGACCAGGATTTCATGGATCTGAAATAGGCAGTCTCTCTCTATCTTTATCTCTCTTTCAGTCTCTTGATATCTCTCTGTCTTAATCTCTTTGCCTTCATTTCTTAATCTCTCTCTCTCTCTCTCTCTCTCTCTCTCTCTCTCTCTCTCTCTCCCCTCTCTCTCTCTCTCTCTCTCTCTCTCTCTCTCTCTCTCTCTCTCTCTTTCCGTTCATCTAGATCTTTTTCTTTCTCTTCATCTTCATCCCTCTACCATGATATCTTCCTTCAGATGTTATGACTAATTACGTCTCATTTTCAAATTGTGTAAATATGTAAATGTTCCTCTTCGAGTATAAACAGTGTATGTTTGGGAGTGAGATAATATTAATTCACTTGATAAAATCTCTCTTCTGACAGAATTGATACAAATACACTTTGTATTTGAGGGTACATTTCATGGAACACTTTCTAGCCAGTCAAATGATTATATCGCTGTATTTGCTCTACTTTCGATTTCACTCTAACCAATCAGAATACTCAATTAATTGGTTGAATAGGACCGATGTATTAAAGGCACCCGAGTTTGACCGTAGCCATCGTTAACTAAATGACCAAAAGAAAACAAATCGTGAGTTGTATTCAACCAATGGAATCATTTGTTTCCTTAAGCTCGACTAACGACAACTCACGGGACGCTGCTCAAAACTTCAAAATGACATCAAACTGTAAGTCCTAGAAGGTTCTAGTATCAGGCAATAAGTTAACGATGGCTACGGTCTTTGACCGCGATAGGTGATAGATAAGGTACTCGTATTAGTGTGCAATTTGATATCTATCCATCGGTTGAAAGAAAACTTGGAACTATCATATTGAGCTTCTTTTTTCAGTTTTTTTATATAGCGCAATATCCAATAAATGTGCTCAAAGCGCCTTACAAAGGTCCCTGGCCAACAGCAACATTTAACATTAATTTAGGACCGGACATGACGCCTGTTAGGCGATGTTACATTTTTTTCGGACAGAAACAACGTTGTTTACGACCAGGTACTCATTTTACACCTGGGTACGGTGAGAGAATGTGAGTAAAGAGCCTTCTCCAAGGATTCAACTATGCGCGTAACGAGGCTCAAACCCAGGACCTTCCGATCCGAAAGCGAGTGCCATATCAATAGACCACATAGACTGCATATGACACCGATCCAAGCCCGATGATGTAATGGAATATTTATGTCATCACAAAAGTCATATTTTGTGATTTTCCGACAGACTTTCTCCAATGAGAGCTAACCCCGCAGCGTTACAGTCGTCTCCATTTAAATCACGCTAGCACAAGACGTCAGTTCCGAATGTTTTCTTCTCACCCATTGTCAGTAGTCCTCAATCCATCCAACTATTCATTCATTCATTCACCCCTCCGACTAGCCGATCGTCCGTCCGCCTATCCATCCATCGATTCATCCATCCACGCAGACATCCATCTATCCATCTATCAATCCATCAATCTAATATCACTCCATCCTTCAATTCCTCCATTGTGACTGTCCATCCATCCATCCACCCATCTATCCACCTATCAATCCATCAATCCACTTTCACTCCATCCATCCACCTATCAATCCATCAATTTAATATCACTCCTCCTTCAATTCCTCCACTTTGACTGTCCATCCATCCTTCCATCCACCCATCTATCCACCTCTCAATCCATCAGTCTAATATCCCTCCATCCTTCAATTCCTCCATTGTGAGTGTCCATCCATCCATTCATCCATCCATCTATCCACCTATCAATCCATCTATCTAATATCACTCCATCCTTCAATTCCTCCACTGTGACTGTCCATCCATCCATCCATCCATCTATTCATTCAGCCATTAATTTATCCGTCAAATTATCCATCCTTACACTCAAACCCACCCATCAATCCGTTCATCGATCTGCCATCCATTCATCCAGCTATAAATCCATCTATTGATCCATCCATACATCGATTTATCCATCCATCCATCGACCGATCCATCAATCATCCGTCGAACCATTTATCCTTTTATCAATTATAATCTATCCATCTTTCGTCCATTTATCAATCGATCCATCCATCCATCCAGCATCCACTTTTATGTCTATCTCTCTATCTATTCATCAATATATCTATCCATAATCCGTCGTTGATTCATCCATCGACCGATGCATGCATCATTATCTATCAGTAAATTTATCCATCTCTCAATCACATATCCATTTATTAATTCATCCATCCATTCAAACATTCACGCAAAGCGTATAATATTTTTTTTTCCTTTAACAAAAGCAACCTCTTTAATAATACCAGTCACAGGCTAACAAGAATTAATCCATACACAAACCGAGAAGGGTAATGAATGTAAGTGTGCCTTGCTAAACACTCTATACCGGGTGCAGAACTTTTGTGATCATAGTCTTCCATCCGGCAATTAAACACGCTCAACAAAGCTTGACTTTCGATATAATACAAGACATCGTACTGCGGCACCATAAATGACATGCGGTACTCGATTTTCAATAGCTCTCTCTCTCTCTCTCTCTCTCTCTCTCTCTCTCTCTCCGCCTCTCTATCTCTCTTCCTCTCTTTTCACTCACCCACCACCAACCCACCCTACACTAAAACATCCCCGTGGGCGGTGCCAGAACAAAGTCTGCTTGATTGACAGGCGGTGACACGTGGGCGGGGTCCAATCATCCTAGCCTTTTCCGGTTTATGACAGATTTGATGCGCACACGTCCATGTTCCTATCCCATTGTTAACTTTCCCCTATGAATATAATCAGTGAAGCTAGAACACAAATCCTATTGACTATTTGCTCAGATTTGTCAAGGAAAAAACATGCCTCTGTAGGCGAAGAACGAATTTCAGGGTTATAATTATAGTAAGGTCGCTAAATAGAAACAAATCGCCGATCGCGGAAAGTAATGATAAACATTCTATTTGTGACCTCCCCCCCCCCCCCCCCCCACACAATAGCTGAGCTCAGACATGTAACACCCGGACTTGTACAAAGGGCAATATTATCCACTATATGTGCTCAAAGCTCTTTACGAGTGGTCCCAAGCCAACAGCAACTCTTGAGTTGTAGATAGAGACCAAACACCTTTGGGGCGCAATGGCATGTTTTCCACGGGTGCAACACTGTGACTGACCACTTACTCATATTATAATTGAGTACGGTGAGAGAATAATGTGAGTCATAAGCATTTCCCAAGGAGTTAACTTTGCGCCACCCATAGAGGGACTCGACCCAGGGACCCAACTAGCCGAAAGCGAGTGTCATACCACAAGCCGTAAATAGGGAAAAAAAAGTTGATGTTAAAATACTGGTACCTATCTCATTGGAAGTGTAAAACCACTCTTCCGGAGGACTGGATACCTACCTTTGCGTAACTGATCTTCTGGTTTCAGAGTGAACACATCTTAATTCCTAGTCCAAATATATTCTAATCGTCAGGAGAAATAACCCATCCTTACTCTTTTGCGTCCCCAATCCTTAGAATCTGCCTATAGATAGAATGAAGTTGACGTCACTCGGGTCTTTGTTATTGTTTTTTGCCATCCACGTTTATGAGTAATAGACACTTAGATAACCACGCCTCTCGGACAGTCGTCATAATGTAAACAATAGCAGTGATTGGTTAACACAGCGAACTACACAGGCTTTACTATCGCTGGTATATTTCTAAGTAAAATACTCACTGATCTATTGCTTGATCAAGAGAACCAACACAGAAAACTGTGTGAACTTAAACGTTTATAATATGACTGAGAAAATCCTTTGATAACTAGCCATTTGGCGGTATAAACACAAGAACAATGACCAGAGAGAGGTCGATTTCACTCACGTTACTGTTTATAAACAAGCAACTATGTTTGTCCGAGCACGTGTGAAGGTGTATAAAAAATTCCATGTTTTGATTGGTCAAAAATCTACTGGTTAATTCTCACTTAACTGTATTAACCAGACTATAAACGTTCAAGGTTACACATAGTTTTGTATGTTGGTCCGTTATACTTCCGGATGGAAATGATGTGAGTTTCTTGGCCAAGCGCACACTATCTTAAATATCTACATTCATATTGCGCAATTCCAAGATAACTCCATGTCCAATTCGTTTCAAAATGCCTTATTTATTCCGCAGCAAAGTATCTTAAGCCAAATTTCTGTTTCATCCATCAAACGCTGCTTTCTATGTGTTATAATTGGATTCAATAGTCTGATGACGCCCAGCAACGGCGAGCAACGTGGTTCTAAACAAAGAAAATCGGTACTTTTTATTATTCATGCTGGCTAGAACTTTTCATATGTCATGTGATCAGAATGTATAAAAGTCAAAACATGATCATATTTATAATGTTTTTCTCCTCTGATTACATTAATATGCTCGTCGGAGAAATATTTCATAATGGCGTCCGCCATTGTTCCGATAGTTTAGAGCTAGTACTAAGTTAGTATGCGTCATTTCGAGGGAAGTGATGTCATGACTGTTGAAGGCTATTTCCGTACTAGCAATCTCGTATTCAATGTCTATAATAGCGAGGTATTCATTCAAATCTGAATAGAGTGGGGGTACATGGACATAACCCTGGAGTCCACCAAATCTTTGCAATCGTTGTCATCACGGGGCTCTTTCAATGATACCCGACTATGTTTCTAGACGGGACATCAGAGAACCAGAAGGCGAAATGAGCTCCCCAAAGCCTGGGGTCTTAAGAATACTTTTTGTTTTTTTAATTGTGATAAAAAGATAACACGGAAAAGTTCTGAATTGAATCGTTACATACAATTGATATATCGGATGCCAATCCTTCGTAAGCTGAGCAATAAACAGAGGAACGTTGAATACAAATAATCAAAATGTAGTGAGAATTGTAGTGTGGAGGAGTTTAAGTACGTTATTCCATTAATAATCAGAGCTATGATAAAGTTAAAATGGAAATAATACAATAAAAAAGATGCTTACCACAGCAGTTATTGATTTCGTAACTAATGTCACGTGGTTCTTGCTTGACGCTGACGTCATTGTTGGAGGAAAACCCTGGGTAGTGACGTGGCGGGGCTGCCGGTAAACCGAAATTCCTCTCGGGAAGATCCGGGGATTTGAGAATGGGCGGGGCTAATGCGTATGGGGCGGTGCTTGGTTGTGTATGAGCCAACGGGGGTACTGGAGGGGCGGTATGGTGGGGAAGGGCGTGGTGTTGAGAGTTATCTGGAGGGGGGAAGAGGGGGTTTGGGCTTAGGTAGCTGTGGTTGGGTTGGGAGTGAGGACGGGGGTATCTGAGGAATAAAGATGACCTAAGTAGAAGAGAGCAGCATGTGTAATTTCATCTTAAACAAAGAAACAAAAACAGCAAAAGGACTTATTGCACCAATTTTGGATGAATGATTTACTTTTCACTGGCCTCCTATAATGCCAGATATTAAATTTTTCATAGATTTATAAATTATGACGATGAGAACCACACTTTAGAAATCAAAATTCTATTCGAAATCATCAAACAGTGAAATTTAGAGATGCAGCATATCCTGATTTTGTTCATAGACTGGGCTATATGGAAGATAGAAAACAAAGAGGCACATGAAACCCGTTTGGTTTTTAGAAAGTAACCGAGGGATTTGATGACATTCTAACATTGTAGTGTGGGTGCGTGATAACCGGACAGTTATTCAGATACAGGGGAGGGTTGCTTTAGTCATGTAACTTAGACGCTTCCTTTGCATGGCCGCTCGGCGAGGTCGGACTAAAGACCTAGTGGCTGTCCAAGGAAACATCTCATCTATGCAATACATTTTAACTTTAAACCTTCTTGCCGCGACAAGAGAGAAACCCGATGATGGGGCCTAGCCACATAATAGATGGTACCCTATTACAACTTAAAGTAAAATCTTCTAGTAAAAAAAATGATATTGACACGTATTATGTCTTAACCATAGTAATAATAATTAAAGTTAAAGGGTAAGAAGAACACGTTATGCGAAATTAATGGTACGGTTCAATAAAAGAATTATTGGATTCTTGCGTTTGAAATTTATGCTCTCAATGTGGCTCTCCGAAAGTTTCTACCTCATATCAACCCATTGAAGACGAGGGAACTCGTTCATAATTCCAAACGCCAGAGTTCGGTAATTCCATATCATTGCGTTCCTTGGGGCAATAAAATGTTGGAGGGTAAAGAAAGAAGGGGAAAGAAATCATAGTAAGGAAGGAAAGATTCAATTCTATACCAACCTCTCTGTCGTTGAAAAAAGGCCATTGATTCCATTTATAGATCCAGGCAAACATTGAAGAGGTTGATTCGGCTGTTGTTGTTGTTGTTGCTGTTGCTGTTGCTGCTGCTGATGTTGTTGTTGTTGTTGTTGTTGTTGTGGTGTTTGGAGCGGCATAAAGATAGACCCTGATTGAGACAAATTTGACTGCAAAGAATTGGAGATTGGTTGTGGTTGTGGTGGTTGCTGTTGTTGTTGCTGTTGCTGCTGTTGTTGGAGGTGCTGCGGTGGTAAAAGCGGTGTTAGATGTGGCTGATGTTGCTGTTGCTGTTGTTGTTGTTGTTGTGTTGATATCGGAACATGAGGCAAATGTGTTAAACGATTTTGTTGCGGTAACGTTAGATATGTTTGTTGATTGTCTTGTTGCTGTTGATGGGACATGTGGTGTTGCTGATGTTGTGGTTGTTGCTGCGGCTGTTGATGGTGAGGATGAATTTGATGATGATAAGAGGAAGAAGTAGAAGAAGAAGATGTAATGATGCTGTCAGTAGCGAATGAGGAGTCTTTTTCTGACGCGGATGGAATTATATTGGAAGAAGGGGACGAAGGGGTCGATGTCTTTTCCTCGTTCATGCAAGAGGAGGAGGAGGAGGAGGAGGCGGAGTAAGACAGGGAACTTCTTTCTTCGTGAAAGCCGTAACCCATCGTCGTTGTGGAGGCGGGAACTGGGATTGGTAAACATCCGGTTGTGTCGGCCATTTTGGAAATGTTATTACTGTTGTTGTTGTTGTTGTCGTTCTGATGGCACAAGTTGAAATCACTGCAATAACGTACTCCAAAATCTCTGCAAGTATCACCAATCTTGAGACAGCTGTTGTTGTTGTTGTTGTTGTTGTTATTACTGCCACTGCAGCTGCTGCTGCCGTCGTTGTTGAGGGAATGGCTGCTCGGACCGGGGCAAGCTCCAGGGCACGTTGCTTGGTGTGATGCAATGTCGAGTCCCACTGTACCAAAGAACGGTAATTTATAAGTGACGCTACAGTCGAGTCTGTTGTTTTCGTTGCTGTTGCCGCTAATATTGTTGCTGTTGTTGTTGTTGTTGTTTTCCTCTTCTGCGATTTTCATTTCCGGTGCGTGTCAAGCTGTTCCGAAAAGGAAGAAAAAGAGAAAGAGACTGGAATATTAGATGACAATGTCTTGAGCATTTATAAAGAGTAATATCCACTAAACAAGCTGAAAGCGCTTTACAAGGGAGCTCTAGCCAACGACAACACTTAACATGTAAGACGAGACATCACGCCTGCTAGGCAATATTATTATTTTTTTCAGACGAGACAACGCTGTTAATGTCCAAGTACTCACTTTACACCTGATCACGGCGACAGAATCTGAATAAAGAGACTTTTCCAAGGACTCAACTATGTCCCGCTCAGAGCGAGGACTCGACCTCTGGAATTTCCGATACGAAGGCGAGAGTCATACCACTAGACAACATAGTCCCACAAAAAGCTGGGAAAAGCTTGAAGGGCTGTTAAAATCTTATTTGAATAAAAACTAGATTCTTCTTAGGGCACCTCATATCAACTCATTGAAGACAAGTATTAGACTTTATATTTCGTTTCCAAATGACTTTTTTGATGTGTTTTTTTCTTCTTCAATATTTGATTTCAGAATAAAAAGTTGCTCATTTTATTTTTAGATTGGTAAACCTTTGCAATCCAATTTTGATGAGAACTTGATGTTGACTCAAGTATCTAAAACAATAGAAAAACAAAACAAAACACAACAAACCCCCCTCCCTTTCTTGAATGTTCGTTTCTGTACTAATTAATCATAAATATAGTTCCATTCCGGAATTTAGATTCTACCCAAACTCTAAATATTGCTCGAGTTTTCTGAAATATACTCTCCAACCCAATATGGGATCCTCGGGGAGATGTTAGAGTGACGTCACGGGAACGCAGGTGTTTCATTGGTCGTCTAAATTGCCGCACGTCGAGGTTAATGAGATCTCACGAGACTTTTTGGGCTTTTAGATGTCTCGTTTTGATTTGGTCTTGAATCAATGAATAACGACGATACCATTACGGTCTCTGGTCTTCTCGTGTTGTTTGTGGGACTGCGGCGAGATCTGAAAGGAATCGTCAGATTTCGGGCTAGATATAATATTTGAGTTTTATTGATTAGGTAATTTAGATGGACGCGTGCCAGTGGGTGGGGAGTGGGGTGGGGGGGGGGGATGGGAGGGTTACCACTGTTATTTGTTTATTTTTAGAAATCTTTACATCTCTCCATTTCTCAGAATATTAGTCTGTCTGTTTGATTTTCTGTGTGTCCGAACTGTTGTATGTATATATGTGTTTGCCATCCGCATATCCGTATATTTATCGGTTTGTTTGTCTATTTTCTCGTATCTTTGTTTGCATCTCTACCCTTCTCTCGCTCTCTCATCTCATCTCTCTCTCTCTCCCTCTCTCTCTCTCTCTCTCTCTCTCTCTCTCTCTCTCTCTCTCTCTCTTCATCTCTTAATTCCATTAATTGTAAAATTGTAAAACTTAAATTTCATTTGATTGTTTACTTTTTTGATAAATCTATTGATAAGGACCAAGGCCTTTTCAAGAAACATTTCAAAGTCAATCTCTCTCTCTCTCTCTCTCTCTCTCTCTCTCTCTCTCTCTCTCTTACCTTGTTGTCATACACATTTGTTACTTTTCACCTGAAAACGGTTCTAAGACTTAGCAATTGTGGATCTGTATGTTCAATTTAGTTCTATTATCAACTTCACCCTTTCCTAGGAAAACCCCGCCCCCTTCCAAAATCTCCCATCCCCTTCCCTCTGTTGATTGTAAAATAAACTCAGTCAAATTTGGGCGTATTTTGTAAAACAATATTTTGGACATGACAGTTCCATTAAAATATAATAAGGGTTAATTGTTGATGTTTGTCACAAGCCAATCATCGCCGTGAACTGGGAGTTAATCATAACATTACAATGTCTTTACTCGGTGCCTGGTAACATTGTCAACGGAGAGAAATAATGGAAAGGAGCAGTAGTCCTTCAGAGCCATTTGGCCCTCGGAGCCGGAGTTTATCCCGGTTTCTATAGCGTGAAACTAACAATAGCAATTACCTGGTACCCGTTGGAGAAGGAGGAGGAGGAGGAGGAGGAGGAGGAGGAGGAGGAGGAGGAGGAGGAGGAGAAAGAAGAAGAAGAAGAAGAAGAAGAAGAAGAAGAAGAAGAAGAAGAAGAAGAAGAAGAAGAAGAAGAAGAAGAAGAAGAAGAAGAAGAAGAAGAAGAAGAAGAAGAAGGAGAAGAAGTGACGACGACGACGATGATGATGATGAAGAAGTTGATGATGAAACTAATGATGGATGAAACTAATGATGATGATGTTGATGAAAATGATGATGATGTGATAAAAATTATGATGATGATGATGGCGATGACGATAATGATGGTGGTGTTGATGTTAATGATGATGATGATGATGATGATGATGATGATGATGATGATGATGATGATGATGATGATGATGTCAATGATGATAAAAATTATTACATATTAGGGATAGCTATCGCGATCGATCCCCAGTCAATTCAATCCCCCCAACCGACCAACCACCGACCAACCAACCAACCACATATTATTATTAATCGTCGTAACAGTTTCCGGCAGTGTTTTGTTCTCCATCTCCTAACTCCACCTCACATCATGGACCGCAAGACCGTTTTGGTCTGGCAGAGATTAGCGAGGAGAATTACAATCTTTTAGAAAAAAAAATAAAATAGAAATCACCGTGATCGTTTTCAGGTGAGACATATCGATTTTGACTCCAGGAGTTCTATTGTTGCAGGTGAAGGGATTATAGATATTTACCATCGGTTTTTTGAAGTGAATACTAAGCTGCTCGAACGCGAAGAACAAAATAAAAATGAATGGAACAGCTTCAAATAAGAACAACAAACAAACAACAACAAAAAACACACTCAAATAAACCCCAAACAAACACGGAACGTTTCGGCTCAAATCCTTTCTTCAGTAAATAATAAAACAGTCAAAACCTGAATACTAAGTGTATTAACATTTTAATTGTTTTTGTTATTGGCTGAAGTAGGGTTTTGAGCTGAAACGCTCCGTTTATAGTTTTTTTTTTTTTTTTGCTATTGTTCTATTCGTTTTTTAAGTTGCTGCTTGTGGTGTTGGTATATTTGTTTTTGGTTATTATTGACACTGTCGTCGGTTTTGTAGTAATATTGTTTTCCTTGTTGATACGGTATTCATTGTTTTGTTGTTGTTGATTTTGTAGTTTGTATGTAGTTATCGTTGTTATCTGGGCGATGTGGGAGGTGGTGATGGGGGCGGTGGTGGCCGTGATGTTATCATTGAGTTGATACTGTTGTTGTTGTTGTTGTTGTTGTTGTTGTTGTTATTCTTTTTGTTAAGGTTTTTTGTTGTTTTCTTTTTTGTCTATTAGTGTCGTTATTCTTGTTTGTTGTAGTTGTTTTTGTTGATATTTTTGGCGGTGATTGTGTTGGTGCAGATGTTTAGAAAGAAAGGGTTAATTTCCATGTTGGAGTTGTTTGTTTGTTGTTGCTGTTGTTGTTGTTAGTTTTTGACATCGCTGTTTTTATTATCGTTGTTGTTGTAGCTATTAGTGGTTATATTGGTGTCTATGGTGATTATAGTGATAATGGTGGTTGTGTGTTGCTGTTGCTGTTATCAATAGCCCTAGTATTATTATTATAACACGTCTGTACAAAAAATTTCCTTTTTGGGATGCAATAAAGTATTATTATTATTATTATTATTATTATTATTATTATTATTATTATTATTATTATTATTATTATTATTATTAACGGTGTGAAAAGCTAAATCCATCGAGCACTCGACTCAAAAGTTAAACAAACATGGTTCAAATCCATGCATAGTCATTTCTTCCTGGATTGCTCTGTCAACTCACGGCCATATTAGTGCTGACTGGGTCTATATCGATTTGTGAAAGTATTCAGTGATAGACCGTCGCTATATTCAAAATGTGATATTATAAAGATTATCTTCTCATTTTGTTGTTTTAAAATCCTTTGCAAATTGTGAAAAATGAACATTTATTTCAAGAGATAAATATCATAAAACTGTCATTTGATTGTGTCAACTGATAGATACACCATTTTGTAAAAGGTGTCTGCTGATCTTTTGGAATGTTTTTTTTTTATTGCATGTTTCTTTATGCCTTGTCTGGCACTGTATCATGTATAATGTTTAAGATTAAGATCTTACACCAGTGCCTAATAGAGCAGAGAAGTCGTGAAGTCACATTTTATACGCTTCCGGTTCCAAATTCATTGGAACTGTGTATGTAACCAAGTTCTTCGGAGGATTAATAATGAATATATGACATATTGAATCATAAGGTAGCATGACTATTTTAGTAGCAGGATGTATCGGCAGATTCTTAGGATGACGGGATGTAAAGGAGCTAGGATGTATAATCTTTATTGACGACCAGTGGTTATTTAGACTAGAAAATAAGTTGTCATCACTTCGAAACCAGAAGCTCATAATTTACACAAGGTATGTATCCAGTTCTCCGGTACGTTGGTTTTACACTTCCAATGAGAGAGAAGGGGGAGAGGGGAGAGGGAGAGAGACGAGACACACACACACACACACACACACACACACACACACACACATATATATATAGAGAGAGATAAAGGGAGAGAGAGAATAGGATAGAAAGAACGAGAAAGAGAGAGAGAGAATAGGATAGAAAGAACGAGAAAGAGAGAGAGAGAGAGAGAGAGAGAGAGAGAGAGAGAGAGAGTAGATATATATATATATATATATATATATATATATATATATATAGAGAGAGAGAGAGAGAGTTAACTGTGCAAATAAGTCGACTAACGGACATATAAATCAATAGATAGACAGATAAATAATCCTTTAAAAAATAAATCAAAGATACGAATATTCAAAATTTTGTGAAAGATCAGATAGGATAAAATTTATTAACCGTGAGATTATCAATTAAGTAATTGATCAAGGACAAAAGTGAACTGTGATAAGAAATTAAAACGATTAACTTAAACGTCTGGAGAAGGGATCGCTTAGTGTGTGTGTGTGTGTGTGTGTGTGTGTGTGTGTGTGTGTGTCAGTGTGTATTGTTTTTGTTGTCTTAGACAAATAATGGAATTAGTCCTGGATAACGGGTTTTTAATTCCCATTAGTAAATTACTGTAGGACGGCAAACGTTTTCTTTTGTGGTGAGGGATTGATGTATTGAACGTTTCTGCCCTGCCCGAACTCTCTCTCTCTCTCCCCCCCCCCCCCCCAATAAAAAAACAAAACAAAACAAACAAATAAAACAATCGAAACAAGGCAAACAAACAAAAGAAAGAAAAAAACAAGAAAAAAAAACAACAACCCCAAATAGACCAAAAAAACAAAAAACAAAACAAAAAACAACAAAAAGCAAAAAAAAAAAAAAAAACGAAACAAAACAAACAAACGCATTTCCTAAAATTTTGGCCAGATAACTCGTCCTTCACAATATAGATAGGTCGATTACATGATAATGACCCTTACTTATCTTGTCATCAAAAATATTCTCACTCAAACCTGGGACATTGTAGTTTGAGAGTTTTTTTTTTTTGGCAAGACAAGGGTAATTTTAATCCATCGATATTTGAAGGACCATTTTTCTGGCAAAATTTTTTTAAACGAGCATTTTTCAGAGTAGGAATTATGTCAGATTTGTATTTGGTAAATGGTTGTGCTTATTCTATTGAGCTTTTATATAGCGCAATATCCACTAGACGTGCTCAAAGCGCTTTACAAAGGTCCATGACCAACAGCAACATGTAACAAGTAGAACATGACGTGACGCCTGTTAGGTGATATTACTTTTTTTCGGACAGAGACAACGCTGCTAAGGCCAGGTACTCATTTTACACCTGAGTACGGTGAGAGAATGTGAGTAAAGAGCCTTTTCCAAGGACTCAACTATGCGCCGAGCGTGGCTCGAACCCCGGACCTTCCGATCCCAAAGCGAGTGTCTTACCACAAGTCCACATAGCCGCATTGTGGCGGTGTTGGTGATGGAGGCTCAGTGTCTTGTCTTATCACAAAAGTCAAGCAATGTTAAATGGAGCTGTGGCCAGATGGGTGACAATGATTGTGGGCAAACTAGGTCCCGACGTTGTGTCATTGGGTTAGACACTTTACACATTCAACCCAGGTAAGAATGAGTACCTGGTTATGGACAGCGAAGAGTTTTAAGAGTTTTAGTATAAAAAGACGCTCAACAGACGACTGGTACTGAATGGAATGGAATATGGTTCCATATGGTCTGCTAGCGAAATAAATGAAACAATGTGAAGCGCAATGGGAATAAATAGATGAATGCAAATTATATTAAAAGATGCGACCCCCCCCACCCCTAAAAAACCCCCCAAAACAAACAAACAAAACAAAAAAACCTCCCAACTAAATTATTATTAAAACTTTTACAAACAATCAAACTAGTAACAACTGGAATAGGATCCTCATTAATTTTTTAAAAGCGAGAAACAAGAATGATTGATATAACTCTTCGATGTATTAGAGTCCTATCCAAATGGTTGCAAACAGTGCCCTTTTAACGTTAAAGCTGCAGAAACCTAGATAAACTCTGACTCTATGGGCCTTATCGGCTCTGGCTGGAGGACAGCTATATTTATGTCAATGTCCTAAGGCTTTTCTAAAGGGATGTAGAAGGTAGGGGGGGGGGGGGAAGGGGTATCCACCCACATATTCATTAACCTACAAACATGTCTCTTTCTCTCTCACGCACACATTCACACACAAGCAGTGCGTTCGAAACTCGAAACACACACACATACACACACACACACACACATAACCCAAAGCGATAAAAGCACAGAAATTCTAATTGTCGGACAGACAGATTACATCAAATTGACACCTCCATCTCTGTCCTCTTTCCCATCATGCCACACGACACAAACACATGCGGCCATTGGTCGCTAGGGACGCCTTCCCGTCATCCCCGCCTCGTCAGACGTCAGCTTGATTGATAAGGACTATCATTGTTACACGGCGTTTATTGATCTCAATTTATTATCACTGGCAACGAAAAGATGGGAGAAAAACCACAATCGCCGAGCAAGAAAAAAAAAAAAAAAAAAAAAAAAAAAAAAAAAAAAAAAAAAAACGAGTAGGACAGCATGACTTACTTGACTTAGATTCCTTTCGCGTCTCGACCGAAAGATCGGGTCGCCTTGGCTGTTTCCAGTATTTCCTGTGTGAGGTGTCTCCAATATTGCCGGTCCTCTGCTAGGGTTCTCAGATTTTCAAGGTCCCCTGCCGTTATGAGACTAATGCTTTGTCCAAGTGTTGTGAGGTTTTTGTTTAGGATCACAGGGAGTGTTGTGATCGGTCTTCCTCTAAAAAGGTTCCCGTGTTTTTGGAAATATCCCGACATGGCTTGGTTAGCTGGTATGTTTTTGTCCCTGCGTAGTATGTGACCGAAAAGTTGCCATCGTTGTTGTAAAATGTCAAGGGAGATTGGTCTTTCTTTTGTGATCTTATAGAGTGATTCATTTGAGATCTTTTTTGGGTATTTGATGTCCAGTACCCTTTTTAGCTGTGTGCGATGGAAGGCATCCAGATGTTCTTCTTTGGATTTTGTCAACGCCCAAGTGCCGCAGTTATACAGAAGTACCGGTTTTACAAGAGCACGGTACAGTTTCAGTTTGGTTTTTCTCTTTATTTTGTCACCTCTAATCCATACATTGGTGAGTTTACTGAGTGCGGCGTTTGATAGCTGTTTTCTTCTTTGTACATCCTCGGTGTCTCCAATTAGTGAGCCGACTTTCTTTGTTCTTTTCCATTCCTCTTTGTTCCTCGATATTGTTGTAAATTCGGTTTTATTGGCATTGACTTGGAGGTTATATTTCATGAGGGTATTTTGTATGATGTCTATATTTGCTGGTGTTGATCCAATAAAATCTACATCATCTGCATAGGCGATTTCTCTTGGGATTGCATTCTCAATATGAGTCGTTGGTTTTGGAATGACTTTTCGAACTTCTTTCAGAGCGTGTTCTAAGTATATTGTGAACAGAATCGGGCTCAGACTATCTCCTTGGGGGGTCCCGATGTTACTTTCGAACTGCGTCTGTTTTGTGGCCCCGTATATCCTTGGTTGTATCTTTGTGTTGCTGAGGAGAAATCGGATTATTCGGAGCTCGTCTTCGTCTACTATGTCTGTTAATATCTCCAAAAGTTTTCCTCTGTCGATCGTATCAAAGGCTGCGGACATATCGATTCCGGTTATTGTTATGGATATGTTTTCTTTGAGTGCCTTTGCTGCCAACCATTTATGTGTCCATACAACGTCCGATGTGCTTCGGTCTTGGCGAAACCCGCTTTGGCTATGTGATAGATATTTTTCTATTTTCGGTCTAATTCTGTTGAGGACAATAGTTGACAGTGTTTTTCTTATGGTATTCAGTAATGTTATTGGGCGCAGGTTGTTTAGGGGTCCTTTCGTTTTTCCTTGTTTTTGTATTGTAATTAGGACACCGCTGTTTATGTCCCAGTCATTGTGTGTTGAGAATGTTTTGTTCATTATGTTTGCAATGCTCAGATCCAGGGAGAGGGTACCGCATTTCAGCAATTCAGCGGGAATTTCATCTTCGCCTGGGGATCTGTTATTGTTTAGGCACTTTATGCTATTTCTAACTTCAGTTGTTGTGATGCGGTTGTTTAGGTCTCTAGGGTTTCCTGAGAAGGGCGATATTTGTGAGACTTGTTTGTGAAATTTCTGCTGGAAGTGGTCAGTTACAATGTCAAGGATATCGTTGGGATTTGTTGTCTGTTTGCCAAATTTATCCTGTAGTTTTGGGTTCTCGAATGGTTTTCGGTTCAGAGATTTCGTCGCTTTGAACATAGACGATGCGTTATTTTTGGACTTTTCTATGTCTTCCACTTTTTTGTCTAATTCCTCGTTTCTTTGTTTTATTGTAAGTGATCGAATGGAATGCAGTATTTTGTTTCGTTCCGTTTTCAGGTTTATTATTTCTTCCGAGTCTTTCGTGTTTTGTATCCTGATCCTAAGTTCTTTTTGTTGCCGCGATAGATCGTTAATAGCGATGTTAGGCGTTCGATTTGGTTTGTTCTTAGTTGTATTAATAGAGCCTGCACTTTCTTCCCCCGCATATTTCATTGCCGCTTGCGTCTCTTTCCATTCATTGTTTGGATTGCTGTTTTGCTTTATTTTCCATAGACTTGAGTTAAGTTCATATTGGTAATGAATGCGACATTCTCGCTCATTTACTATTTTTGCCGTGTTTATTTTGACTGCCGTTTTACCTTTCTGTCTTCGTTGTCTGTACACATTTATGTTGAAATTCGTTTTTACAAGTTTGTGATCGGATGTTAGCAGTGTTCCACCGTATGATCGCGAGTTGGTTGAGTAGTGTTTATGGCGGTGTCGACATATGATATAGTCTATTTGGTTGTGTATTGTTATCATTTTGTCTTGGGTTTGGTCTTTCCTTTGTCCTACCCATGTTGTCTGGTGTCTTGATGGGTGGTTGAAAGCACTGTTTGTTATGAAAAGGACAGCTTAAAAATAATAATAAACTAAAAATAATAACAAAATACTTAGCACGGAACGTTTTGGGCTCAAAACTATGTTCATTGCTGGGAAAACTTTTAACCTCCGATACGATCTATTAAGATGTCCCGCAACCGACTTGGCCATATTTGCAGGTCTGATGACCTGTATTCGACATTATTTTGTGGTGGTTTGTTGAGAGTATTTTTATTACCACAATCAGACCATGACAATTCGGGTTGTCGGACCTGCAAGTAAGTTCACGTTGCCCGCAACTAATAGACACTGTGAAATGACATTTTAAAAACAAAAACTTTTAAACGCATCTCTCCAGAAGTGACTTGGTACTGTATTATATTATTGTTTTCTCTTTATTTTTAAAAATATTTTATTTTATTGTTAGCTCAAGAAGGGGTCGGGCCCAAAGATTCTTTATTTGGTAGTTTATTCTTTTTGTTTTTCGAAGCTGTTATGTTCATTTTATATTTGATACTTTTCTTTATCAGAAATGAATCAATATAAACAAACGTTCTATAGAAGGAACGAAATTGACGTCCCTCAGCTTTTTGTTATTGTTTTTAGACAGCCATTTTGGTGATTAGTTCTCACTCATAAAATTGTATCAACCAGACTATATATGCGTTCAAGATTACACATAGTTTTGTGCATTGGGGTGTTATATAGGGCTGGTGGATGTTGTGAGTAATTTGGCAAAACGCATAACATGAATAATCAAGAGTCGTTATGTCATGAGGTTTAGAGCTGACATAGAGGAACAAAACAAGGTATCAGACACATTCGTACTTCAATATATAAACAAACATTTCAAAGCCTAAATTAATTATACTATCTTTTCCATTCACACCACCTGCCGACAAAAGGAGCATTTGTCAACAAAGGGAAACAAATTATTGCGCAGTGATTAAAAACTTTATCAGATATTGCCACCACCTCGTCTTCACCACGCGTTACCATCTCGCCAGTACCACCAACATTATCTTAACGACTATGTGGTCTAGTGGTATGACACTCGCTTTGGGATCGGAAGGTCCTGGGTTCGAGCCTCGCTCGGCGCATAGTTGAATCCTTGGAAAAGGCTCTTTACTCACATTCTCTCACCGTACTCAGGTGTAAAATGAGTACCTGGGCGTTAACAGCGTTGTCTCTGTCCGAACAAATTGCAATATCGCCTAACAGGCGTCATGTCCCGTCCTACGTGTTAAGTGTTGCTGTTGTCCAGGTAGCCTTTGCAAAGCGCTTTGAGCACGTTTAGTGGATATTGCTCTGTATAAAAGCTCATTTAATAATTTAATTTAATTTAACAACATCTTCAACAATATCACGGTTACTGACCCTAAATGAACTTCTATTATGTACTTCAACCATAACCACGAACAACCACCACCACCACCACCACCACCATCGTCATCACCCCCACCACTAATACCATCATCACCAATATCAGAATCACAACCACAAACATTAACATCTCGATTATAACCTCTAACGCACCACCACTACTGGCACCACCATCACCATCTTCACCACCACTGCTGACATCGCCATCATCGTTACCACAACCACCAAAACCACCACCACAACCATCATCACCATCACCACCGTCAGAACAACTACAGAGATAGATGAGGGCAATGATCGTGACAATTAAAATCAATAATAGAGTAGCATCCGCGTTAGTGGCCGTTTTGACTAAAAGGTTCGATTCGTCCCTCGAAGATAAATATTTATCATCCAATACAAGAAATTTGATTTAATCGTTTATTTTACTATAACTAACTCATCGTCCGGAAAGGTAATTTTGAAAGCTTTAGGCCTGAAGCACATATAAGGACAATTAATATTTATTGTTTGAATTGATGTCCTTTAATTTTTATCCAAAAACTGGTTGCATTAAAAAAAAATTAAAATGAAAAAAAAAAAATAAAAAAAGAAAGAAAGAGACTAAAAAACAAAACAAAAATAAAACAAAACAAAAAAAACAAAAAACAAACGAAAACAAACCAAAACAAAAAATAATAAAAACAACAAAACTCCCCAAAATATACCCCCCCCACCCCACATAAATAAGAAAAAAACCAGACAACACCTACGAAACGTCAAAAAATGATGAAAACCATCAAAAACAAAAACAAAAAAAAAACAAAACAAAAAAAAACCCCCAAAAAAACCCAAAAACAACAAAAACAAAAACAAAACAAAAAAACAACAACAAAAAACAAAAACAAAAACAAAAAACATAAAGAAACAAAAAAAAAAACAAAAAAACAAACCAAAAACAAACAACAAAACAAAACAACTAAAGTGACCAAAAAAACCCCAACAAAACAACAACAAATAAACAACACAAAACAAACAAAATGAAAAACAAAACCATAATAAGAATGATTTTTAAAAAATACAAACAAGAAAAGCCACAAATTGTACGGTTCATCATTAATTTTGACTATAAGATCAATTATCGGCACATGGTTCTTCCCAAATCGATACAAGATTGAGCTCAGTGGTTACATGCCATGATGATGAACACATTCGAATAGTGGAATCATGATATAGCTACTGTAAACTATCGTACTCTGAACAAAAAAAAAACCCAAAAAAACAAACAACAAAACAACATATTAAAAAGAAAAAAAAGAATTGGCAAAAAAAAAAAACGTGTCCATCAACTATCGATGGTTTAAAATAACCCTCGTCTTGTTCGAAACTCGAAAACCTTTGAATTCATGAAAGGCTCAGGTTAAAATTTTTTGACAAAATGAGGATCATTTTAAACGATCAACATTAAACCCTCTCCTTACTATTATTATTATTATTGTTGTTGTTGTTATTATTATTGCCATTATATTATTATTATTATTATTATTATTATTATTATTATTATTATTATTATTATTATTATTATTATTATTATTATTATTATTGTACGTTTTAGTGGTATTATTATATGATTGTTGTATTTTTTGTGGTTATTAATGGTATCAGTTTATTTTTTGGTTCCATTAACCATTTTTTTCCACTTTCATGTATGTTGTCATCAAATTGTGTGATTTATTGGCGAAAGTCTAAGATTGAATCAACTTTGAAACTTTGAAACCTTACCAACAGCAGGAAAATCGCCACATTCGATACGATGCAACCAACATATATCTCATTCTAGTTCACAAATATAAAGAATTTTGTTTTGTTAAAGTTATGAAAACGTGACATTGTGTTGTAGACCTCGTTTTACTGAGCAATATTATGTATAGAATGTACTTGTTGCCTTTCTGTTTGAGTAAGAATTATCTATTTTTGAGTTGGGTGGGTGTGAAGTTTTGGAGAGACTCGATTTGGGGAAAATTCTGAAACTGGCTTGTAAGGAGAGAGTTAAAGGTCGAGCTTTCTAGCCGAATGGAACCCACGGGGCAAGAGGAAACGGGGTATTCCAAAACAGACTTGGGGGATAAGCCTTCACCAAGATTTGAGCGTCTCCAATTTTACCTGGAGTGAGGCAAAGGTCTGTGCCAAGGACAGAAGAAGATAGAAGAGTGCTATTGAGGCCCTATGCTCCGCCAGGAGCCAAGAGGCATAAGTCACGTAAGTCAAGTTTCTAGCCCAAATGTTTATTTATTTATTTATTTATTTATTGAATACGGACGTGAATATTATAGCCCAAACGAATGGCTACGGTTCTTGTGCTCCAGCAGTGATAAGCTATTCTGCGTGAGATCTGTAAGTCCCGGGTTAGAGTCACGCTGTGGGAGGCGCAAAGTTTAGTATTTGAACAAAGACTCTTTATCCACATTTTCTAATCAAACTCATGTGAAAGATAAAGACCTGGCGGTTTCTCCGTCAAAGAGAGAGAGAGAGAGAGAGAGAGAGAGAGAGAAAGAGAGAGAGAGAGAGAGAGAGAGAGAGAGAGAAAGAGAGAGAGAGAGAGAGAGAGAGAGAGAGAGAGAGAGAGAGGGAGAGATAATCGTAAATCGTCTCATTAGTATCACCTTATCTTGCCTTATGTTATACAGTGTCTCTTTTGTCTTGGGACTCCTTGGATAGCGTTTTTAGCACATTTAGTTGATCTTGCACTTTGTAAAAACTTAAAGATATCACAGACACCTGATTTTTTGTCACCGTATAAACTCGATCAAAAATACGACTCACTGTCCTTATTGATAACGATAATAATGGAAGAGAAAACAGTTCTACATGTATGAAAAAAACCGGAGTGCGACATTTCTATTTCTATAGATAGTTCGAAGATGACGTTCTTATCCAAGCGCATACTATCTATATGTATAGATAGTATGCAGCTGACGTCACTCAGGCCTTTGGTATTGTTTTTGCCATCCGCGTTAGTGAGTTGTTCTCACTAAACTGTATTAACCTGACTATAAACGTTCATGGTTACACAGTGTTTGTGTGTTGGTCCTTTATACTTCCGGATGGCAATGTTGTGAACTCCTTGGCCAAGCGCATTCTATCTATAGCCCACGGCGCCGGAATCTATGTCGGTTTTTGTTACTGAACGAACTTTACCAGTTTAGAAAGGGAGATTGACATTTTAAAAAAAATTGTGATTGATACTATTATAAACAAACAATATGACAAGCGCCATTAATTAAATTCGTAATTATGTGAAATTGAATGTAAGCTTCAATTTAATTACAATAACAGATCAAATGAACGTTTCGGGTTTCCCCTTTATCAACAAAACAGGATGAATGAAACACCACAGATGGATGAGATAATGTAGTAGTGGCGTAGTTAAGATGAATAAATAAATTAATTTCGTGAATGCTACCAAATAGACTAATAAACAAACAATTAAAAAAAAACAACTTACAACAGCGTCTTTCTGTAACTATAAACACAAAGCCCTCTCTCCACCCATCCCACCCCATCCCCCCGGCAAATGGGATAAACCCGGATAATAGGGAAGAGTCGGTCGTCACGTATCAATCAGTTCCCAATTAAAAGATGGTTTACTAGTATTTTACTTGTCATTCTGACTACTATAATCTGTTGGTTTATCTGTCACCATGTGTGTTTGTGTGTCTGTCAGTCTGTCATTACTCTAAACCATACGGGTATCATCTCCATTGATATCTGCATCTGTATTTGTATCTTTATATCTTGAGACAACTGACAGATAACACCCCCCTCATGTCTTGGGTCCCCCCCCCCCCAGATTGAGTTTTATTGAGGGGCACCCCCCCCCCCCACGTGATTTCATTTCACCGTTTGTAAGGGTGGATGGACGGAGAAGCAGATTAAAAATAATGAGTGGATTTAGGTCAACACAATATGTTACCAACCCTTTGAAAAAGCGGCTATGTGGTCTTGTGGTATGACACTCGCTTTCGGATCGGAAGGTCTTTGGTTCGAACCTCGCTCGGTGATTAGTTGAGTCATTGGAAAAGGCTCTTGACTCACATTCTCTCACCCTACTCAGGTGTAAAATGAGTACCTGGCCGTTAACAGCGTTGTCTCTGTCGGGAAAACAAATTGTATTATCGCCTAACAGGCGTCATATCTCGTTCTACATGTTACTTGTTGCTGTTGGTCGGGGACCTTTTGTAAAGCGCGTTGAGCACGTTTAGTGGATTTTGCGCTATATAAAAGCACAAAAGCTCAAAAAGCCAATTTGTAGCGGTTATATGGTCTTGTGGTATGACACCCGCCTTCGGATCGGAAGGTTCAATCATAATGATGATTGTGCTACATATTCATCACATATAAATGTGTTTTTTGGGCGTCTTTGTTTTTTTTTTTTCCCCATGCGGTCTTGTGGTATGATTGTCGACTTCAGATCGGGGAGGTCGAAGGTATGAGTCCAGCTCTTGGGGGGGGGGGGGGGCATAATTGAATCCTTGGAAAAGGCTGTTTACTTACACTCTCTTATCGTATTTATGTGTACAACAATGAGTACATGGCAATTAACTACGTTGTCACTGTACCAAAACAAAAATTGTAATATCGTCCAATAGTCGTGGGCGTCAAGTCTCGTCCAACATTTTAAGTGTTGCTGTTGGCTAGGGCCTCCATGCAAAGCGCTTTATAATAATAATAATAATAATAATAATAATAATAATAATAATAATAATAATAATAATAATAATAATAATAATAATAATAATAATCTTTATTGTCCAAACAGGCAATTATTGTTAGGTTACAGCTCTTGTAATAGGGGGAAAAAGTAATTTAAAAAGTAGTAATAATGATGATATTATTGATTATTGATAGTAATGATAATAATAATAATAATAATAATAATAATAATAATAATAATAATAATAATAATAATAATAATAATAATAATAATAATAATAATAATAATAATAATAATTTGAGTACATATACTGGATATTGCAACATAACATACATGCTCGCTTTGTACAGTACAATCCAGTTTAGAGAATTTCGCAATGGTCTTTACTGATAGTGCGTTTTTGCGAGTATCTCAGTCAATGTGTATTGTATAATAAAAGTGAGTGATGTAACTCACAATCATTATAACGCAACAAATATCATTGCATTCGGTAACAGATATTATTGTTTTCTTGTCTGTTATTATTTAATTGCGGTGTAGTAGGTAATTATTTTGCTATGATTGCTATGGATCTATTTGTCCTCAGGGGCAGAGGTGAGGTCAGGAAAAATAGAGAAAGATTATGTCGTGTTATTTAAAAAAAAAAAAAGAGAGCTGTGCTATTATTATTATCATCATGGATGTGTGTTGTTTTGTCGAACGTGTGTTTTTACCAAGATGGCTCAGTGCGTTGTTTGACCTCTTTTGACCCCGATACATCTATAGATCGAAGTTGACGTCACTCGGGTCATTGTTATTGTTTTTTGCCATCCGCGTTTATGAGTAATTCTCACTATAGATAGTATGAAGTTAACGTAACTCCGGTCTTTATTATTGCTTTTGCCATCCACGTTTATGAGTAATTCTCACTAAACTGTATTAATCAGACTGTAAACGTTGAAGGTTACACATAGTTTTATGTGTTGGTCCCTTATACTTCCGGATGACAATGTTGTGAGCTTCTTAGCCAAGCGCATACTATCTATAAGAGCAAAAATAGTATCCACTGATTACTCACCCCATTTTCTCAGTTTTGTGTTTTCTCACCTGAGCGTCTACAAAACGCCATATTATTATTTATGGTTCTAATATGGTTCCAAAGTCAAGACGTCACTTCCTCTTAAAAACGCTCACAGCAACCAAATGTGGTTCCAATTGGAAATCGGTGGAAACTCCAAGCGATGTTGACAATCAGGTGCAAAACATTGAAACATTATAGCAAAGAAAAATTTGATCAATTTGATTTTTTGGAAAAAAGCAACTGTGCTCGTAGTTAAGACCACAGATTGGTTCTTTCTGTTGAGTGTGGAATCAAAAAGAGCCGTGTGACGTCTCACTTTTTGCCCCTATTAACAAAACAAACAAACTTGAGATTTTATATAGATAGTATGCGCTTGGCTTAGAAGCTCATAACATTGCCATCCGGAAGTATAACGAACCAACACACAAAACTATGTGTAACCATGAACTTTTATAGTCTGGTTAATACAGTTTAGTGAGAATCACTCACAAACGCGGATGGCAAAGTACAGTAACAAAGGCTTGAGTGACGTCATCTTCATTCTATCTATAGATAGTATTAGTATGCGCTTGGCTAAGATGCTCACAACATTGCCATCTGGAAGTCTAACTGACCAACACACAAAACTCTGTGTAACCGTGAACTTTTATAGTCAGGATAATACAGTTCAGTGAAAATTACTCATAAATGTGGATTGCAAAAATACAACAACAAAGACCTGAGTAATGTCGTCTCCGATCTATCAATAGCGCAATATCCACTAAACGTGCTTAAAACGCTTTATGTAAATAAAGGGTCCCTGACCAACAGCAGCATGTAACATGTAGAACGAGACATGACGCCTATTAGGCGATATTACTATTCCGTTTTCCGACAGAGACAATGCCAGGTACTAATTTTACAACTGAGTACGGCGAGGAGAGAATGTGAATAAAGAGCCTTTTCCAAGGACTAGACTATGCGCCGAGTGAGGCTCGAACCCAGGACCTTTCGATATTAAGACATTAAGATAGAATAAACTGCAAATACTCATCAATGCCTGAGCTACCAGATACAATTAATATTTTATTTTCATAGATTGATAGGTTTAGTTGTTTTTTTTTTTCTCTTTCTTTTCTGGGATGCCACACATTTTAATTTCTAATTTGGATTCAATAGTCTGATGTCACGTCGCCCAGCAACGGCAGCAGCGTGGTTCTAAACAAAGAAAATGGGTACTTTTTATTCTTCATGCTGGCTTGAACTTTTCATGTGTCATGTGCTCAGAATGTATAAAAGTCAAAACATGATCAGATTTCTGATTTATAATGTTTATTTTCTCTCCTCTGTATACACTTTTATGGTCGTCGGAGAAATATTTCATAAGGGCGTCCGCCATTGTTCCGATGGTTTAGAGCCAGTTACTAAGTTACTATGCGTCATTACGAGGAAAGTATTGATGTTCATATTAATGATAATACACAGTTAACCCTCTCCTTACCAACTACAGGAAAATCGTCACATTTATTGTTACGATTCCACCAACATTTATCACAATCAGTTTTCTTTTGCAATAACAAAATTTGAAGATTTTAAAAATCATAGTTATAAGAACATAATTATGTGATGTAACCGTATTTTTTTTCTCTTTTGAAATCGATTTTTATGTTAGATGGGTCTGATGTTTAGTGGAGAATCGTGGAAAAGGTCGGTAAGGAGAGAGTTAAGTAAAATACTCAACATGTAAATTTAGTTCTGCCAACTGCCAATCAAATACATTCGTAAACAACACACAAACTTAACGTTTATAATATGGTATATTCGAGAGAATATAGATAGAATGCGCTTGGCCAAGGAGTTCACAACATTGCCATCCGGAAGTATAACGGACCAACACACAAACTCTGTGTAACCATGACTTTTTATAGTCTGGTTAATACAGTTTAGTGAGAACAACTCACAAACGCGGATGGCAAAAACAATAACAAAGGCCTGAGTGACGTCATCTGCATACTATCTATAGAGTAATATAGAGCTGTGTGAAGTTGACGTCATTCATGTCATATCTCCATCAGGTACATCCTACTGTAAGCTGAAACTGTTTTCCTTCCATATCCTAAACATCGTTCACTAATTTTTGTCCGATGAAAAAAAAAAAAGCAAAAAAAAAAAAGCAAGAATTAGAATGCATTGCAACCAACGCAACAAAATTAAGAATAACGTAATAGAAAAAAGAAATCAAAGAAAACGAGAAGCAAAAACAAAACAAGGCAAGACAAAACGAAACACCCCCCCCCCCCCCCCACGAACAAAAGACCCCCCCCCCCCCTCCGAAAAAAAAGACCAACCCCCCCCCCCCCCCCAAAAAAAAACCCAACAAAAACAAAAAAAAAAAATAAAAAACAACAAAAAAGAACAAACAAACAAACAAAACAAGAAAGAACCCCAATAATACAAAACAAAGAAAAATTTAAAAAAAAAAACAAAAACAAAAACAAAACAAAAAAAAACATAAAAAAAAACGAACAGATACATGAAAAAAAAAAACAAGACAAAAATTAACAAAACTATATTTAAAAAATAAACCCAACGAAATACAAATCAAAACTGGCCGGCCAGGGTATTGAACTCGTTCTGTTTACGGTAGAAAGCGGTTACGTTAATCACTTTGCCACCTCGACATGACAATAATAATTGAGTACGTTATGGATATAATAATAATAATAATAATAATAATAATAATAATAATAATAATAATAATGGTAATGATACTAAAAATCCAGGAGACCTCATTAAGGCCAGCACGACGGTAATCCAAATCAATAACAAGGGACTGCTATAATAAATGTGGTACTCACTCACAGTGGGGTGTCCCAGGGACGTGCATCGTTCACTCACTCACTCACTCTCCACACACACGTGCATGATGTCCCATCGTGTCAAGTGAGCATCATTCATGTTTTTCGTTTAAATTACTTTCCAGTCATGTATTCGTCCCGACTCCAACAAGTCTATAGATAGTTCGAAGTTGACGTCACTCAGGTCTTTGTTATTGTTATTTGCCATCCACGTTAATGAGTAATTCTCACTAAATGGTATAAACCAGACTATAAAAGTTCATGGTTACACACAGTTTTGTGTGTTGTCCGTTATATTTCCAGATGGCAATGTTGTGAGCTTCTTAGCCAAGCGCATACTATCTATAGTTTATGCGTATAATATAATAGGAATGAATGTGAATTGATGCTATGAGTTAACTAAAATACTCACCTGTTCTGCTCGCTAGATAGTACCTACAACAAAACACACAAAACAGTGTGTAATCTTAAACGTTTCGAATTTGATTGTGAGAACTAATCAGCCAACAGTAACAAGGAGTGACTTCAATTTCATTCATTCTCTCGGTGAATGTTCCCGGCAAGTTTTGCTTGATTTTGACGATGGTTGTTCGTGTCTCTCTATATATTACATCGCCACAGATCGGGACAGAAAAACAAAACAAGACAATAACAACAACAACAACAACAACAACAACAACAACAACAACAACAAAA
>NC_088371.1:19509373-19511873 GCF_034508935.2 Berghia stephanieae
TTCTCTCATCACATGCGGTTAAAATGACTATCTGGCCATACCTTTGACAACGTTTTCATTGTCGGAAAAATGATGAAATAGCGCCTTTTAAACATCACGTGTCATCCTAAAATTTAGTGTTGCTGTTGGCTTTGGATTCCTTGTAAAGCGCTTTGAGTACAATAAGTGGATATTTTTGCTTCTTGCGAAAGCTCACATTTTTAAGCGTCTTAGGAAACCTGCCTATTTCTACCAAAGAGAAAATAAAGGAATTGTATTTGCCAAACTATCCGTATAAATGCATCTTTAATAAAACAATGATAATTAAGTGCCAGAACACATGAGTTTAATATGTACTTTGAAGCATAAGTTAATAAACACACACACACTCACACACACACACACACACACACTCACACACACACACACACACTACCGTGTCGTAACCATTTATTTCCATTTCCATGGGATCAACGGATTATTGAAATTTCAAGTGGACAAGACGTGCTTAAAAAATGTACGAGAATCAACAGAAACATGACCTCATGGTTTATATTTGTTTGTGTTACTTTTCTAAAACGCTTATCTAGTACTAAGTAGTTTCTGCCAGATATATTGTTAAATCCAGCCATTCTCTCAAACAGTTTCGACCCGTGACCTTTTTAGTTTTGGTATCTAAATTTATCATTAAATCTAACAGAAAGTACACATAGAGATAAACAGGCGTTTTGAAGAGAAAAGTAGAAAGTATAACTGCACCTTCATGTCACTTAATCATAATAATAACGGAAGAACTCAGAATTTGAGGAAAAATATCAGTTCAGCTGTTGAAAGTTGAGTCTCCGGATCACCATACGTGTCGTGGAGTAAAAGGGTATGACTTGACAAAACTTGTCAAATAGATTGTGATTTGAAAGAGATTCAGTTCTGCTTTTAAACGTTCGAGATGATGATGATGATGATGATGATGATGATGATGATGATGATGATGATGGTGATGATGATGGTGATATTGTCGACAACTATATTGATGTGCTGCTGATGATGGGTATTATAAAAATGATAACGATAGTGAATAATGATGATAATAATAATATATAATTTTTTGCCCAGTTTGACACATTGTCTTGACTTCAAAAATAATTACATACACAGAAAACTTTGGTTAATTTGATTAATAATCTTAAAGATTTTGAACATATTTTTCATTAAAATAAATTCCAGCTTTCTGATTAAAAAGATGGGATCACCGGACCACCGTACTTTTCATGACGTACGTACGGGATATCATCTTGACAATTCTGTCATTTCAATCTGTTGACGACGATATTAAAAGTAAGATTCTACAATCCTGTACAAATATGGACGGTGATTAGAGTGGCTGGAGACGGACGCTGTCTTTATTGGAATAAGTATTAGGTGTGTATTTGGAGACTGACCATTGAGTGGACATAGGGATGGGATGACCAAATAAATGATGACCGTTGACATGGATAAGAAAAGCGATTGGCCGGGACGGTGTTTACATTTGTAATCTAATCGTTTCAATGATTCCCACACATCGTAGCCGTTGTTTACGACTAGATGGCCCACAGTGCTTCATTTA
The DNA here is from genome assembly GCF_034508935.2 of Berghia stephanieae. Lineage (NCBI taxonomy): Eukaryota > Metazoa > Mollusca > Gastropoda > Nudibranchia > Aeolidiidae > Berghia > Berghia stephanieae. Next base: position 19,510,959 of record NC_088371.1, read on the forward strand.
CCCCCCCCCCCCACCATATGAAACCAAAGCATCATTTCATACATTACAAGTGACCTGAGAGGCGTCTATTGTACACGCGTTCTCACAAAAGCAGTCATTGTTTGAAGCTAGATACTTATTTACACCTTAGTCAAGTGAGGTAATGTATCTAAAGTGCACTGAACAAGGACAGACGTAAGGCTAATAATATAGGGCTAAGTTTTGCAACCATTGTTACACACCCCATCACCGCCCGTGTTCATTATCGCTTGAATTTATAACAAGACAGGTTGAGCTCATGACGTCACACACACACATACACACACACACACACACACACACACACACATCATGCAGTCTAAATTCTATTGATTGAAGTAATAGACTAGATATCCAATGGTTTGCTCGGTCTGGTCGTGGAGTGGACACAAGACTGGGACGAACCCAAATAAATGATGACCATTGGAATTGGTTGACTGATAGGGTGCTTGACCCACTTGGTATGTCGGCATAATGTCTTGTTTGTCTGTCTGTGTGTGTGTATGTGTGTATGTTTATATGTCTTTGTGTGTAGATCTGTGTGGGTGTGTGAATTTATGTTTGGATGATGACACAAATGCAGTGGGTATTTATTCTATCAACCCAAAATAGAAATGATTTCAATTATAAATCTACAGCTCTAGTTAGAAATGCTTATGTAACAAATATGTCTCCAATTCAATAAGATATTAGCTCTAAGCACTTCCTCATGATATGGAAAAGCGCTCAACAAATATAACATATTATTATTATTATTATTATTATTATTATTATTATTATTATTATTATTATTATTATTATTATTATTATTATTATTATTATTTTTATTTTTATTTTAAAATCCCCGTTTCTTTAAATGTGCCTTCTTTAATCTTTTTTACAATTTTAGTGTTAATT
>NC_088371.1:19516873-19539373 GCF_034508935.2 Berghia stephanieae
CCTAAAGATTGAAACGATAAGTGACGTGAATCGATTGAGGGGTAGAGTAACATATTTCTTACACTCATGTGGTTTGGAATTCGAACTTTGTTCCCAATTCGTACTCGCAAGCTCCAAACAACGAGAGTGAAGAATCGTATAATAGTATATCCATCAGTTTTATGTAAAATGTGATTTACTGTAGCGTAATAGAAACAACAACAAAAAAAAAAAAAAAAAAATAACTAAATAAAAATAAAAATAAAAAACAAAGAAAACAAAACAAAAAACCCAACAAAAACAAATAGGCTTAAAAAAATAAAATAAAGCATAACTTTTATCCTTCGTAAAAATTAATCGAAAACAAAACAAACAAAAATTTAAAAAAAAAGCACAAAATAAAGAACTCCCCCCCCCCTAACCAAAAAAAAAACAAACAAACAAACAAACAAAAAAAAAAAAAACAAGAAACAAACAAACAAACAAAAACTACAAAAACCAACAAAAGACAAAAAACAAAAACAACACACTTTTTGACACATTATGATATATTTAATACAATGATAATTCTTAAGGCCAAATATTTTTGATGTCGGTTACATTTTTACGTTGGTGTAAATAGGGATACTTTTTGATAAGAAAAAAAATCGGTGAGGTCATTAAAAAGGTATAGTAAAAGTAATGCACTTTATTCTTGAACTCCTGCACTTGAAATCTCGAACTCGTTCCCAAGGTTGAGCAGCGGCGATGGGAACTCGTTGGAAACTCCAAACATAAGAGGCAAGAATATCATATTACTGTCTATTGTTGATGTCACGCCATTGAAACTGGGTTCCACTCCGGCTTCACGAGCCTAATTGCAGTAAAAGACAAGATTTTTCCAACTATTGCTGAGTCTCGATCAGAGTAACAAACTTAAACTGGGAACTCCATCCAAAACAGCATTGTAGGACGCCATGCTGCGTCTGCAAAGAGACAAACACACTCCCCTTCCAGCTTCCTGACTGCGCATGCGACAAGACAAACACACTTCCGGTGAGTTGCACTCCGTCGAACTCACGCCCCCGAGACGCGTCACGTGGGGTTGGCGACGGACTTGGTCTGAAATTATTGATAACCCCAAATTGGAGAATCTCATAGGGCGGTCTTGGCCTGTGTGAGGACCGCCATCTTGAATCAGAGTGCACTTTTGGTGCCAGTTTAGTGTATTTGAAAGTTACTGTTTATGGATTGGGATGCGGAAATGTGAAAGAGGAATTTTTTGGTTTTTGACCTTGTAGTCTTTTTTTTTTTTTGGTTTAAAAAAAATAATTTTTTAAAGGGTTTTACGGCGCTTGCAACACATTTAGGTCATATCAGCGCCAGGTGACCTTGTAGTTAAAGCGGGAACTACAGTAATAACTTCAAAAACTACACCAATTTAATTAGTCTTGAGACATTTTAGAGTACTGTTTAAAACTCACTCAACCCTGACATCGACTATATTTGTAGTTTACCCGGGGTAACTTTTACCCCATGCCTATTTATTACATTTTTCTGAGACAAATTATAGGCGTGGTATCAAAGCTTATGTGTTTAGTTTTTACTATCTATGTAGGTACATGCTCATTTTTAATACATTTTTTTTCCAATTTTGAGAAGTAGCAAACATCTCTAGGATTGAGTGAGTTAACATTTGTGTAAATTTCTCTTATTAAATGAGCTTAATATAGCGCAATATCCATTAAATATGCTCAAAGCGCTTTACAGGGGCTCCCTGGTCAACAGCAACATATAACACGTAGGACGGGACATTATGCCTGTTAGGCGATATTACAATTTTTCTGACAAAGACAACGCAATTAACGGCCAGGTACTCATTTTACACATGAGTAAGGTGAGATAATGTGAGTAAAGAGCCTTCTCCAAGGACTCAACTATGCGCCGAGCGAGGCTCGAACCCAGGACCCTCCGATCCGAAAGCGAGTGTCATACCACTAGACCACATAACTGCACAAATAAATCCTCGTAAATCCATTAACTATGCCAATCGATTATTTATTTTGTCTGCTTTGTTTTAAATTTTCTCCTTTGTCAATATTTCTGTGCTGTCACGTACTGGTCAGTAGAATAATGGCAGATATTATGATGGAACATAATACATAAAAAAAATAATAGTTCGCCTTTCAGTGCCCTCCGTACTAAAGTCAAGTCAAGATCTTGACAGCCTCAAAACTCTGGCCCAGGACCGCGACCAATGGAAACAATTAACAACATGGATGGAGAGAGCAGCTATACTTATCGACCATGACTGAATCACACAATTCTCAGCAAGTGTCATTCGGACTGCGAAGCTTACTACTTACTTTCATAAAATAATAGTAAATAGACAAACAATTCGGCATAATCCCATCTCCAGTTACATATACACCACTGGTGATAATTATAGGGGATCAATTTCACCATTGTTCAAACAATTGGGCAAACTTTATGATGTATTTTGTGATACATTTAAAACCCAGAATAGTCTAAATAATAATAATAATAATAATAATAATAATAATAATAATAATAATAATAATAATAATAATAATAATAATAATAATAATAATGATAATAATAATAATATTAAAAGAACCACCACGGAAGGGTTCGATAAAGCAATTGATCAGTAACATTATGGTTTCAAATACGTGCTCTAACACCTCAACCTGGAATTATGTCAGAATAAAGTATTTCGTGGAAAATGAATCTAAAGTTTTTTTTAAAAGTTAAATTTAATTATTCAATTTTTTTTGTCATAAAAAAAACAACTTTATTCCATCTCCTAAACTTAATAAGATTAATCAAAGATTCATTTTTTGTCTTTGGCTATAACATCATTTTTCAGAGACTGGATCACCTCGACAAAATACATATTTGACACGATGTAGTCACATAAGTAGCCTATACTAAGTTTCAGATTTGTTCTTGAGCAGCTCTTTATTTTGAGCAAAGAATTTGTACTTTATTTCGGAAGGACACTTAGTAGGGATCGGAAGCCCAATTGTATGCACTTTATTTTGATATGATATATGATATGATATGGTATGATATGATATGATATGATATGATATGGTATGATATGATATGGTATGATATGATATGATATGATATGATATGATATGATATGATATGATATGATATTGGTGATGATATGATATTGTACAAAGCCTGCAAGGAGGATATCGTTGACACGACTCAGGAGTGACGGATATTGTAAGATATTAGTACCAAAAATACGCTTTACATGCAACTCGTACTGTATGAAATGGAAAAGTAGTTCTATATGGCCCCGCTAAAGGAATAATTGAAACCACATGAAGCACACTGAGCATAGTAAATCCTTGGAAAACACCTTTATAAATATTTATTTATTTATTTTTATTTATTAATTTCATTTATTGAATCATTATGAAGAGCAGTGGGAATTCGTTAAAAACGCGAATTGCTTTATAAAATATGCGACCCAAAGAATCAATTTCGTATAATATCGGAACGGACTGGATGAAGAAAAAATGAATTAGGGTCAAAGTTCTCAGTGTTAAGAAATACATTTTTTTGGGACAAAATGTGAGGCTATGTGGTCTTGTGGAATCTCACTCGCTTTCGGGTCGCAAGGTCCTGGGTTCGAGCCTCGCTCAACGCATAATTGAGTCCTTGGAAACGTCTCTTTATTCACATTCTCTCACCGTATTCGGGTGTAATATGAGTAACTGGCCGTTAACAGTGTTGTCTCTGTAATAACAGGCGCCATGTCTCGTTCTCCATGTTCCTGATTGCTGTTGGTCAGGGACCCTTTGTAACACGCTTTGAGCACGTTTAGTGGATATTGCGCTATATAAAATCTCAAGTTTTTTATTACTGGAAAAAAAAGAAAAGATATTAAGCTAATTTTCTCAATGAAGCCATTTAATTTAACTCAAATCTTGTAACCCGAACTTTAAGTTAGGTTTTAAGCACTAAGTCCATCCTTACATTATACCAGCGTGAGACGCTTAGTAACATATGTGACCCATCTTTTAAATCTGGCATTATGTCCTGTTACAAAACATCAAAACTAGAGTCTATGCAGCTATTGGGTCTTGTGGTATGACATTCGCTTTCGGATTGGAAAGTCTAGGGTTCGAGTCTCGCTCGGCGCATAATTGAAGCCTTGGAAAAGGTTTTTTATTTACTCACATTCTCTCGCCATATCCAGGGGCTAGTTTTAACATTGTTGTAATGGACACTATTTTTTTGTTGGAGCCCATAACAATTTGGGTTATCAGACCTGCAAATACGTACACGTCGATTGCATGTCCTGTCTAAGTGTCTGTGTGTGTGTGTGTGTGGGGGGGGGGGGGCAGCGTGGCTCAGTGGTACGGTCTTCGCATCGTACCGGAAAGGTACCGAGTTCGAGCACCCGCCGCTGCGCTGTGTGGCTTTGAGCAAGTCACCTCGTCCTAGCTCAACTTGTGGCGCTGCACTGTGGCTGACGCCTGGGTTATTCCAGTCTCCCCTTAGAATAGACCCAAGAGACACATGTACCCTATGGGATGAATAAAGGGAATTTATTATTATTATTTTTTAATGTGCGTCTAAGGCTATATTGTATGGAACGGAAAAGTAGAAAACGACAGGGGCTGCCTGAAGCCGGTGATCGTGAAATAAATACTAACGAAAGAGTGAAAATGGAGAGGCTTTGTATGGGAACAATACAGATTGTATTGTGCGGCTATGTGGTCTTGTGGTATGACACTCGCTTTCGGATCGGAAGGTCCTGGGTTTGAGCCTCGCTCGGCGCATAGTTGAGTCCTTGGAGAAGGCTCTTTACTCACGTCTCTCACCGTACTCAGGTTTAAAATGAATACTGGCCGTTTGTCTCTGTCCCAAAAATTTGTAACATCGCCTGACAGGCGTCATGTCTCGTCCTACATGTTACGTGTTGCTGTTGTCCAGGGACCCCTTGTAAAGCGCTTTGAGCACGTTTAGTGGATATTGCGCTATATAAAAGCTTAAGCCTGTCCATTTTCACTCTTTCGTTAGTATGTATGGAACGTGAGCTATATAAATATATTGTATTACTATATTAGATAGGATTTTCATGGAAGTGTTTTTGGTGCATGAGAACACCGATGCCGAAGATATTTTCTCAAGTATGCAGTTGGTGTGTTTGTGCAGCCTTTGAGTTGCTGTCCCCGGCCCCCGGGGCGTGAGCCAGACTGGAGAGTCGGGCTATTAGTCTTCATTACTCGATGTTCTTTTATTAATAATGGGCGTGAAAAGGCGTGTAGGGGCGGGAGTGGGGTCACGGGGCTGGGCGCGGAAACACGAGGGTTAACAAGGGGTGCCTGTCAGAGGCGATGATTTCAGAGTCAAGGAGATGAATGGCAGTATGTGTTTAGGGTATGGGCTGAGTTAATGATATTGATGCTGCTTTTCTTGTGAGATCGAATATTGATAGGTCTTTTTAAAATATTTTTTTACGAGATGTATTAAACGCGCGCCCACACACAAACACACGACACACACACACACACACACACACACATACACACACACACACATACGCGCGCGCAGACAGAGATGGATAGACAGATAACAGATAGATAAAGAAATAGATAGATAGATAGAGAGCGACACACGTACAGACAGAGGAGAAAGAGAGAGAGAGAGAGAGAGAGAGAGAGAGAGAGAGAGAGAGAGAGAGAGAGAGAGAGAGAGAGAGTGAGATAAAAATAGATAGATTGATAGAGAGATAGAGAAAGTGAGAGAGAGAGATAGAGACAGTGCAACAGAGAGATGGTGAGACAGATGGATAACCATCGACATCTTATATCATAGATGCCGTTGTAGAATACTGCACTGCAGAGAGCTGGAATGGGCATGATCTATATTAACTTTCCATGTGCTCAAGGTCAATGGTCACATTGCAAAGTGTGCTCAAAGTGACCCACATCGTGAAAAGTGTTCACAGTTTTTAAAAATATTATCTAACATCACGATTGGTCAGTTCATTCAGCTTGACACATGGCTTTGGTATATAAATTTTGTAAACAAAGCAGCGTGTTTACATTTGTTAAGAAATATCCAATTGTAGGATAGCAACAAATCATGTGATTGATGACCTGGCTGGACGAAAACATGACTATAGATAGTATACGCTTTGCTAAGAAGCTCACAACATTGCCATCCGGAAGTATATACGGACCAACACACACAACTGAACGTTTTTATAGTCTGGTTAATACAGTTTAGTGAGAATTACTCATAAATGCGGATGGCAAAAAACAATAACAAAGACCTGAGTGGCGTCAACTTCGAACTATCTATAGATCGCTCCCATTCAGCGGCGTGCTAGAACCTAGCGAGTCCTGTATTATGTGATCAGTCGCATCAGTCTGGTATTATGGACCATGTTAGCAGCAAATTCAAATATCTACTAATCAGTGCTGATAGTGACAAAAAGTGAAAAAATAGAAAAATGTTGAACGATTGCCTTTAAGCCCCATTTCTACTGCACGAACCCCCTACTTTTAGAGCAATTGAGATAATAGACTATCATTGATACTCTAGCTAACTTCTGGAGAGTGGGAAACTGCATCTGTGTGTTCCACCACACATGAACTCTCTCATTGCTAGCACGTTGTTTCGAGAAAATGTAATTTTAAAAAGGAGGAAATTCCTCCTCTGGACTCCAAAATCGCGGATTTCCGCGGATCCGAGGAAAACCATTAGCACTGACTAATATGCTTCAACAGTCATGACGTCACTTCCCTCGTAATGACGGACGCACGGGAACTTAGTAACTGGTTCTAAACTATCGGAACAATGGCGAACGCCCTTATGAAATATTTCTCCGACGAGCATAAAAGTGTATCCAGAGGAGAAAACCATTATAAATATGATCATGTTTTGACTTTTATACATTCTGATCACATGACATATGAAAAGTTCTAGCCAGCATGAAGAATAAAAAGTACCCATTTTCTTTGTTTAGAACCAGGCTGCTCGCCGTTGCTGTGCGACGTGACATCAGATTAGTGAATCCAACTCTGCAAACGTTAATTCAACATAGCATTTTCAAAGTATGCTCAATGTAAAACGAGTGTTTGATTGTACCTAGACAGTTACAAATTATGACGTAATTGTTTTCGGTATCCATGCTGCTCTATCGACATAGTTGGTTGTATTATTTGTATTATGGGTGTTGGTAAAGCAAGCGTTCTCAATACCGGCTTCGATCGTAGTCATCGTTAACATATAACCTGACACGAACCAACTAGGACTTACAGTTTGACGTCATTTTTTAGGTTTGGGCAGCGTCTAGTGAGTTGTCATTAGTATTAGTAGATCTCAAGGAAACAAGTGATTCCATTGGTTGAACTATTAAATACAACTCACGATTTGTTTTCTTTTCTGCCCAAAGATTTGTTTTTTGACGTCATTTTTGGGTCAGTGTCAGGCGATAAGTTAACGATGGCTACGTTTCGACTGGACTGATAATTTAAAGTAAAAGCTCTCTAGAGACAACGCTGTTAATGGTCAGGTTCTCATTTTACACCTGGTTAACGTGAGGGAATGTGGGTTAAGAGCCTTTTCCATCCAAAGACCCGACAATGCGTCGCTCAGTGTGGAACTCGAACCCTGGACCTTCCGATCCGAAGACGAGTGTCATACCACAAGTTCACGTAACCGCAGTTTGCCAACGTTGACGCTTGACTAGGAAAGATAAATTATCTTACAAGACTATCAATCCCATTATTTGCTCACTTTGGAAAACATGATTTGTTCCTTTTGACACCAATCATTTGTTTGATGATAGATTACCTCAATCTCTAAGTGGAGGGCTTAGGAGAAAGGGCGTAATCAAAATGAAATAGTATACAACCAAACTTTAATCAATAAAAAATAATAATTTAAACAAAACTGAATTAACATAAAAAAGGACACTATGGCTGAGGTAAAAATAGTTGAAAAAAAATAGATGAAAAAACAAGAATGATATACTATAAATAAATTAACGTTTCCATACCTCATGTCGCTCCAACCGAAACGAAGATCGAATCTGATTGGTTAATATCCATTGTGTGACGTCATTGTAGTGACTCATTCTGGATTCAAGCACGTGATTAAACCATCCACAATGGCGCAATGATACAAATAGTAGCTCCTATCACTGGTTACACTTGGCGCCTGAGAAAAAGTAAAGGGCTAACTTTAAGAAGGATCATCATCATCGTCATCTTTTTCTTCTACTTCTTCTTTGTATAAAGCTCGTTCTCTTCCTACGCTTCTTCTTCTTGAATAATCAATAATAATAAATAATAATAATAATAATAATAATTAATAATAATAATAATAATAATAATAATAATAATAATAATAATAATAATACCAACAACAACAACAAGAACAATAATAATAATATAATAATAATAATAATAATAATAATAATAATAATAGTAATAATAGTAATAATAATAACAATAACAATAATAATAGTACACATAATAATAACAATAATAATAATAATAATAATAATAATAATAATAATAATAATAATAATAATAAATGAACAACTCAATAACTTCTTCAATCAATCAATGTAACAACACATGACGGCAACAGTTGGTCAACTTGCCACAGGCCACACGTTACCCCAGTCCGGAAATTAAACCACATCTTCATTATCATCATCAATACCACTCAACCCACAAATTGATATAGATAGACAAATTAAACTAGATAGATACATATACATAATATATAATATATTATTGTATTATATAAAATAGTTAGTACTATTGTATATTGAAAAATACTTTTTTTCCTTTCCAGAAAGCTTTTATTTTAAATATCCATAACTCGCCAAAGAAATTCTGAACTCCGAGACTATTTTTAAGCACCAGTTTTGAGATTCCTGACACATTGGGGGCCATCGGAATCATTATCAATCGACATTAAACATTTATTCTGCTTAAAAATGTTTCTGACCAAAAATGAAATATAACTATAACGTGTTTAGTGGAGTACGTAATTCACGCATGTAATGGCAGTATTTCAAGCTTGAATGATTTCTGACGACACTAAAGTTATTATATAATGTATGATTTCCCCCCCCCCCCCCATTTCTTTCGGAGTTCGATTTTACCATAATTGAAATCATATCGGAATCCATCTCTTTCAGCATATAATTATAATCATTACTGCAGAGCAATAATAATAATACATTTACATTATTTTAGAATAATTCCATATTTACCTCTCTTTTACCCAGTTAGGTCAACCTAGTTTTGTTTTTTAGTTTAACTCTTTCCTTCATTTTGAATATAACTTTGAAACGCACTCTTCCTCTCCCAATCTCTCTCTTTCACTCGTTCTTCCTCTCTCTCTCTCTTTACTATCTGCCCCTCGCCCCTCCCTCGCTTTAAAAAAATAATTTAACAAGGGATGTATCCGGTCCTCAGAGAGAGCTGTGTTTCCACTTCCATTGAAATTGGAACAAGCTTGTTGATATCACACTTTTGTAACCTATTTCAGCTCACAACATTTTTGAGCAGAACACACTAAAAGCAACAACATCCATTTGTTTATGAAAAGATTAATTATTCTTACACTGTAACAAGATCATTTGCTGTTTAGAACAGTTTTACACTCCAGCACGGTTTCCTCGAACTCCTCGGGACACGCAAAAAGATTCGAGGAAACCGTGCCTTGCTAAAAATGACTTGATGGAGAGGATGTGGGTAGGGGTGGAGGGGGGGGGGCAGTGTAACACAGTTGTATGGTAGATGATTCGTACCCAAAAGGTACCAAGTTCGAATATTCAACGCGTTATGCGGCCCGAAGCAAGCCATCTCCATCTAGCTCAATTTGTTGTGATAAGCTGCGGGTGACACCTGGGTCGTTCCAGTCTCTCCTTGGGATAGACCCTAAGACAAATCTCCGATTGAGAATGAATAAAGGGAATTTCATCATTTATTTTCTATATTCATATGTTGAGGGAAATAACCATATACATAGCAGTTATAAGGGGTTGGTGTGCGTGTGTGTGTGTGTGTGTGTGGGGGGGGGGTGGTAGCTGTATCACAACATTCATTTATCGTCGTAGCCGACAATGAGCAAATCATGGCGCCTCTTATACTCACATTAATACTAAGTTTGACGTCATTATACGATATATTTGCAGCACATGTTTTCAGGACGATATTATGGAAAGATTTTTTCCTCCCCTTTTTCTAGTTTTTGTTCAAGTGTTGCAGTATAATAATAATAGGATATTTCCAATCTTGCATTTGGAACTCATAGATTGTTCCCAACCTCAGCGTACGTAACAATGTCGTGCGGACTTACAAACGTCAGAATACAAGAATCCTATAATGCGTCACTTATGTGTGATAGAAACACGGAAGTTTTCGCGGAAGTAGGAAGCGGAAGTGGGTGTATTCATAAATGAACACGCACGGAAGGAGGGAAACATGCATGGCCGTGGTGTTGTTTGTTTTGCTCCACAAATCATTATGAGCCTTCATCTACAAATCGGTACAAATTAATGAGCCCTGATCAACATTAATATAATTCAATAATTCTATCTAATACATCTGTGTGTGTGTGTGTGTGTGTGTGTGTGTCTCTCTCTCTCTCTAATATTTGTCTGCGCGCAAGTGTGTCTTTTTCATCAGCATGTCTTACGAATGATGGCATCTTTTTTTTCTTTCTAGTCTAATACGAGAATCTGCCTATACAGCCTGCTACTAAAATAGTAATCCCGACTTATGATCCAATATGTAACCTATTCATTATAAGTCCTCCACTTCCACTGATTTTAGAACCGGAAGAGCAAAATGTGTGACGTCATGACTTCTTTGCCCTATTTCATTATGAAAACAAGGATAACTTCTATGGTCACTCAAATTCAACCACCGCTCCTCTGTGCATGTTTTGGACAGGACAACGCATGCGCAATGCACACTTTTGTCAGTGGCACGCGTCCCAAAGGGGGGGGGGGGGGGGAGCAGACAACATCATAACGGGAACTCTACAACTGGGCCACGTGACCTGGCAACCGGGCACCTTGACACGGCACCTGCCAAGGAGCGACCATCGTCTTGTCGTCAGCAGAAGTCCCATAGTAGTCTGGGTCTGTCACTGACTTCTGCTGTCCGATGGCAGAACTGGAGCAGTGGGCTGAGTGGCTGAATGAATGGCGACGGGACCGCTTTGTGGGGAATTTGGTTTAAGATGGCTGATGAAAAAGTCTTATCGGTGAACCCAGAAAATAGAACAAAACAACAACAATAACAGCAGCAGCAGCAACAGCAATGACAACAATAACATTATCAACAATAAAAATACAAAACAAAACAAAACAAAAGCATTAACAACAAATAATAACAACAACAGCAATGACAACAATAAAATTATTAGCAGTAACAACACTATTGATAATAATAAATAATAATAATAATAATAATAATAATAATAATAATAATAATATAATAATAATAATAAAATAAATAATAATAATAATAAATGTAAGATAAGATCAGATAATATAAGATAAGATAAGATATACTTTATTGATCCTGAATAGAAATTATCATAATGCTACACATCATTCATCGTTATATTAGCACAGATTTATACACTGTCATGAACTTATTGATGAAAATACGAAGCTAATTAAAAACAAAATAAATATCACATATAATAAAATATTCATAAAATATACAGCAGTTACAAGCAATGCTGTAAAAATCGGACATGAAAGTAAAATAGAGTTGTAATAATGGATTTGTAGTGTAAATAGAATTTTGAAAATGTACTCTTAAATAGCGCTTATGCCGAAGCTTCGAAGCGCTTTACATTGGTTATCAGTTAAAATATTACTGCAGATTCGGACATCTAAAAACAGCAATAACAACAACAACGACGACGATGACAATCACTAAGAAAGATTCCTGCGACTTATTCAAATCCAGGAGATAAAGTCTATCCAAAGATGTTTATTAATACGAAAAGTAAATTCGACTTCGTTGATTTTACTCATCTTTTAGCCTCTTCAAGTTACAGTTACACAAGATAATTCGAAATTACCTTGTCACCGAGAACTATCCTATTTTATTTGAAATTAGACCCAGCTACCCGGTCTCTATTGATTGTTTATCTATTTGATATCATTATTCCAAGCAATTTACAGTGGAGTTCAATATGGACCGGTACCTGATAAGACGGATATTTCTTAAAAGACAATTCTCTGCTTCATTTGAAGCTACGTTTTTAATCTATCTATAAGTTAGTACATAAGATACATATTTTTTCCCATTTCCAAAAAACACAAATTTTGCTTAATTCATTGTTATGAGGATGTGTTGACATGCCAGTGCATTGATCAATTCAATTAGGCATTATTCATTTAGTTTTCAAATGTTTATGTATGTTATTTATTTGTCTATTTATTTACGAGTACGTGTTCATTATTTTATCCTGTTATCTATTATTTGATCAATTAATTTATTCCAGAAAAAAAAAATTGTTCTTGTCAACATCAAAATAATTTTGACTCATCAGCTGTTTACACTTTGCCTCAACATTTCGATTATTCATAAGACGGACAAAGAGCTAGCAGAGGCAAGTGACAATCAGTGAGCGACAGATTTTACGAAACCAAATTTTGTGGCTTTGAATGGAACAGACTGTTTACGAAACTAAATGATTTTATGTCATGGGGTTGGGAGGAGAAGGGAACTCTATACAAGAAGAGGGGCAGGGGGCATGGATAGATGGCAGCAAAATTAATGAGGAATTTGAAAAGTTAGATAATTATTCTGGCCTATTTACGTCATCAATAATTGCCATTTCTGACATGCGGTTATCAACGGTTATGAATGGATTTGACGGGTCTTGATCGAGGTCTACTTTGCACCATTTGTATTATGTGGCGGCGGTCGCTCAGTGGTACGATGACTCGTCTTGTCACAAAAGTCAAGCGATGTTATTTGTGGCCAGTGGCCGATTGCCGACGGTGATCACAACATATTTTCGGTCCGTCATTGTCTCATTGGATTATGCACTTTACAATATTCATTACTCCCACTTGACTCAGGTGTAAATGAGTGCAAAACTATAGGCATCGATGGAAATTGTAAGAACAGCAGTATAAAAGGAGCGCATAACAGGCGAATTGTACTGGGGGAATGAATCAATGAAACATTGTGAAGCACACTATATTAATGTCCATATATTTGGCTGTCTATTTATAGAAGGAACTAAGATGACGTCACTCAGTTCTTTGTTATTATTTTTAGACAGCCTGTTAGTGACTAATTCTCAATAAATTATATCCATCAGACAATAAACGTTAAGATAGTTTTATGTGTTAGTATGTTTAATTGGGCAACACCACTGAATCATGTTAACATTTCATGGAGTCGCGATTTTTTCGTTCTTTTAGTCACAGACTATCACTATAATGTCCAACATTCTAGCGGAGGTTAAGTACTCATTCACATTTAGGCCGAGTTAGGTAATGTATGTTAATAGCTTTCCCCAAGGAAACAATGGCAGAGCCCGAGTTTTATCGATCCATTCAATAATTGACCAAGCTAATCATAGCTTAAGTTTGGTTAAGTGTAAAACCTCACCAAATGACTGAACTTAACATAATAATTCGAAACAATTTCGTTGATAACTCTACAGTATGTATTTGTAATTGTCGCTGTTGTTGTTGTTGGCGGAGTTACCAAGGACGCTTTGGCTTCTTCCGGGACCGGAAAGACACCCGCACGGAAGCAACACACGTCTAGATTTCCGGTGCGGACCGGACTTCCGCTGCAAGGTATTTCTCTCCGGAAAATGACCCAGTTTTCAATTGATGTTGGTGTGATTGTATCGGTATGTGTGTGTGTGTGTGTGTGTGTGTGTGTGTATGTATGTGAGCAGATAGGTGTTCGTGTAAAGCGGAACTGTGTCGTGTGTAGCAGTAGTAGCAGTTTTTATTTTTCATCCCGGAATTTAACCTCGCTTGAAAGACTTGGATCGACGTGTACATATATGTCGGTCTGACACCCGAACGCAATTATGGGCCTAGTTTAACATTGTTGTAATAAGACAATATTTTGCTGCAAATAAGTGCATGTCGACTTGGATAATCACATCAGCACTTTACCGCCGAATTAAGACAAAGCACAAATTTAATGTGTAGTGTTAAGTACAAAATCCTTTTTTAAAGTACTAGGTTCACCCCAACATCATGCAAACCGTTTTTAGATGATTCGTCGTGTTTTCCATTATTGATGCTATGCGATTAGCCCCCAACCCCCCCCCCCCCCAAAAAAAAAAAAAAAAAAAAAAAAAAAAACACAAAAAAAAACAACAAACAAACAAACAAAAAAAAAACTCATAACAACCGCCAGCCGGTTACCATACACATGGGTATATGTAACCTTGAACGTTTATAGCTATCTGATTGATATTATTTAGTAAGAACTATTCATAAAAATAGCTGGCTAATAATAAGAAATAGCTGAGTGACGTCATTTTGTTTCATTCTGTAACATAATCACAGTGTTTGATATCAGATATAATCCATACTCTTCAATGCTTAACATCGGGGAATCACTGCACTCCACAGACAAAATCAAATCAGAATTTGATCTTGAACTTTGACCTGTCACTTGCGGGGTTTCGTTCCCAGTCAAGGTCAAGACCAACGCCCACCTCCACCCAAAACAACAATAGCGGCGTTGTTGAGAAACTCATGAATATTTAAAATAGTTATTGTTGTACCAAGATGGCCGCTTTCACGGTCATTGCTCGTCCTCCATTCACCGTGGCAAGTACTCACGGTCGTGTTTAATTTTTTTTTTTTATATAGACTGGTCAGTCTGGGTGGACAGGACCGCTAGATAGACCAGACGTGGACAACATGTGTGACCCATCATCTCAAAGCGTTGTCATGTCGGGTTGAACCAGAAAACAAAAAGTGATTTTTTATGTTTAAATGATCAGAAATTTACTCGTAAGATTAAGATTCTAGCTTTTGTCACAATCAGCAACTATGCACGCCGTGTAAACTTTAAATTTAATATCTTTTTTTTTCTTTTCCTATAAATTTTGCTTTAAGCATTGAATGTATCCCGACTTAATACCAAATTGACGATGTGGGGTACATTTTTTTCCCCACCGACTGGTCTGTGGGTGGACAATAATTAGTGAGGACCGCTAGATAGACCAGACGTGGACAACATGTGACCCACCGCCTCGAAGCGTTATCATGTCGGGCTGAACCAGAAAACAAAAAGTGATTTTTAAAGTTAAAATAAATGATCAGAAATTTACTCGTAAGATTCTAGTTTTGTCACAATCAGCAACCATGAATATTTTCATCATAAAAACAGGTAAAATTAGGCTAAATTTCAAATTCTTGGCTATATTTTTTTTTTTTTAGCTTTGAATTTATCCTACATAATACCAAATTGACGAAGTGGATCGCATTTGTTAGTAACCTTCTCAAACCGGTATTATGTTGGGGTGAACTAGACGTATAGATAGTATGCGCTTGGCTAAGAAGCTCATAACATTGCCATCCGGAAGTATAACGGACCAACACACAAAACGGTGTGTATCCATGAACGTTTATAGTCGGGTTAATACAGTTCAGTGAGCATTACTCATAAACGTGGATGGCAAAAAACAATAACAAAGACCTGAGTGACGTCATCTTCGAACTATCTATAGATAGAACGAAATCAGCGTCACTCACCTCTTTGTTATTGATTTTAGCCAGCCACTTTTATGAGTAGTTCTCACTAAATTCTATCAATCAGACTGTAAACGTTCAATGATACACATTTTTTGTGTGTGTTGGTACGTTATATCCGGCTGGCGGATGTTATGAGCTTTTTAAATAAACGCATAGCATCAATAAAATTAAATCAAAAGCTCAACTTCTAACATGTGATTTAAAAATGATTGTCTTCCTTAATCAGAGTGGCATTTATTTCTTGAACCTCAAATAATAATAATGATAATAATAACAATAATAATAATAATAATAATAATAATAATAATAATAATAATAATAATAATAATAATAATAATAATAATAATAATAATAAATCATTTGTATAGAGCGCAGATTCCATGGATTCATGCTCTAACTCTAAGGCGCTTTACAATAAAACATAAATTCACAAAGGGAAAATAAAATAAAAACTACAGCACGGAAAGCTTAGTTTGAAGAACATTCAACTAAAGTATGTGTAAAGGCTATTTTAAACAGTTGTCTTTAAATTTGACTTAAAAGATTTAAAAGGTTGAGAGTTTCTAGAAAAAGTTTTTAAAAAATTTAAATTCTAATCATTTTATTTACTTTAGTACCCACATTAATCCATCTCCTTCACTTAGACTAAGACATAATGTGTACTAACTAGATTGCCACGCTGAGTCACATTTTGGGGTTGTTTTGAATCAGAAGTCAAGATTATAATAATATAAAGTCAATCTATTTCAAGCCTTATTACATCTGATTCATTGGTCACATGGTTGGTTGTTGGTGTGAAAGCGGGGTGGTCGAGTGGTTTGGCATTGCACCGTGACCCGCGAGGCCATTGGTTTGAGTTTGAACTCTGTTTTAGACAATTTCGTTTCTATTATTTGCGTCAGATTTTTACCCCCCCCCCCTCCCCCCCAATTTGCTCACACGAACAAAATCAGCGATATCTGTCATGGCGGAAGAAAGCATCAACACTGACCATGCAGCTGTAAACAGACTTTCCACATGGACGGAGTGGGACAATCATGCAAATGAATCCGTTGAAGATCCGAGAGAAGAACTGGCCTACGGAACTGAACTCCTAGGGAATTAATGGGTAACACTGAACAGAGCACGGGCAAAAAAATGGAAGAACAGCTGGAAGCATGAAAAAGTGGGGGGCTGGCTGAGATTAGCTTTTGTACATGTGGATGCCCAGTGCAGACTATGGAGCACATCCTTAGAGAATGTCAGAATGGGCCCAGATCCACTGACCATGACCTAAGAGTCTGATCCACAGATGGTGTTTAGCGTAAAGCTATGATGATGAGCGATATCTGTCCTGAAAGATAAAGATCTGAACAAGTGTGTATGAAAGGTGATAGACAATGGGATGTTTTTTGTTTTTGCTTTCTTGCTTTGTCTGGCACATTTCATACACACTTGTTCAGATCTCTATCTTATATCGATACCCACTCCCTAGCTTCTTAATTTGATTCTGTCCTGCAGTACTATGAAAAAACATATTTCAAAATATTTTGTCCAGAAAACTCGTCTTTTAAATATCGATCGAAATAAACTGACCCTCTTCTTATCAAAAACTCTCACACCTGACACTGTGACGGTGACTTCGGGTCGACAAAGATCGTTCAAATACGCTTTATATACAGTACCCGCTGGATTCTAGTGTGCTCTCGAGAAATGCCGTAAAGCGTGTTGAAGTTCAAGCGTTCCAAAATCCGATGCTCGTGTGAGGGTAACGACTAATCATGAGACAAAATTCGGTCACACAGCTGCCTCAACGTGGTGAATTTCAGAGTGTGCTGAAATTCGGCGTCATGCTAGAATACAGCGAGTACTGACTGTAATTACATATATGTGATCCATCGTCTCAAAGCAGTAATATGTCGGTGTGAACTAGGTGCGGGAAATATAAATAATAGCCGCAAGTTTAAAATTATAAAAATCTTAAAAAAAAAAAAAAAAACCACAACAAAAACGCCATTCGGCTTAGCACTGGCATCGTAAGATGCCGTCGCTTCGGCATTTTATGGACAGTAAATATAGATAATCGATCAAACAAAAAACGTCTGATGTCAACAAGTATCACCCATGTTATCCAAGGTGAGTAAATTTGGGAAACAATAAAACAAAACAACAACCCGAAAGAGCCTGAAGCGAGGCGCAAACCTGGTACCCTCAGTCACATTGCAATCCTTAATGAACTCGAGTCCATAAAACTATAGCTAAACAAAATATAAAACCTAGGAGGGTGAATTTTTATCCGTTATGGTGGATAATAAATACGACTACAACGTGTTACATTGCAAAAAGACCCAGAAGTTCATATTTCTCAATTTTTTAATTATAAATCAACTAAGGAGCAGCGCGGCTCAGTGGTACGGTCTTTACTTCTTACCTGAAAGGTACCAAGTTCAATCACCCGCCCCTGCGCTGTGTGGCCTTGAACAAGTCACCTCGCCCTAGCTCAATTTGCGGCGCTGCACAGCGGCTAACGCCTGGGTTATTCCAGCCTTCCCTTGGAATAGACCCTAGATAAAAAATTCCCCTATGGGATGAATAAAGGGAATTATTATTATTATTATTATTGAAAACTGTTCAGGGCCCGATTCTTCCCGACTTTACCCGTTTTGAGACGATGGGCCAAATTGTTGTGTTCCTATTTTTAAAAAAATGACCATTCATTCATCTATTTATCAGTAGTTCATCTAGGAATTTAACAATTCATCTATCAATCCATTCCTTCCATTCATTCATTAATTGAAATATAAATATTTATCTGTTCGTCAAGGAATCCAACAATTCACCTGTCAATCAATCAGCTCTTTCATCAATCCATTCACCAATTTATCCACTCATCTATTAATCAGTCTATAAATCATCTATCATCAGTCTTTCCATTCATTCAATTGTTATTTCTTTCTTTCTTTCTGTATTAATTCACTCAAACATTTAATTTATGTATTCAATCAGAAATATACACAAAACCATTCGTTTGTTTACTTATGCCTTAAATCAATCATTTAATTACTTAGTCGTAAAATTAATCAAATTATTTATCAATTGAACCATTCATCTTTTTTTTTTTAATTCAAAATTATAAATTGAATACCGATCGATTGAATATTGTGAACATCGAAATCCATCTAATTAACAATTGTATGTGCGTATACAGGAGTGTGTATGTGGTTGCTGGTCTGTGTGTGTGTGTGTGTGTGTGTGTGTGCGTGTGTATGTGTGTCACAAAGGTATTGTTCGTGTCAGGCCGATTCCATCCAGACCTTTGTACCGATGATGCCAGGAAAAAAATGGTTTGATCAAATGGGATACCGTCAAAATCGATACCGACTCTATTCTATTCAATGTTTCTATGATTTATTGAGAATTTTGATTGATTAAATATATTGACATATTATTATTATATCGAAGGTCATACTAATATCATTACAAGTGAAAGAAAACGTTGCACATACCAGCATAATATGTGGCCAGACGTCTCTAAATGGTATATTATAATATATTCATTATTTATTTACGTCGTAATGAATTCGATGCTTAAAATTCAATTGTGATCTGTAAGGGCAATGCATTTATTACCGATTTTGTCTCCTTAGTTACATATGTCAAACACAGAGAACGCTAATATGATGAAAACTCATATAAATATATTTCTTAAGGCTTGGTGATGTCTCCAAATGAATAAAACTCATATTAATAATAAAGATAATAATAATAATATAATAATAATAATAATAATAATAATAATAATAATAATAATAATAATAATAATAATAATAATAATAATAATAATGATGATGATGATGATAGTAATATTGATGATGATAAAAAAAAAACAAAAATAATAATTTATTTAATCAGTCAATAATAATAATAATAATAATAATAATAATAATAATAATAATAATAATAATAATAATAATAATAATAATAATAATAATAATAATAATAATAATAATGATGATGATGTTGGTAATAATAATAATAATAATAATAATAATAATAATAATAATATTGATGATGATGATGATGGTAATATAATAATAATAATAATAATAATAATAATAATAATAATTATGAATAATAAAAATAATAACAACAACAACAACAAGAACGAGAAATAATAATAATAATAATAATAATAATAATAATAATAATAATAATAATATTAATAATAATAATAATAATAATAATAATAATAATAATGATGATGATGATGATGATGACGACGACGATGGTGATCATGATTATGATGATAAAATAATAATACAGTAATAATAATAATAATAATAAATAATAATAATAATAATAATAATAATAATAATAATAATAATAATAATAATAATAATAATAATAATATAATAATAATATTAATAATAATAATAATAATAATAATAATAATAATAATAATAATAATAATAATAATAATAATAATAATAATAATAATAATAATAACAATATGTAACAACAATTCCACTAATGCAGCGAAGATGATGTAAACGCAAAACAGAAGAAAAAAAAGCTCTTATATCACTAGACAAAGCTGAGAAGAAAAAAATCAACCAATTTAATGAATTCATTTAATATCAAAACCAAAAAAAAAACAAAAAAAAAACAAAAAAAAACAAAAAAAAAAAAACAATCAAACAAAACATATAAAAATATTAATGAATTAAGAAAATGTCTGAATGAATAAATAAATACACAAATAAATAAATAAATACAAGAGTCAATACCTAAATAAATATACAAATTCAATAGACGAATAAATAAAGAAATGAAGAAGTCAACGGATGAACATACAAATAAATGATAAATGAATAAATAAATGAATAAAATAAATGGATTAATTAAATAGATGGATAAATAATTATAAATAAAAATAGATAAATAGAAGCCATCTGAAAAGTAAAATTAATATAAGAAATGTAGGTAGGACTATAATAATATTATGTAATGTCGTCACGGCACACACAAATTATAACTACTAATCAGGATATCAAAGGTATTATTATGCGACTCATCGCTTTAATACGGTACCGTAAACTGGGGCTACTTAGGCCACTTACTGAAAACAAGATTGCTTGTTTAAAAGATAAATTACATGTAGCTTTTATCTTTTTAATAATTAGAACCGAATAGATCTAATAAGCACTCATGAATTTAACTTTTTATAAAGCAACCTTTTTTTTTATTCTACTAAGTGGCCTAAGTAACCCCGGATGGCCTAAGTAACTCCGGTTGACGGTACCTACTTACCGACTATGTCGGAGTGAAAATGAATCTATGGTCAAAGTATCATTATGACATTAGGGTTCATAATTTTACACCAAAATTTGATAAGGGGAATGAATATGGGACATCAGTTTAGGCTATATATTTTTATGATTCACTTAGACAAAATCTATTTTTAAAAAAAAGAAAAAATCAAACAACAAAAAACAAAAAAACAAAACAAAAAAACAACAAAAACAAACAAACAAAACAACACTAACAAAATGACCTATTTTTGCGAGTACCTACATACTTTCTATTTGGATCGTTTTTGACCATTAATGGTTCAAAAGATTCGTCTCGGTCTAACTTAATATAAATATTCACGAAGGTATAATCGTCAGAATAAACAACTGGCCGCTGTCCTTTATAATTCTTTACTTTTAGTTTAGTGATTTATTGTCCACGTCAAAACCCATTCTATGTTTTAATGTTTTCAAGTTAAATCTACAGCAGAGAAAGGTTGTCGGATTCATTTGGCGGGCACATATATTCAGTTTATTGGGGGGTCACTATAGCTCAGTTGGTAGAGCACTCAATTCACAATCAAAGGGATGGAGATCGATCCCGGGTGCAGTAGAAAAAAACGTTTCTGCCCGCCTCCCCCCGCTGTTCACCCAGCAGCGATTGGGCCGCTGGGTCTGTAAGATCTGGCGGAAAGTACTTTGCGATGGACTAGTGTCCTATCCAAAGGGTAGCGAGCAGTTGCTATTGTCCGTTTCACGCTATAGAAACAGGGATAAACTCCGACTACATGGGTTTAATGGCTCTGAAGGGCTACAGAGTTTATTACTGGACCTTGATCGTCGGCGGCTCAAAAGATTCGTCTCAATCTATCTTAACTCACTCAATCCTAGAGATGTTTGGTACTTTTAAAATTAAAATTGTAAAAAAATGTATTAAAATGAGCATGTACATAAATAGTTTCATTCAACTATCATTAAAATTCAAAAACTAAAAATATTATCTTTGCTCCTACGCCTATAATTTGTCTCAGAAAAATGTAATAAAATAGGCATGGGGTAAAAGTAACGCGGGTAAACTACGGATATAGTCGGTGTTAGGGTTGAGTGAGTTAATATCCACGATAGTACTATAATAATAACTTTCTTTTTTTTTAGTGCCTGCGCGTAATGAGCTCAAAACACTTTACAATGGGTCCTAGGCCAAATGCGCGTCTATGTCGTGGTCTTGTGGTTGGTCCGTTATGCTTCCGGGTGGCAATGTTGTGATCTTCTTAGCCAAGCACATTCTATCTATAGGTCAGGTGGCGATGAGAGAATGTGGGTAAAGAAGCTTTTCCGAGGACTCAATATTTCACTGTCCACAGCCAAGACTCGAACCACGGGACCTACATGTCACAATCTAAGCGCCATGCTTCTAGACCAATTATAATTAAGCCGCACATAAAATCAGATTGTGACAGTGGGTCAGAAATCTTATAGATAGAA
>NC_088371.1:19544373-19651873 GCF_034508935.2 Berghia stephanieae
GGCTAAAAACAATAACCAAGAGCTGAGTGATGTCAATTTCGTTCCATCTGTGGTCTGATTGATAGAATTTAGTTAGAACTTCTCATACATATGACAGGCTAAAAACAATAACCAAGAGCTGAGTGACGTCAATTTCGTTCCATCTGTGGTCTGATTGATAGAATTTAGTTAGAACTTCTCATACATATGACAGACTAAAAACAATAACAAAGAGCTGAGTGATGTCAATTTTGTTCCTTCTATAGTCTGATTGATATCGTTTAGTGAGAACAAATCACTAAAATCGCTATCTAAAAACCAAAAACTAAGAGCTGGATGACGTCAATTTCGTTCGTTCTATTGATGATGTGCGCATAGCCAAAAAACTCACAACAGTCGCCAACCGGATATATCTTACCAACACCCAAAACTATGTGCAACCTTAAACGTTTATAGTCTGATTAATACATTTTAGTACTGACAAAGACCTGAGTGACGTCAATTTCGTTCGTTCTATTGATGATGTGCGCATAGCCAAAAAACTCACAACAATCGCCAACCGGATATATCTTACCAACACCCAAAACTATGTGCAACCTTAAACGTTTATAGTCTGATTAATACATTTTAGTACTGACAAAGACCTGAGTGACGTCAATTTCGTTCTATCTGTAGAAGGAACGAATTAGACGTCACCCAACTTTTTGTTATTGTCTATAGCCTGCCATTTTTATGATAAGAAGTCTCTAAATTTTTTCAATCAGACAATAAACATTCAAGACTACACATAATTTTGTGTGCTGATACGTTAAATCCGGCTGACGAATGTTGTGAGTATTATATGTAACAAAATCTTTGCTGAACGATGTCCAGATTTATAATTTATTGTGATTTTACATGAAACTTGACCATAATACAAAAAAAAAAAAAATAAAAATAAAATTACAAAAGCAACAAACGCAATTATTGTTGATCTTCCCCTCCCCAACAGTAATACACACATACACACACACACACACACACACACACACACACACACACATGTTGCTCGTATAGACTATGATAAGGACAATAGTCACACCTGGCCTGCTTTAGTTTGCCATCCACTACCGGAAATGGAAAAAAAAATGGCAAAGAAATCTAGGTCCGCATGTGTTAAATTTCTAACAACGTTATCCTCAGCTCTGCTCTTCTTATTTTTAAATCCACTCTCCCCTCGTCTCTCTCTCTCCTCTCCATTTTTCTTTTCTTCTCCTCCTCTATACCACCTCCTCTTACTCTCCCTCCCCCCCCACCATCTATACTACTTTTATCTTCTCCCCCCCCCCCCCCCCCCCCCCCCCCCCCCCCCCCCCCCCCCCCCCCCCCCCGTCCATCTTTCTCCCTCCGTCTAAGCATCTCTCTCATACACACACACACACACACACACACACACATTCACACACGCTCGCGCCCGTTCTCTCTAATAATATAGGTTGCTGTAACAAAACAGACAACAACCCAAACAAAACAATAAAATAACAGCAAACAAAATATTAGATTCATATTAAGTTTTTGTTTTTTTTTGTTTTTAAGGGTTTTACGGCGCTTACAACACATTTAGGTTATATCAGCGCCAGTAAAAAGGAAGAAAATGGGATAGTAAAAAGTTCTAGAATTACAATTAAAGCACCCAAGAAAAAGTAAGACAAAGGGGAACTGAGAACAAATAGGGATCAGATGTAGATTCCAAGAGCAAACCACCAATGTACTTAGTTTGAAATCACCTACAAGTCTCATCCAGACACAAGCACAAAATCCAACACAGAGGAATACACTCAAATGCTTATATTATACATTCAAAATAAAAATAATAATACATAACAGAGAGATGATTTACAAGGAAAAAAATATCATCTCCCAAAACAATAACTATGCATTTGACTGTTTCCCTCCCAGCTAGCACTCCGGCCAGAGCCATGACAAAACCAAGTAATCACATTCCAAGACAAAGACAGAAAGCATGTTGGAAAACAGATATAAGGGGATAGAAGACACAGTATATACCTCCCTGCCCGCTATGAGAGGTCAGGATCCCCACCCAGTTCATATTAAGTAACCCAGCGTCTCAAAACGTTATTATATGTGTTGAACAAGTTGCTGGGCGTTTAAAAAAATTCTTAACCTCGACTCAAACATGAATCTTGGGCTTAGTTTTCCTCCTCGGTATGGCTGATATTAATTTACTATTTCTTGCATTTCAAAACACTGACGACGTTAGACGTTCGTATTTATTTCTCTTCATCTTATTCCCAAATTGACATTTCCTATCCATCCCTACAGGATACTGTTTTGAGACGGTAAGACAGTTTTTAGTTATAGTAGTCCTTCAGAGCCATGAGGAGTTGATCCCGTTTTCTATAGCGTGAAACAGACAGCAGCAATTTCTTGCTATCCTTTGGATAGGACGCTTGTCTATCGCAAAGTACTTAACTTTCCACCAGATCTAACAGACCCAGCTATCCTATCACTGCTGAGTGGACAGGGGGATCACGACTGCACCCGGGATCGATCTCGGTCCCTTTGTGTGTGAGTGCTCTACCGACTGACCTAACGGGACCCCCCCCCCCCGTAAGACACATAATAATATAAGCCTTTTCCCCATTCCAATGTTACCGAAAATCTCCTAGCGTCACAAGTTATTGTACGAGGCCTGCACAATTCCATCTAATTCTTTATGTCTGATGTTCTGGTGCTGCTATGTCAGGAGTGCCGTCCAGGTTCTGTCCTTTCCTTTCCCATCAACCTGTACCATGTTGTGGCCCGCTCACTCCACTCCAATGCTGAAACAATATTATTATAATATGACACCCTGTTACAATGCGGGGATTCTTGAAGAGAAACAAAAATTGAGACATCTGAATATACACATTATGTTATAACTAATAATTCATAATATATACAATATATATGGGGTTTCCCCAGCTTTCTATATTCAGTTGGGTGATTTTTTCTCACTAAATTCTCTCAGACTGGAAAGTTTTTGTGTTTTGTACGAATGATATAGGAGGCACATTTTGTGTGCATTTTATTTAAACACATACCAACAATTCTCAAAGGCCATGTTTACCGACTTGACATTGAACAGCCACGTTCGGAAGGAGCCACTACGTTTCATGTCTCTATATTTTCATTTTAGCCTCGAGTCTATCTATATTTACACATATATATATATATATATATATATATATATATATATATATATATATATTATATATGAGAAGAGAGAGAGAGAGAGAGAGAGAGAGAGAAGAGAGAGAGAGAGAGAGAGAGGAGAGAGAGAGGAGAGAGAGAGAAGAGAGGAGAGGAGAGAGAGAGAGAGAGAGAGAGAGAGAGAAAGAGAGAAATACTTTGCCACAGTGTTTGAACTATGTAGTTATGTGTCAGTGTTTTGGGTGTGGAGGGGGGGGGGGGGGTTATAGTCAGAGATGTTCTCCTCCCCTAACTACAAATCATTAAGCATTTGTAATCACATCATAATACATTTCTAATGACCTCATGGGAAAATATGCGGCAAACATGCGCGTTGACTATGGCAAAATTGTAAACATGTTTTGTTTAAAGGTGTTTTTTTTTTTTTTTTTTTTGCGAGGAATACTTGAGTTAGTGCGAGGTGACTTTCCCAAGGTCACACAACGCAGAGGCTATTCGAACTCGGTACCTTTCGGGTACTAAGCAAAGACCGTACCGCTGAGCCACGCTGCTGATCTGAAACTCTTGACACGATAAACCTCTTCACTCTACAACATACACATACACACACATGCACACAAAACAGACATACATGCACGAGTACTCCCCTTTGATAAGAGTAAGAGTCCTTAAACTCAATGAATGAATGACAAGATCCACGGATTTGATAAACGTGGTTATATCCCTTGCACTATCATTGGGGACTTGACGATGAAGGGGAAGTAATCCATGCTAAGCCTGAAAACATTCCACGGTCAAACAGGTGTTGGTGTTACTAGTAGAAGATAATAGCAGTAGATATAATAATAATAATAATAATAATAATAATAATAATAATAATAATAATAATAATAATAATAATAATAATAATAATAATAATAATGATAATAGTAGTAGTAGCACCAGCAGCAGCAGCAGCAGTAGTAGTAGTAGTAGTAGTAGTAGTAGTAGTAGTAGTAGTGGTAGTAGTAGGAGAAGTAGTACTAGTACTAGTATTATTATTATTATTATTATTATTATTATTATTATTATTATTATTATTAGTAGTAGTAGTAGTAGTAGTCGTAGTAGTAGTAGTAGTAGAAGAAGAAGAAGAAGAAGAAGAAGAAGAAGAAGAAGAAGAAGAAGAAGAAGAAGAAGAAGAAGAAGAAGAAGAAGAAGAAGAAGAAGAAGAAGAAGAAGAAGAAGAAGAAGAAGAAGGAGAAGAAGAAGAAGAAGAAGAAGAAGAAGAAGAAGAAGAAGAAGAAGAAGAAGAAGAAGAAGAAGAAGAAGAGGAGGAGGAGGAGGAGGAGGAGGGGAAGGAAAAGGAAGAGGAAAACAAGAAAAAAAAAAGAAAAGAAAAACGAAATTAATTAAATACAAACGGACCAATTCGTTTGACATATATAAAGTAAAAGCAAAACAACATTATATTAATTACTTGCATTTTTATATCAATTCAAATTGCTGAATGTTTTGTTGTTTTCTTTATTTTTTATTTTTACGTTGACGTGAACCCGGTTGTCTTTCTGAATATTAGGGGAAAAAAAGAAAGAAAGGAAATGGCTACTTTACGGATAGGAATGCCACGCCGCTGGACTGGCTATGATATACGAAATAATGGGTGCCGTATAGAATGAAAATTAATGTTGACGTCACTTGTCTCTTTGTTATTGTTATTGCTTTTAGACCGCCAGTTGGGTGATTAGTTATACCAATAAAGTCCTTCTAACAGACCACAATAATAATTAAAGGTTACACATAATATTGTTTGTGTGTCTGAACTATATATATAATTGATCCGGCGGACAGAGCAGGTGAGCATTTTACCTAAATGCAATGCTATAGTATTGATACGCTTATCTTTAAACTTTAAGTTCAAAGCAAGAAGAAGCACCACTTTACCAATTTTTTAAAAAACCCAAAAAGCAACAACGAAAAAAACAAAAAACAAACAAAAAAAACACCTAACAATTACAGATGGCCAAGTGGATAAGTCATTGCACCATCCATCACCCATGGGATTCGGTTTGGAGCCCCACTGATGAAATTTGTGTTTTCTTTGAGCAAAAAACATAGCCCATATTATGACTTACACTGAGACGCTGCACTGTGGCTGACGCTAGGAATATCTGTGTCGTTTCTCGTGATAGACCCTAAGGAAAAATCACAAAGGATGAATGAACACAATCAATATTTCTATTAATAATAAATAAATAAATCGATTAACTTCTATCTACTTACGTCTATATTATTAATTGTTAAGCTATTTATCTTAAAAAAAAAAAGAAATCCCCTTTGTTCATTTACTAAACATGTTATACTGGTGCATATCATATGTAGACACTTCACTGTTTCAAGCTGTTACGGACCAATTATTTATTTAAAGAGGTACTTCATAACGGCAACATAAGACATATTCAGACGCAGCACTTCGAGCGACTCCAATCCAAATAGAAATCGGCGGGCACGGCCCATCTAGCACTGAAGAAGACACGCGACTGGATGATCATTGAGATAAAGTTATGTCGGTGACAGATGACAGGAATCAACGCTACGGAAACTGGCATGGGCTCTAATCTCTTATTTCAATATGGTTTAGACCGTACACTTACTATCCTTCTCAGCATGTAACCTAAACACTGAAAACATGTTTACCCTGTGTCCATTTACCATTCATAAAATATATAAAATGACCATAACATAAAATTCTGTACCTACTAAAACCAAATAATCTGAAAAGAACCAATTTATAATTATCGCTTTAGCGCTAATCCAAAATAGTTTTTAGCCTGTCTCTTTTTCAATCTCAGCCACACAAAAGCGCTTTTGGCCTAAAAACACTATACTATATCAATAAAGGGAAAGTTTCCTGCTTTTGATATAATATTTAAGTAAATCGTTTAAGAAAAATACTGCCTTTCTGAAAATGGCGGCATAGCACGAAGATAATTACAAACTCACACCTGTTACTACTACTATAGACATAAAACGCCTGTCACGATAGTTTGGGTACATCGTTTTATCGACTACCTCTGTTGTGCGTGCACTCGTGCGTGGTCCATTTATATCAACAGGAGACAACAACATTATTATTGCAACAACGGAATAGTCAATCCTGTATCAAAACTATGTTCGACGGTCAATAACAACCCAGGGGTGGTAACTATTGCACTACTCGTCCGCCCTTCAACAGACCGTTACATTTCTATGGATTATCTTCCTTTACGAAAGGTTTTAGTATTGAGAGTATGCGGTAAATGACTAGGGGAGTTAATTTTGACATTTTACACGGTTCAGTCCCTTGATGGAAGTGGAGATTTCTTCAAAATGGCGACCAATGCAAACATGGCAATGGACCCTGTTTCGAAAAAACGATACAAGGAAAAAATTGAAAGCGTGAATGGGATTGATCCCTATTACATACAATCGGAAAAATGGTCAAAGGATATCAAGATGTATCCTCCAATCACGTACCATCATATTTTTACTTATCTGGTGTTACGAGAAAGTTTCTGCACAAGTGAGGATTTCGGGGTAAGTAAAGTTTGCATCTCATCTCATAACCCACATGGGATTCGCCTTTTCTTTTTTTTTTTTTAATGTAGACGTTTTGATGGTTTAAAAAAATATGATAATAACTCAATAGTCTTAGAAGTTTTAAGATGTGTATATGGTTTTTTTTATATTTTGAATATTTTATTGATGTTTGAGTTGTCAGTATCCTTCGATTCTCACTCAGAAGAGCCAGATTCCAAGTCCAAGTCCAACCAATTTTCTCAGTTCAACTTGTTTTTTTTTTCCAGGCAATTTTTTTTCTTCTATTTCTGTGTGGACATGAAGAATCTCAGTCTCTTGATCATTTTTTTTTTCATATGATGATATTGAATGTTTATATTTATAGTCTTATGTTCATGTTCATCATAACATAAGAATCGTCGTACTGATGGTCTTCTACTTCTGCTTCTTTGTTTCACAATAAATTGAAACTTGTAACTAATGATACTCTATGGTGTATGTGTAAGTGTGTGTGTATGTGTGTGTGAGTGTGTGTGTGTGTGTGTGTGTGTGTGGAGAGAGAAAAGAGAGAGAGAGAGAGAGAGAGAGAGAGAGAGAGAGAGAGAGAGAGAGAGAGAGAGAGAGGTCGCCAAAATTAATTAAAACCCTCAAACTCAAACGTGTTTATTTTAGTTTTAGAGTATTAGAGTCTGAGCTCCTTTTCCCCTCTTGTCAGTAAAGTCAGTTGCTCCAAAATTTGATTAATAATTGCATTGTTTGATGTTCTTTTTATTAAGTGGTGAGGTTATTACTTTTACTTTTTTAAAACTTAAAACTTAAAATTACCTATTCTTATTGAGTTTGTCAAAGTAAGGCTAAGTTTGTTGATCTGACTTCATTTATTTTTCAATTTTTCAGGCACTAAAGGGCCTTGCTGCTTTTAACCAAGCATACAATGGATGGGTTAAAGAGCTGCTGGTTTTCCAACCTCCTGGATGTGACAATAAAATTGTGAAAGCAAAGGTAAATTCCTACAAATGATTTAATCACATTGATTGATGATTTTGATTCAAATTCATAGACGGAGAGGTGAAAGGATACATACGAAAAAAAAAGAGGAGGGTGGCAGTCTCATTATGGGAGCATATGTAGCAGTTCAATAGGCTATCCAATATTAAATTTCACAGTGGACCATTTTTGCAAAGGGATGCAAGGTTCCTTAACCAATTTTGACTAGTTTTTAAAAAGAAATGAGGACAAAGGTCTCCATGCTCAAAATCATGAGTGAAGCACTTTGGTGAAAGCTATAACTATAAGCTAGTATCGCAGAGGATTGCCATTTGAAGCCGCAATTTTATTACAAAAAACTGTAAATTTTATCACTTTTCCGTAAAATTAGTCATTTTTGTATGTTGAGTTAACTGTTGGGATTCGGATAACATTATGTATCTTAATACAGATCATGTCGTCTTAAAGCATGGTCATCAGGAGGAGGCTTGGGCTTGCTTAAGTTCGAAGTAGACATAGACCAAAGATTTCCATGAAATACATTTCACAGATATTTCCTTTCATTAGTGAGTCGTAATGTCGCAACACCACCCGATAATGCGGCTGTTGTAGTGGTATATGTTTGGGTTGGTTTTTTTTGTGGCTTTTTTTTAAATGTATTTTTTGTTTTTTAAATTTTATATTTATTTTTGTAATTCATGATGGTATAAATTGAATAAAAACACTCAATTTGAAAGGGGAAAAAAAGGGAGTCATTTATCATAATGAAGAATCCTGGTGTTGAAGAGGTCTGTCTTATTTTGGTGTGATGAATTCAGTAATTGAGCTTCGTTTGCGATGTGAAACAATGCTCTGTTGCACAATCCTTGTGACTGTCTTGAATATAATATAGTTATATTTTATTATAATTTCTGTTTGTGTGTGTGTGTGTGCGCGCACGTTAATGCATAATTTATATTGGCAATTGTCTAAAAATAAACTTTTGGATTGATTGAAATTGATGATATGATGGCACAATTTGTTTTTGTGCAAGTTGTCATTGCTTCAATACCTCAATGGGTCTGAGTTCAATCAAAATGTACCAAAAGGGTGCAATTTTTTAAATCGTTTCCATACAGCCTTTCAATGGAGGAGGGGGGGGGGGGGGGAGGGACTAAATAAAGAATCGTAAGTGTATGAACAGTGTGAAATCTTTTCTGATTTTATGTTTCCTTCCTTTATTTCAGGTTCTTCATTCAATGAGACTAAGCGAAAAGCCGGTGGAGGCATGGGCGATTGTGTCTGATGATGGACGTGTATGCTCGGCTCATTGCACATGTGTTGCAGGATTAGGAGAAGTTTGCACTCATGTTGCAACCATTCTCTTCTTCATCGAAGCCACAAACAGAGTAGCAGAGAAGGAAACCGTGACAGGTCGCCCAGCTTACTGGAAACCTCCATGTGGCCAACAGAATTGTGCAGAGAGTTTGAGGACAGTTGACATAAATTTCACTGGAGCCCAGTCTCAAAGGAAAATACTTCTGAATGAAGAAAAGGTCAAAACCCCCCATCCAAAACCAAAATGTGTTGAACCCTCATCAGCCGTGAAGGAGACCTTCCTTAAAAAATTATCAACCTTATCTGTTGTGAAGGAGCATCAGACTCCTTTCATTCCTTCGACCAAAATGCCTGTATTTTTTCGATCATTTATAAATGAAGAATTTATTGATCGTTCGTATGATGATATCCTTCAATATTGTGATAGTTTAGATTTTTCTTGCTCCCCTGAGCAATCATTATTTGCGGAAAAGGAGACTCGTGCGCAAAACAAATCAAATGTGTGGCATAGGCTTCGGGAGGGGAGGATTACGGCCTCAAAGTTTTATTCTGTATGTCACACGAACATTTCCTTTTCCACTTCAATGAGCCTGTTAAATTCTTTGATTTCGTCAAAAAATGTATTATCAAATGTGTCTGCTGTTAAGTGGGGAATGGACAAAGAAAGCGAGGCATTTGATGCCTATGTTCATTCTGTCGATAGGTATATCCATCACAGTTTTACCTTCAGGCGTTGTGGTCTCTTTATAAAGAATGAGACACCTTTCATTGCAGCTTCACCAGACGGCATCGTTTATTGTGAGTGTTGTGGACAAGGATATTTTATTGCATTCAAGAAAGAATTTTACTTTTAATAATTTAATTCTTTTCATAAGAAATTTATCACATTTATCATTTATGTAAACAAAATGTGTTCTAAATTTTTTTCATAAAATGCAATTTTATTTTTAGCCACAAGTTGCACTTAGTTTTCATGATATGATTATGATTTTTCATGATTTTTTTTATGTTTCTCATTCAAAACCCATTAGGCATATATTGAAATATAAAGCAATAATAATAATAATGCTCAAAATTGGATAGTAAGTAGAGAATACAAATTTAATGTGCCCCCATTGGAAAATGGATTTGTTTCTCTTTCCTTGTGAATAGTTAGTTTTTTCCTCTCCTTAATTAGTTTTTCAAATTTTGAATTTTTTATGTGATTGTTCACTTTGATTTCCCAAATTTTAAGAAGCTAAATAGTTAATAAAATATTTTGATTACTTCCTTCTTTTTTTTACTTACTTACTTACTATGGCTATTATTATTAATATTATATTATTTCAAACCATTCAAAATTTAAATAAATTCATGTTGACATGTTGAGACATCAATATTCTACAAAATGCCCTATTTGTGTCAATTTTTTACCTTACATGTTGTTTTAATTGTTTGATTTTTGTAAAACTAGCGGCAATTTTTTGGGCAAAATTTTGCTATTTTTTATGGCAAATTTTGGCACATTTTGGTGTTTGAAATGGCAAAAATTCCGTGGGGACAGGTCTCTTTACATGTCCGAACCATTTCAATCTTTATTGATAAATTTTTCACTTCAGTCACCCTTCGGTTTAGTTAATTTCTCACTTTATCTTTTCTTGTCCAGCCAAGTGACCATCTCAACATCCTCATTTCTGCCACCTCAACTTCTGTATCTTGTTTCTTTATGGGGTACAACCCAACAGCTTGTGAGGCCGGTCACCACTGGCGGTCGGTCAATAGAGCGAAGTTGTTTTGTGCCGCCCTATATTTTCCGTAGATTAACATGTCAGCCAAACAAAAAACTTCAATTTTCAAATTTTGATAAAATTAAAAATTTAGCACATACTGCTTTTTGTTTTGAATTTAATATTTGATGACTCGTGCGTCGCTCCGCGAAGGTAGCGTCAAATCGGCACGTTTCATCTTTCCCCGTTGCCTGCGCGGGGTGACAATGAGCGGAGGGTGTGGTGTGGTGGGGACGTTTTTTTTTGTTTATATGAACCAGTCTTCGTTTGGCCGTCCTGTCCTTATCCTATACTCCGTTGTACCTTGAAGAAAGTTAGTTACCACTCCCCAATCTCCCTCCACCCTCCCTCCCCAACTAACTATTGTCTTTCACTGCTAAAATAATTAGGCCAAGACGGCCAATCTAGCGATGCACGCCCTGAGGTCCTACTTGGGATAAATTAAAACCATATCAGTTTTATCACTGAAAGAAGAGGCTT
The DNA here is from genome assembly GCF_034508935.2 of Berghia stephanieae. NCBI lineage: Eukaryota > Metazoa > Mollusca > Gastropoda > Nudibranchia > Aeolidiidae > Berghia > Berghia stephanieae. Next base: position 19,555,632 of record NC_088371.1, read on the forward strand.
TGCTTCACTTAGATATACGGATGAAGAGAGTGGCAATAAATATATATTTCATCATTGTTTGTTTTGCTTAAATATATATTAAATATAAAAAAGAACAGTAAACAAAGTATGCACCGAGAAGAGCCCCATGGTACTATAAATAAAAATCCCTAACCCCACGGAGTCCTTCATCCCGCACACTCCCAACGATCCCTACTCAACTTGTATTGTGTGCATTGTCTAATAATAGTATAATTATAAAGATGTCGCTGATTGTGTGTGAAGTTAACAAGTGCTTTGCGTTTGGAATTAAATGTGGATTTTTGAATTCTATTATTCTAAAGTTGTGTGTCATACCGTTCGTATTCAGAGAAAATGTATTATCGCTGTTGTCATTGTTTATGAAACATACTTGTTTTTATCTTGAATCATTTTATTTTAAAAAGTTATTTCTGTAATTTGTAACCAATCATGAATCATGTTGATTTTTTAATTGATAATCAATTCCGACACTTATCCCCTCAAGAGAAAATAGTGGTGAAAGATTTAGGTCCACACAAACCAGTGAATTAATTTAACTTAGTTTCTAACACTCCGAGGAGACAGCGCCGATTTAATAATGATTATTTTTAAAATGTTGAATGGCTTACTGCCAGTGAAAGCCGTAGAACGCTTCATTGTTTTTATTGCTTGATTTTTGGTGATGTATGCTATAACGGACAACAGGAGGATTCAGTGATATTGCGCACATCTCTCAGGCACTGAAGAAACATTCTGAATCAAATAGCCATGTCACAGATGCTGTTAAATATAAACTTTTCAACGTTGTAGATATAAGAAATCAGTTGGAAACAGGACATGCTGCGTCTGTGAGTCGTTATAATGAACAGGTGAAAGTTAACAGACAAGTTTTGTCCAAGATAATTGATGCTCTTTTGTGAGTATGTCTCGTTAATATTCTAACACACACACACACATACACGCACACACAAATACACGCACATATGCAAACAATTGCAATACCGCCCTCCACACACACACACACATACACACACACACACACACAAAACAAAGTAGGTCAAATTAAGTTAAATTAACTAGACCAATAAAATTTGATTCTGTATTTCGGATTTGTGCCGCCTTAAATACAATGTGACCAACCGCCCCTGCCGGTCACAAGCCTGGATAAATGGGTAGTGTTTGCTCAGGATGGGCATTCTGGCAGTAAAACTCAAGCCACAACTAACAAATGAATGAAACTCAGCTTTGCAATGCGGCTAATCATTTTAAAAAAAGAACTTTTATATAGCATAGTATCCACTAAACATGCTCAAATTCAAAGCGCTTTACAAATAGTCCCTGATTATCAGCAACACGTACCATGTAGGACGAGACATGGCTCATTTTTACACCTGAGTACGGTGAGAGAATGTGCATAAAGAGCAGTTCCAAGGACTCAACTATGCGCCACTCAGAGCGGGGCTCGAAACTAGGACCATCTGACAGGTTATTTCAGAATCTCACATCAGTTAAATCAAGATGATCAAGAAGATAAAATTTTACCAAGGGACGCCCTAATGGAAATTTGATTTTTAAGTAAATTTTCATTGGTATTTTTTTTTTAGGGGGAAAATAGTGGCCAAAACATTAAACCTTACTTTATTTTCAAAACGTCTCAACTGGCGTAAGTGACGATTCATGCCAATTGTGGTGTTTTTCACCAGATTTGGTCTTGAAAGATTCTTATTTGGAATCCAATCAGGATCTGTATCCATTCTGTAGTAAGCTGGTCGACCTGTAAAGAATGAAAATTTTGTCATATTTCTCCTTGATGTTTACATAATGCTAGATTTAAGACCTGCCAAAGTCGACAAAGATCTACATATCTTTGTTTTAAAAAATCTGAATTTGAAAAGGAAAAATCTGAAATTCATCAAAATGCAAGATTTTCACTCTTATTTACATGAATTGCCTTTTTAAGATGATAAGAATGTAGAACTACGGTTTTAGACAATTTCCTCGCAATCAGGCACTTTAAGAAAGATGTGGCCTCTCTGAGAGGAGTAATTTTACCAATGCTTTATTAACTAGACATTTTATGTTGCTGAAGAAAGGTGACAGACACATTTTTAAAATGTTCATGGTCACACAAAATTTCATTCGATGGGTTACGAACCACTTACATTGAACTATTGCAGGGGAAATTGTAAGTGAAAAGAATGGACAAACACTTTATAAAAATCTATGACTACGAATTAACTCGTGTTAGATTTGATATGATGTGAGATATGATTTTTTTAAAGTGTAGAAAATATTCTTGCCTATTTTTAGTGGGCTATTGAAATGCATAATGTGGGATAAATTAGCATGGAATAGAAGGTGAAAGCATGGGATTCGACTTTAATTTTTTTAAAAACATTTTTCGTATCAAACAAGTCTTTCATATAACCGTGTAGGTTGGATGGTTCAACGTTTTGAAAATGAGTATATGTGTCATAGATTTGATATCTGCCAATCACAGTTTGACTGGAGATCCCCCTTCCTAAATGTCACTTCTCACTCTATTCCCCTGTCCGGAGGTAAAATAAACATTTAAATTTTATTTTTTTTTAAATACCCCCCCCCAATAATTGATTAAAATTACTCCGCCCGCCAGAGTCCATGCCCCTCCGAAAGTGCCAACAATCACACGAGAATCGAGAACGTGAAAGAGTGAATAAAGTGTCGAATCGTAGAGCCTCAGTTCTTTGTAACAAAGTAAATGAAAGAACAAACAACCTACGGCCTTGTATCAAAACTCAATATTTATTAGTAGTCAAATGAAACAAGTTTAATTAAGTGAAGGAAACAATCTTACCTGAGACAAAGTGGTCAGAACACACTTGGTGGTAGTATTTGATATTTTCAACTGTGATGTCTGCTCTGTTGATGGCCTTCAGCCACAGCCGTTGCCTTTTCTTTGTTAGCTCCAAAATTGAGTTTCCTTCGTCATATTTTACGGTCGGAATCCCATAGAGAGATAATCCTTTCATTTTAGATTTATTGCATCCATAGACAGCACAAATCCGCGGCATTTTTGACAGTTTTGTGTTGACTCGGCCACACTCAGTCACTCAGTTCCTAATGTAAACAACTCGATCGGAAGTGAGAAATCTCTTCCTACAAGGGAAGTAACCGTGGATGGTAAATGCGTGACGTCATCGGCATACTCTCAATACTCCAACCCGCATGTGGCGCTCCAATTATCGGGCCATAAATTTAGTGCAGTGCTGCTGTGCGGGGAGAACGCACCTTGCAACAATGTCAGTTTTCATTTGAATGTCCGTTAGTTTTATGACAAGTGACACGCCCTGCCTGACCAATCATTTTCTCCCTTAAGTTGCAACTCGGTACGATTTTCTTTCCTTTCTATGAAAAAAACCCAACACTCCCCCCCCCCACCCCAAAAAACAAAACAAAACAAAAACAAACCACAACCCCCCCCCAAAAAAAAAAAAAAAAACAACAAAAAACAACAAAAAACAAAAAAAAAACAAACAAAAAACAAAAAACAAAAGCAAAACAAAAACAAATCAAACATATGAATATCAATGACTATTATCTGTCCCCACCACGTCAATCTGGTGTTATATCGGAATGGCCTTATTTAAAATCAATATAATCAGAATTAGAAAAATTAACTTTTTTGAAGTTAAAGAAACAAAACTCACTCTTCTCAATGAATACATAATATAATAATATTTAAACTCGGAAGTTTTATAAATGAACTTAAAATTCATTTTTAAGTGTAGCATGTACACTGTGACATACAACCGTTTTGAGTTTGAGACGATGGTTGTGACACAATAACTACTTTGAAATCAACGACAATGATGCTACCACTCTCATGCTACCACCTTAGTTACCCATAGATAGAATGAAGTTGACGTCACTCGGGTTTTTGTTATTGTTTTTTTGCCATCCGAGTAATTCTCACTAAACTGTATTAACCAGTCTATAAACGTTTAAAGTTACACATAGATATGTGTGTTGGTCCGTTATACTTCCGGACGGCAATGTTGTGAGCTTCTTAGTCAAGCGCATACTATCTATATATTATGACATCTCGTCACTCAATCACGAAACACTGCGCTTCAACAGTCGTAACGTCACTTCCCTCGTAATGACGCATGGTAACTTAGTAACTGGCTCTAAACTATCGGAATAATGGCGGACGCCTTTATGAAATATTTCTCCGACGATCATAAAAGCGTATCCAGAGGAACAAAAAATATAAATCTGATCATGTTTTGACTTTTATACATTCTGATCACAAGGCATATGAAAAGTTCTAGCCAGCATGAAGAATAAAAATTACCGATGTTCTTTGTTTAGAACCACGATGGCCGCCGTTGCTGGGCGACGTGACATCAGACTATTGAATCCAATTATGGGGTTAGTTTTGAGCCGTGGTCGGAAATATGTTTGAAATTCTACAGAGAGGACGTAGAGAATATCCAGTCGTTGATCTTTTTTTTTTTTTTTAAATTTTTAAGTAATGTATTGGAAAACATATAGGGAGATAAAAGACACAGAATACCTCCCTGCTCACTATGGGAGGTCAGAAACCCCACCCAATACAATTGACTATTTCCCTCTCTGCCAAAGACTTCGGCAAGGGCCAGGACAAAGTAATGTAAGTTTATTGTTTGCTTTTTGTTTGATGTTGGCTGAAAAAGGGTTTTAAGCCTGAAACGTTCCGTGTTTGGTATTTCGTTCTTTTTTGAAGCCGTTATTTTCATTTTTGTTTATTACTTTTTACAGTTCACTGTTTCTCGCAACATAATGTCAGTTTTACTAAACTGGCATAACCTGGAGTGTAGTGTGCGGCGTGAAAAATGGATTCCCATAGTATAAATAGTTCATTATTTGTTAACGTTGGCGCTTACATACATACTTTTAGCATATGATGGCAGAATAATTATGTTTCTATTTATTTTGTCCTTAACTTTATCTTTACATAAAACACAAAAGACCAAAATCAAAGAAAGAGGAGGGCGGTGAGATGTGGAAAAAGACGTTCTCTGAAACGCGTGCAAGTTTTGAATACCGTTAATTCAAGTCGCCGATGTCTAAAATTGTGTCTTTCTTCCCTCGTTAATTATCATATTACATTATACAAATCGCATTTCCGAGTGTTGAGTATTATGTTTGACAAAAAGGCCAATCAATTTACCCGATTCAATTTCAACGAGTTATCGGTGTGTCGATCTATTTCAAAGCAAAGAAGTTGTATCAATCTGTTATCAATCACATATTATTATTATAGATTCTGATATCAATTCCATTATCATCATCTTAAAAAAAATAAAAATTATATGGTTAACACACGAGCCGCTTTCTTTATTATTACCGGAGTGAATAAAGTTTTTACGTCTTCCGTCTCCATAAAGGATTGACCAATCAAAAAGCTGTATAGATATGACACGTGACGCGGTGATATGCACACCTTTCTTTTCAGCACTCGTCCGTTCTTTTCAAGCGGCCGCAGAGAATAAAATCGTGGATGGCACACGTGGCCACAGAATAAATTAATTTTGATTCAAAAAGAGTGACAGGGGGATTTGTTTTGTAAAATAAATGTAATAGTAGGGGGAATTGGGTCCAAAAAAATAATAAATAATTGTGCAAATTAGGTTTTTTTTTGTTTGTTGCTTTAGGTCTCTTCCAACACAATTGAGGTTATATGAGAGACCGCTGAAACAAAAAAACAAGCAATCTAACAAAAATAGTACAAATGTAAATCAAAATCATAACCTAAAGATATCATAAGCTAAATTATAAATAACCAAGAACAAACAGGCAGAAGATTTACAGAAAAAAAAATATCCCCTGTCAAAAATACAATCACAAACCAAAGAAGCAGGATAGGCTAGTAAAGAGAAGAAGAAACGACATCACTATCGGATCGTACACCCATGCGAACATCATAGTATATGATTCAAGGGTGATGCTCCCATCCAACCACCCGCGTGCAAATTAGGTTTGAAAGCATGAAAATTACATATGTTGTAGAACATGAATAATCCTGTAATTTGTTTGTTTTTAAGGGTTTTATGCGATTGTTTGTTTTTGTTTTGTTTTTAAGGGGTTTGTTGTTTTATTGTTTTAATGGTTTTACGGCGCTTGCAACACATTTAGGTCATAATATCAGCGCCAGTAAAAAGGAAGAAAATTGGATAATGAAAAGATTCTAGATTTACAATTAAAAGCACCCGAGTAAAAAGTAAGACAAAGGAAAATTATTCAAATAGGAAACAGATGTAGGTTCCAAGAGCACACTATCAATGTACTTAGTTTTAGATCACCTAAATGTCTCATCCTGATGTTAAGCACAGGTTCCCAGTAAGAGGAGCACACTCAAATGCTTACAAATCATATATAACATGTAAACAAAACATAATACATGACAATGCATAACAGAGAGATGATTTACAAAGAAAAAAATATCTCCCCAATACTTGCTATACATTTGACTGTTTCCCTCTCAGTCAGTCAGGGTATCCGGCCAGGACAAAAATAAAGTAATCTCATTCCAAGACAAAGGCCGAAAGCTAGTTGGAAAACAGATATAGGGGGATACAAGACACAGACTACCTCCCTGCTCACTATGGGAGGTCAGATGTTTTTTGTTTTGTTTGTTTTTTTTAAGGGTTTTACGGCGCTTGCAACACATTTAGGTTATATCAGCACCAGCAAAAAGGAAGAAAATGAGATAGTAAAAAGTTCTAGAATTACAATTAAAGCATCTAAGAAAAAGTAAGACAAAGGGGAACTGGGAACAAATAGGGATCAGATGTAGATTCCAAGAGCATACCATCAATGTTTCTTAGTTTGAGATCAATAAGTCGCATCTGGACACAAGCACGGCCCCCACTAAGAGGAATACACTCAAATGCTTACATTATAAATTAGAACAAATATAATACATAACAGAGAGATGATTTACAAGGAAAAAAATATCTCCCAAAACAATAACTATGCATTCGACTGTTTCCCTCCCAGACAGGACCCCGACCAGGGCTCAGGACAAAACCAAGCAATCTCATTCCAAGACAAAGACAGAATGCAAGTTGGAAAACAGATATAGGGGGATAGAAGACACAATAAGTACCTCCCTGCCCACTATGGGAGGTAGGAACCCCACCCAGTGGGAGGTAGGAACCCCACCCAGTGGGAGGTAGGAACCCCACCCAGTGGGAGGTCAGAAACCCCACCCAGTGGGAGGTCAGAAACCCCACCCAGTACAATTGACTGTTTCCTTCTCTGCCAAAGACTTCGGCAAGGGCCAGGACAAAACCAAGTAATCCCATTCCAAGACAAAGACAAAGAACAACTCAGAAAACAGAGTGGATAGAAGAAAGCACTACCCACTATGGGAGGTCAGGAAACCCCACCCACAAAGCAAGTGACCTCCAGCCTGCCACAGGAGGGCAAAATACCTCACCCAAGAGTACTATTTGACCCTTCAACCAGAAGAGAAAAATCACACATACACACACACACACGTGTACAGCGCAAAATAATAAAGATAGCAATGGACAAATAACCAATTTTCACTTAACTCAAACCAAAGCAAAGCAAATAAAATAGAACTCAACGTTCAATTCAAATTCAAACGTGAATTTTAATGCATAAATTTGTCAAAATTTGTGAAAACAAACTTAACTGAAATTGACAGTTGACATAATGTTGCCATTTTGAAAACCTTGAGAAAATTGTGACATCGTCAATAAGTCAGTACATCAAGTAAAGTAATAGGCCTGTAAATGGTTGGCGAACTTTTCGAACACGCGAAAATAGACCAACAGGACAAAAATATGGATTAATTAATAAACACAACACAGATATGACATGTCAATTGACTGGTCAAATCCTGTCACTTTCCCCAAGTCATTTATAATATAAAATAAGCAGGTCCTTATTTTATGGTACAGAGACAACGCTGTTAAAAGCCAGCTACTCATTTTACACCGGAGTATGGTGAGAGAATACGCGAAGAGTCTTTTCCAAGTACTTTACTATGCGCTGAGCGAGGCTCGAACCCTGGATCTTCCAATCTGAAAGTGAGTGTGTTACTGCAAGACCACATGTAATACATAATCTAAATGCTAGTGCTATTATATAATTAAAATTATTATATGAATACATAAGTTCAGGCTCAAGAATGAAAAATTTGAACTAATAAACACAAGTTTTATAAAAAGGTAAAACTACAAGAAGCTAACCAAACAATGAAAATTAAAGATACTAAAAAGTCTGAGCTCATTAGGATTAATTCTGGAATGGCAGTTTTACATAGGTACATGTCGAAATGTACAATATCGTTTTTTATGTTTTTAAGGGTTTTACGGCGTTTGCAACACATTAAGGTCATATCAGCGCCAGTAAAAAGGAAGAAAATGGGATAGTAAAAAGTTATAGAATTACAATTGAAGCACCCAAGAGAAAGTAAGACAAAGGGGAACTGGGAACGAATAGGGATCAGATGTAGAATCCAAGAGCATACCATCAATATACTTAGTTTGAGATCACCTAAAAGTCTCATCCGGACACAAGCACAAGATCCAACAAAGAGGAATACACTCAAATGCTTACATTATACATTCAAAATAACAAATACAATAATAGCAGAGAGATGGTATACAAGGAAATAAATATCATCTCCCAAAACATTAACTATGCATTTGACTGTTTCCCTCCCAGCCAGGGCCAGGACAAAACCAAGTAATCTTATTCCAAGACAAAGACAGAAAGCATGTTGGGAAACAGATATAAGGGGATAGAAGACACAGTATGTACCTCCCTGCCCACTATGGGAGGTAGGAACCCCACCCAGATGAAACAGGATCAAATCCACAATGTACAATATCATAAAATTGATATAGAGATGACTGTAAATGTGTGTGCTCTTATAACAACGATGCAGGGTAATAATAATGACAATTAAATTGCTCCATGTAGCATTAATGGAATGTAATGACAATATCAAAACTATCTGGAAAGGCAACTGGTGTCGTGTAGCAACATTGTAAAGTAATGACATTTGCTCCGTGTAACAACAATAGAATGTAATGACAATATCACAACTATCTTGAAAGGCAACTGGTGTCGTGTAGCAACATTGTAAAGTAATGACATTTGCTCAGTGTAACAACAATAGAATGTAATGACAATATCACAACTATCTTGAAAGGCAACTGGTGTCAATATAGTATTATAAGGTTGAATAAAACTTGGCAAACAAGTGTAAACAATTGGTTGAGAAACTAAACGAAATTATGCAATTAAAAAATGGAAGATATACCAGTCCAAACCGACATGTCCTTAAAATGTGTAGGTATATTAACCATTAGAGACAGAGAGAAAGAAAGAAAAAAAAATCAGGAAAAAATGGCTGCTTTAGCCCATCAAAACAGGCAACAATCTTATGTGTTGTCATGAAGTCAGAGTAAACTAGAAAAGCATCGTCGTGCTTACTTTCTGACAAGTAACTTACAATTTGGCAAGGTTTTTTGTAACAAAAAATACAATGCTTAATAAATATAACACTCATGACAGCTCTTAAAAACCGTGTGAAAACCAAGGTATTTTCATTCCTAGACATTACATGTGAACCATCATCTTAAAAAGATGCCAAAATTAATGCCAAAAGTCTATATAATCCAAAGGATGAAATTCGCAAATTACATCCACTTGATTAAATCTAAATTATATATTCTGTCTCGAATTTGAATGAAAGGTTCATAGTTTTGATTTATCCTATCACATTATCCAATAGAGAGGATGGTTCACATAATATACAAGTAAAAAAATAATCATAAACAACATTGTATTAGGAGAGTGTGAAACATACTTGGCAAAAAAGATACCACTGGTGTCCAGAAGCAAACCGAAATGTGACCCGCTGTCTCAAAACGGTGATATGTCGGAGTGATATTAATTTAAAAATTGGAATGTTAGTCAAAAATATGAAACTCAGATTTTGAGTTCGTTTTATTGAGAAGAATACACATTCAATTTAATATTGATGCATTGCGTTTAGTTAGAATACTCATAACATCTGCCAGCCGGATAAAACGTATCAAGATACAAAAAAAAGTGTAACCATAAATCTTTATAGTCCAATACAATTTAGTGAGAACTACTCTCTAAAAACAACAAAGATCTGAGTGACGTCAATTTTTTTTCTATCTTTAAAGGGCAAATTCCTAAAATTTCTTATTCCTGATTATTTTAAACTTTAAATTCAGTTCAAACCAACAACATAATACCAGTCTGACACCGTGGATCACAAAACTAAATCTTATTCTAAAAAAATAGCAATTAGAAAGAGGGCATGGCATCCTACCAAGGTAGACTTATGTGTTGTTATGATAAATGTTAATTATTTTGATAACATTTAACAATGTTAAACATAAAAACATGGAAATGTTTAAAGAAACACTGAAAGCACTTAAACTAGGATTAGTGAAACTAATAAAGGAAAATCAACAAAACAATGGGTTAGTCAAAATCATAAGACGAAATTTTTAGAATCAACAAAATAATCAAATTGCTCTTTGGAAGAAACAGAAAAATAAAAATAAGTTTTCTTCAAAGTCATTATGACGCTCGCAACCCTGGATTCGTTTATACACCAGAACAATGGAGGAAGGTGATAGGGTTGTGTTTAAAGATACACGATCCACCTCTGCTTGTAAGAAACCCCCTATAAATTATAGGGGACTAATTCAAACAGGGAATTGATATGCAAAATCAACAAGTATCTACCAAAAATTTTACAGAGAAAATTCACAAAGTCCAACCACAAAAAAAAAAAAAAATGTACAATATAAATATCAGCACAAAAAAAAAAAAAAATAACTCGAAAGATAATTTACAGGTTACAAACAAAATATAAACATCTTCCTGTCTCCGCCTTGGCAAAAGATCTTGAATAAAGCAAGTTTCATCACAGTCATTAGGAGCAAGAGCTTCACGGTAAGAAAAGACTTTACCTCCACTGGTGTCAAAGGAATTGAGCGTCCAAAACCAAAAAAACAAAACATTTACAAAGAAGAAATGAAAAATAAATCCCCCAAAATGGGGAAAGAAATTACAACTAAAAAAAACAAAAAGCCACATCAAAAAGGAAAAAATCTAAATTAAAAACAGAAATTAGGATTTATATTCAATACAATTTAATATTTAACGTTTATCGTGTCTTTAATCATTGCTTTTGCAATGAAACTTTTTTTTTTCATTTTTATAATGATTCTAGAATAACAAAAAAAAAAAAAAAAAATTGCAAATTTTCTCCTACTGAAAAGTTATTTGATATTTATAAAAAATATTCAAAACAATTTGAGAATAAAACCCATAAAGTGCTATTGATGTTAAATGAAAAGTGCTAAGTGAAGTAAAAAGCAAATGACAAATGCAAAAATTAAGTTTTAACACAATAGCAAAATGTTATAAATTTAAAAGAAATACAGTTCATAATAGAGGGATGATTTACAAAGACACTAGATTCAAGTAGATTAAAAGCTATTTATCCTTGTAGCTAGTCTGAAACTAACTAAAAGTCCTGTACTGCTATAGCCACGGGATCCTCCGTTTTGAGGGATATACTCAAATTGTTATCTAAAAAAGATAAAGAACCTAAAAATGACAAATATCATTACGATGAGAAAATTTAGAAGAAAAAAAAATTCAAAAATAATTCATGTTTCCCTCTCAGCAAAATAATAATCTGGACAAGGCTCAGGTAAAAAGCTATATCATGGTCTTATTCCAGAACAAGGGTACAAAGCCATATGAAAAGGACAAACAGTATGAGTAAATGAAGAGATACAGCAATGGTAATTAATACTGGTAAAAAAATCAAATATTTCACTGCAAACCAATTTTTACCAATTAAAAAAGAAATCCCACTGAATAAGTTAAAAAATATAAACCACACTATACAACAAAAATGTAATTGCTTCATTACATTACAAATGGTGAAAAAAATAATTTAAAACATCAATACATGAATTTTGTGATTTAAATTGAGGCTAAGACCCATCGCCTACTTTTTTTTTCACAAGTTAAAGAAGGGACTGGACCCCAACGTTCAGTTTGCTTTTTTATTTTTTTTAACAGCAGACTTAAAAATAACTTTTCGGTATATCATATTCCGTTCAAAGCATGCTTAAAAACCTGTACTTAAAATGCTCGTTGTTTTTTTTTTTTTTTAACCAGCGAAAGATTTTGAGACATGCATAGAATTATAAAAATTTAGGTGTTAAGATATTGAGGTGTTTATTTTCCATTTTTTGGGGATAAAAATTGGGGACGAGATGAGTTTTTATATCTGCATCAACTTAAAAGACGGGCATGCTTTATTACAAAATAAATTTAGAATAGGTATTAAAATTCTAAACAATGTTTTGGTGTTATTCTGTTCATTACTTTTGCTTTGACGAGTGGTATGTTGATAAAACTTGTTTTCAATTTCTTTTTCTTTTTATATAAAAACTCGACAATTTAGACCAAAAAAATGGTGCATGGTATTCTTCAATTGAACCCAGGTGCTTAGTGGAATAAAAAAGTTTAAAAAATTATAACATTTTGATTGAAACAGAGTGAAGAGGTTAAGAAATAAGAATCTTTTCAATCCAATGTGCATTTCATTTCCTTTCAATCCCACTGCCTTCAGGCTGTTATCTACGACAGGATTTATATATATATTTAAAAAAAAAAAAAAAAGGAAATGAGTTGACATATGATTTATAAAATGTTTTTACTATTTCATTGAAGGTTAGCGTAGTGTAAAACAGTAAAAAATATAAAGCTTTGAGCGATGTCTAAAAAGTAAAAATTCATCATCAAGGGAAGGATATTTGGGTTGCTTATTAATATCCATACAAGACTCGGATTCCTAAAGCTATTTCGTTAAAGACTTTTTGAGACAGGTCTATTTCTAAAAAAGAAAGCGAAGAGCTGAGAAGAATAAAAATGAATAAAAATCATTGAACAATTAGAAAAATAAGTCCGGATTATTCATGCTATTTGAGCCACATACAACTTGACATTGTAATAATATAATAAACAAAAAAGAATCTGTAATTTATAAAACGTTGACATCTTATTTTTTAGGTAAAGGTGTATAAGAGTTAAAAAAAAGAGGAAGAAAAAATTCTGAAACTCTTTAGCCCTTAGCAAAACCATTTGTTTACCATTAAATATAAAACAAAATTTACAAACAAATACTTGTTTCAAAGATATACCCCTCATATTAAAGTGAGCTTTTGGTAAATTTAATTTTTTCATTTAAATTCTGGTTTACAAAATCTAAGGAGTATAAACATTCAATTCCAGTTGTAAAGATTAAATAGAAAAACAAAAAACAAAAAACAAAACAAAAACAAAGAAAAAAATCTGCACAAAACAATCGAAACTAAAAACACTTTTTGTTCCGTAGGAGTTTAAAGTTGTAAAATGACTTGCTAATGTAGTTGAAGAGCTAAAGGAATTGGGGTCTTTAAAAATTACTGCAAACTTTTCGGATTCTTAAAAATTAGAACAACCAAGACATACTGTAACAAATATAGTGATCAGAACTTATTCATAATAGAAATGAATAACTGAGGCAAATTGAAAAGTTTATATTATATATATATATATAAAAAATGCCCAATTCTGCACAACTCAGCTGAAAAATTTAAAGGCAGCAAAAGCAATAATCATGAAGAAAAAAAAAAAAAAAAAAAAAGCTATTGTAATTTGATCAGAATGGTACTGTGTTTTTGGTGTTCCTGGTCAGCGTGCGATGATGCCTCATAGTCTCTGGGGCATGCTGCCAATACCAACAAGAACGACAGAAGTATTTGAAACACATCAAGTCACGGCAGAAGTAGTTGCCTTGCTGGGCATTACAAAGACTGCAAATGGCATCTCCCAGGTAAGGATCCACTTGAAGCTGTGAGAAGAAAGGATTGGATTTATTTCAACTGAGAAATTTGACCCTATTTTTATTCTACTCGTCATAACTTAAAAAACCAAAACAAAAAAAAAAAAACCACGCAAATGTTATGTGTAGTTTAATATTCCGCTCTATTCTGCAATGCCCTTAGTTACATAGCGAATGCATCCTTTTGTTTACATTCCAAGATCTTATAGAGAAAGAGTGTGCTTACTTTTTCTCTGCCGTCGATCTGGATTGTTAAGCAATGTATTTGTTTTAATTCGTTTAAAAAAAAAAAGTTGGCTGAAGAAGGTTTTTGAGCCCGGCATTTTCTGTATTTGGTATTTTGTTTTATTTTTGAAGCTGTTATATTCATTTTTGTTGAATACTTTACATTCCACAGCTTCTTGCAGCTTAGTATCACAGAGAAGAAAGGGTATGCTTTTATCGATTGAAGGATTCAATACTCAACTTGGGTATCTTATCTTATTAAAGGCTTAATCCTTTAAATGCCTTATACAATAGTTTATAATTACAGAATCTCATATAGCTTGTATTGTATCATTTACAGACAGTTTTACACAGGAAAAATGTATCAATCGAAAAATACAATCATAGAATACTGGTAATTGAAAACTGGTCAAGATCGAATGAATCAAATGTACAAAGTTTTTGTTTGTTTGTTTGTTGCTTTAGGTCTCTTCCAACACAATTGAGGTTATATGAGAGACCGCTGAAACAAAAAAAACAAGCAATCTAACAAAAATAGTACAAATGTCAATCAAAAGCATAACCTAAAGATATCATAAGCTAAATTATAAATAACCAAGAACAAACAGGCAGAGGATTTACAGGAAAAAAAAATATCCCCTGTCAAAAATACAATCACAAACCAAAGAAGCAGGATAGGCTAGTAAAGAGAAGAAGAAACGACATCACTATCGGATCGTACACCCATGCGAACATCATAGGTATATGATTCAAGGGTGATGCTCCCATCCAACCACCCGCATGTACAAAGTTCATAGTACAATGAAATATTAATGACAAAAATAAACATGAAAGCAACAACGATAATAAAGCATACATAAGTCTCTGATAAATTATGATTTTACATTGTTTCAGATGTCATGCATTTTACTGGTCAACATTTACAAACCAGTCTACAAAATCATGAAATTAATGGAAACAGTTATATCCACATGACAATTTAAAGTTTAAAAGATAAATAAATAAATGGATAAATAACTACAGAAACAAACAAACAAATAAATGAATAGATAAATAAATAAAAATTGGTAAAATAGAACAAAACAGTCGTACTTAAATCTCAGAGACTTTAACTCCCTATCAACCAAGATTTTAAACTGATTCAAAGAAGATGTATTTTTGTGTTAAAACAGAGACTATTCCATGTTTTCACTATACGTATAATACAGGAGTTCTGTCTTACTTTGGTCTGAAATCTTGGGATATATATTTTATATTTGTCGCATTTGGTATACGTAATCTTGGAAAATGTAAACAAAATGGATGGATTTATATCATTTATATTATGTATTATCTTGTAGAGCTGAATTAATTATCAACCAGGAAAAAGGAAGATTGATAAATCTATGCTCTCAAGCACCAAAAATAGAAGACCAAAGACCTTGTTGACAGCATTGCTTTGTTTTCAAGAGTTTTACGGCGCTTGCGACACATTTAGTCATTTCAGTGCCAGTAAAATAGAATAGTAAAAAATTATAGAAAAAGTAAGACTAGGGGGACTGTTCAAATAGGGAAAAGATGTAGATTCCAAGAGCACACTCAGTATGTTCAGTTTGAGATTACCTAAAAGTTATTTACAAATCAATAACATATTCAAACAAAATGAATAATACATATCAGATAGACGATTTACAAGGGAAAAAAAAATTATCCCAAAAATAATATATATTTGACCGTTTCCCCTCCCAATTAAGAAACAAAGGACTAAACCAAGCAATCCCGTTGCAAGACGAAGACGGAAAGCAACTTGGAAAACAGATGTAAGGGGTAAAAGGAAACTGCAACTGACCTCCTGCCCACCACAGATCCATGGTCAAAGGACGCCACCCAGGTTGAAAGCGTTATCTGGGATAATTTAATATAGTTATTTTATCAAGATATGTATAAGTAAATTTTAGGTGAGGAAAGTTGGTATTTTTTAGTTTGAGACACTGAATTCTTCAGTTTTTGGATGTCCATTTTTCAAATGCGATTTTCTCATTCACTCATTTTTCTGATACATGGTAACAGTACGCGAGATGTAAAATTTAAACTACCAGCTCTATAATCACCATATTTTGCATAGTTGTTCCTTCTTGAGTTATCTGTGTTACAATGAAGAGAAAAATGCAGTTTTCATGACTTAAAAAATATAAGTTCGGTATTCAGATGTCGATTTTTCAAACGTGATTTTCTCATTTACTCATTTTTCAGATACATGGCAACGGTGCGCGGGATAAAAAAAATTAAACTAACAGCTCTAGAATCACCATATTTTGCATAGTTGTTCCTTATTAAATTATCTGTGTTATTATTAAGAGAAAAATGCAGTTTTTATGATTAAAAAAAGTATGTGTTCGGTATTCGGATGTCGATTTTTAAACGTGATTTACTCATTTTTCGGATACATGGCCACCGTGCGCGGGATATAAAAATTAAACTACCAGCTCTAGAATCACCATATTTTGCATAGCTGTTCCTTATTGAGCTATCTGTGTTATTATGAAGAGAAAAATACAGTTATCATGACTTAAAAAATGTTTGGTTTTATGATGTCGAATTTTCAAATGCGATTATCACATTTACTCATTTTTCCGGTATATGGTCAAAGTACGCGAGATATTTAAATTTAAACTACCAGCTCTAGAATCACCATATTTTGCATAGTTGTTCCTTATTGAGTTATTTGTGTTATTATGAAGAGATAAATGCAGCTTTTATGATTAAAGAAAGCATAAGTTTGGTTTTCGGATGTCGGTTTTCTCATTTACTCATTTTTCGGATACATGGCCACCGTGCGTGGGATATAATAATTAAACTACCAGCTCTAGAATCACCATATTTTGCATAATTGTTCCTTATTGAGTTACCCGTGTTATTATGAAGAGATAATGCAGTTTTTATGATTAAAAAAAGCATAAGTTTGGTTTTCGGATGTCGGGTTTTTAAATGGATTTTCTCATTTACTCATTTTTCAGATACACGGCCACCGTGCGCGGGATATAAAATTTCAACTACCAGCTCAAGAATCACCATATTTTGCATAGTTGTTCCTTATTGAGTTCTGTGTTATTATGAAGAAAAAAAATGCAGTTTTCATGAATTAAAAAATATAAGTTCGGTATTCGGATGTTTTTTCAAACATGATTTTCTCATTTACTCATTTTTCGGATACATGGCCACCGTGCGCGGGATATAAAAATTAAATCACCAGCTCTAGAATCACCATATATTGCATAGTTGTTCCTTATTGAGTTATCTGTGTTATTATGAAGAGATAAAAGCAGTTTTTATGATTAAAGAAAGCATAAGTTTGGTTTTCGGATGTCGTTTTTCTCAATTACTCACGGATACATTGCCACCGTGCGCAGGATATAAAAATAAAACTACCAGCTCTAGAATCACCATATTTTGCATAGTTGTTCCTTATTGAGTTATTTGTGTTATTAGGAAGAGATAAATGCAGATTTCATGATTTAAAATATAATAAGTTTGGTTTTCGGATGTCGGTTTTCAAATGCGATTTTCTCATTTACTCATTTTTCAGATACATGGCCACTGTGCGCGGGATATAAAATTTAAACTACCAGCCCTAGAATCACCATATCTTGCATAGTTGTTCCTTATTAAGTTATTTGTGTTATTATGAAGAGATAAATGAAGTTTTTATGATTAAAGAAAGCATAAGTTTGGTTTTCGGGTGTCTGTTTTCAAATGCGATTTTCTCATTTACTCATTTTTCGGATACATGGCCACCGTGCGCGGGATATAAAAATTAAATTACCAGCTCTAGAATCACCATATATTGCATAGTTGTTCCTTACTGAGTTATCTGTGTTATTATGAAGAGATAAATTCAGTTTTCATTATCTAAAAAAATATATGAGTTACTTTATTTGTTAATACTGAGTATTTTGTAGTGTGTTTTTTTCGGCAACTTTCAAAATTAATTAAATTTGCAAATACTGCCGATAGATCCGATATCTCTTCATAATAACACCTACAATTGACTTATTTCTTGCTTCCTTGAATTTGAGCTCTCTATCTTTTGTACTTTTTTCTCTATATAGCGCCTACTAAATGCCCTAAATTTTCAATATGGCCGTCGTCGATTATATAATTCTGAATTTTTTTTTCTTCAATTTTTATGACTTTTATATGTGTGTATACATTCATATAATACAGTTATGTGATGAAAATCAATCATTTCTGTGTTTTTCCATTTTGGGTATGTATGCCCCTTAACTAATTGTCTCAAAACTGTCCTATGTCAGGATGAACTTAACACTCAAAATTAGAAATTTAGCCATACTTATAACAATTGAGTTAAAATAAAAGCCTTCACCGAGGAGAAAGAATGAATTGATTTTGGTTCTTAAACTTCAAAAAGTATCAGATAGACTTGGTTGGGTTCAAACAATAATAATAATAATAACGATGATGATGATGCTTTTGTTTGTTTTGTTTTTAAGGGTTTTACAGCGCTTGCAACACATTTATTTTTTTTTAAAAGGGTTTTACGGCGCTTGCAACACATTTATTTTTTTTTAAAAGGGTTTTACGGCGCTTGCAACACATTTATTTATTTTTAAAACGGGTTTTATGGCGCTTGCAACGCATTTAGGTCATATCAGAGCCAGTAAAAAGGAAGAACATGGGAAAGTATAAAAGTTCTAGAATTACAATGAAAGCACCCAAGAAAATGTAAGACAAGAGGGAATTATTTTTTTTTTGTTTGTTGCTTTAGGTCTCTTCCAACACAATTGAGGTTATATGAGAGACCGCTGAAACAAAAAAACAAACAAGCAATCTAACAAAAATAGTACAAATGTAAATCAAAATCATAACCTAAATTATAAATAACCAAGAACAAACAGGCAGAAGATTTACAGAAAAAATAAATATCCCCTGTCAAAAATACAATCACAAACCAAAGAAGCAGGATAGGCTAGTAAAGAGAAGAAGAAACGACATCACTATTGGATCGTACACCCATGCGAACATCATAGGTATATGATTCAAGAGGTTTTTTGTTTGTTTGTTGCTTTAGGTCTCTTCCAACACAATTGAGGTTATATGAGAGACCGCTGAAACAAAAAAAACAAGCAATCTAACAAAAATAGTACAAATGTATGTTTGTTGCTTTAGGTCTCTTCCAACACAATTGAGGTTATATGAGAGACCGCTGAAACAAAAAAACAAGCAATCTAACAAAAATAGTACAAATGTAAATCAAAATCATAACCTAAGGATATCATAAGCTAAATTATAAATAACCAAGAACAAACAGGCAGAAGATTTACAGAAAAAAAATATCCCCTGTCAAAAATACAATCACAAACCAAAGAAGCAGGATAGGCTAGTAAAGAGAAGAAGAAACGACATCACTATCGGATCGTACACCCATGCGAACATCATAGGTATATGATTCAAGGGTGATGCTCCCATCCAACCACCCGCAAGCTAAATTATAAATAACCAAGAACAAACAGGTAGAAGATTTACAGAAAAAAAAAAATATCCCCTGTCAAAAATACAATCACAAACCAAAGAAGCAGGATAGGCTAGTAAAGAGAAGAAGAAACGACATCACTATCGGATCGTACATCACAGGTATACGATTCAAGGGTGATGCTCCCATCCAACCACCCGCCAAGAGGGAATTAGTTCGTTTTGTTTGTTTGTTTTTAAGGGTTTCACGGCGCTTGCAACACATTAAGGTCACATCAGCGCCAGTAAAAAGGAAGAGAATAGGATAGTAAAAAGTTCTAGAATTACAATTAAAGCACAAAAGAAAAGGTAAGACAAAGGGGAACGGGTTCAAATAGGGAACAGATGTAGATTCAAAGAGCACACCGACAAAGTACTTAGTTTGAGATCACCTAAAAGTCTCATCCAGACACAAGCACAGGTCCCAACTAAGAGGAATACACTCAAATGTTTACCAATCATATAATATAATATGTAAACTAAACATAATACACTGCATAACAGAGAGATGATTTACAAGGAAAAAAATATCATCTCCCAAAACTATAACTATACATTCGACTGTTTCCCTCCCAGTCAAGGAACTCCGGCAAGGATCAGGACAATGACAGGAAACAATTGGAAAACAGGTATGGGGGGATAGAAGACACAGCATGTACCTCCCTGCCCACTATGGGAGGTCAGGATCCCCACCCAGAGGGAATTAGTTCAAATAGGGAAGAGGTGAATAGTTTGAGATCACCTAAGTCTCATTCAGACACGACCACAAATCCCACTAAGAGGAATACACTCAAATGCTTACAATATAAATTCAAAACCACAATTATAATAAGAGAGAGAGAGAGAGAGAGAGAGAGAGAGAGAGAGAGAGAGAGAGAGAGAGAGAGAGAGAGAGAGAGAGAGAGAGAGAGAGAGAGAGAGAGAGAGAGAGAGAGAGAAAAGAGAGAGAGAGAGAGAGAGAGAGAGAGAAGAGAGAAGAGAGAGAGAGAGAGAAGAGAGAGAGAGAGAGAGAGAGAGAGAGAGAGAGAGAGAGAGAGAGAGAGAGAGAGAGAGAGTGTGTGTGTGGTTTACAAAGCATAAAATATCATCTCCCAAAACAATTATACATTTGACTGTTTCCCTCCCAACCAAGGACTCCGGCCAGGGCCAGGATAAAATCAAGTAATCTCTTTCCAAGACAAAGACAGAAGGCAAATTGGAAAACAGCTATAGAGGGATAGAATACACAGTAAATGCCTCCTTGCCCACTATGGGAGGTTCCATCAGGCAGGATCTCTTTCTTCATGACACAAGGGAAGCAACTCAATGATACACAATACCCATATCTACGAATGAGTAACATCCCTGTATTTAAGTTTTCAGCCACTCTGCTGAAACCAAAATGTGTTTTGCAATCCAAAACAATATAAATTTTTTTTTTTTTTTTTTTGGGGTGTTTTTTGTTGTTGCAATTCCAATCCATTTTTTATGAACACAAGCGTATTGTAGACCTGTAAATGAGCTCTATAAAAATTGACTGATACTGAAACTCTTCGTAATTCGTTGTAGCGGTAAAATCCAAAGAATCAAAATGAAAGGTAAACAGCAAGCTCACTTGAGCAAAGCAATGGCAGAAAACTAATTTGTGTGGGAATTAATTAGGCTACTTACAATTGTTCCTTATAATTAGGTACCCAATCAGTGAAGAAACTTAGAAATGGTCAACCAGTTTGTTTACAACATGAGGCAATCGAGATGTGCTTGTAGCAATCATTTAACTTTCGATTTGAAGGTGTCTACATAACGAACTTCCGGTGTTCGAATTTTTCTTTTTCATACTTTTCCTGTCCAAGTAAATGTGGTCAATTTTGGCTTTGACGAAACAGTGAAATTTATCGCTCTGCGGCTCAGTTAAAATTGGCTACGATAGGTTTGGAAAGTGAAAAAATAATTTCACGAAGGCTGTGTGAAAATACACTGGGGTGGGTTCAGACACGGCAATTCTAAAAAGCGTCACTTAGCCTTGGCAATATATCCATCGGTAATATAAACAGCCCATGAGCTATGCGTGGCGCTGTGGAATATTCCTAATTACAGTCAATTGACTACGATTCGTGATTTCTTTCTTTATTCAATTCTTTCTTCCCTTTTTAAAAAATATTTGAATTTGACGAATTGACTGATTTCAGTTAATTCACTGAGAATTTACAGGTCTAGTATTGGGTATTTAATGGCCAATGCCCATAAATATCAAGTCACTATTTCAGGTAAGGTAAGTTATAATGATCTAGCACCAGAGGAGTAAACCATTTCATCCACACCTCTTCAGATATTTATCTCCTCAAGAGGGCATTTATTTTTCACTCATTTACTTCATCCAGACAGATTGAACTGGATTCTAAAAAAAGCCTATAATTATAGTCATTGTTCTACCTGGCAGGGCAGGCAAGAAGTGCTCTTTTCTTCATGACATAAGGAAAGCAACGTTTTCTGAAAAAGAATATTAAAGTGTTTTAACTTACCTTCTTGGTAAACTTGGTGGTTTTGATTTCAATGAAAGCTGCCTGGATTGCCTTCATGTAACTCTTACGACTGCTGAATGTCACACGACCAGAACCTAGATTGATACGTCAAATTTGAATGAAAATGTTTTCTATTCAGGAATTATACGGTGAGCAGCTGAGTTTAAACATTCTTTAGCTTGAATTTTAGATATTAGATAAAGAGTTTATATTGGCTGACAGCTGATATTCTAGAGAACCTATGGTATGAATATAAATAACAAAGGATAGTAGTAGTAGTAGTAGCAAGCCTCGCAGTCCGAATGACGCTTGCTGAGAATTGTGTGATTCAGTCATGGTCGATAAGTATAGCTGCTCTCTCCATCCATGTTGTAAATTTTCCATTGAAATAGAATAGATTGAATCATCATTGAATCTCTTCCTACCAATGCAAATGTTGCTGCTTGAAGCCCGAAGAAATAAATAATAGTCAAATTAAATGGACTATTTGAATTTAGTGTTTCATTCATCTTTTTTTTTGACAAAGGGAAAACTCGAAACAATCAAATTGAAGCTTCTATTCCATATGACTATTATTGTTATTTATTTCCACTTACCAATGGGATATCTGTGTTTGTCTGTGTCGATGCCAGACTCAACCACATTCCCAAACAAGTCGGCCATGATGATTCCAAGGGCTTCGGCTGTCAACATCCCATGTAAGGCCCCGACAAAGACGGTACGGTTGGAGTCGAGACGTTGAGTGGGCTGGAAGGAATACTTGCTGTCTGAGACAACCCATGGAATCACTTGGACCTGGAGAAGAAAGATTCTCATATTAAAAACTTTAAAACTTGGGCTTTTAAATAGCGCCGCATCACTAAATGTCCTTAAATCACTTAAAAGAGTATCAGACATGATCACACAGCTTGGATGGACTCCATTAGAAGACAGACGGAAAGAACAACAACAAAAATTTTTTGTTCAAAATCACAAACAAAATGACAGCCATTTCACCAGAACCACTAGACATACAACAAAATTCACGTATTCAAAGAAAAACCCTCTCAAAAGCACTAAAACACCAACAGATTTTTCTGAAATAAAGACCAATGTTCTTTTTTCAAGTTGATTTCAGCAATGTGACTTTCAGATTCCTAACAATTATAATTTTTATCTTTAGACTTCTGCCGTTAGGCCTATTCAAAAAGGTGTGTTTTTTGCATAACAATAGCTTAATCCCTTGACGGCTAATAGCGTCCTGTTTCGGCCGGCCGTTAGAGACCCTGTGATTGGTCAAAGACTTTGGGACGCTTGACTCTATAAGAATAGACAGTGGTGGTGGATCAAAGCGGGAACATTTTTAATAATAATAATTATTTCGCATCAGAAAAAATAACTCTGATGTTCATATCTCCCTATTACAATAAAATTGCTACCACAAATGACAAAATTGGCCCACAAATAAGTTTACAATAATTGTCATCAAAGGATTTTTTTAAATACCAGCCGTACTTTTTTTCAGATTTTTACCAAACAAAGTGCAAAGTCAATGATTTTCACCCGTAAATAAAATAAGATCTACATCGCTATTTCTACTTTTTTTTTTTTGTCGCACATTTACACAAATCAAAGCTGAAAACAACCAGTGAAACTGACAGCCTGCCATTTCCTTCACAACGATTGGATTTTACTTACTGAGTCCAGTCTTGACTACCCGGCCCATGAATATTTGGCCGTTGTCGGTTTTTGTCGGGTTGACTCTTACAGAGTTAAGGAATGTTAGCTTTGAAATATTCACTTACAAGATCAAAGAATTTACTGTCATCACTTTTACCCTAATCTAATTATATTTCGAGAAAAAATGTGGAGTTAAAAAAGAATTTAATTGAATTAGGCTTATAAAATGGCTTAAAACACGGATGTAAACATATTTTGCTGACATCAAGTTCTTGGGTAAATTTGTTTGATGATAGCCATGATGATGTGTTGGCCGTGGTGAATGAAGGGACACGTTTTGCCGAAAGGTTGCCAAAAAGTCTTTAGCGTGGAAGTCTGAAGGATGGTCGGGTATAAACTCTCCAGGGATTGTTAAAGGTTCTCCGTATACTAATTCAGCTGGAGAATGACCGATATCATCCTTAGGTGCAGTTCTTAAACCAAGCAGAACCCAAGGTAGTTCATCCACCCAATTTGGAGTTATTAGACGAGCTTTGAGGGATGATTTCAAGGACCGATGAAACCGTTCAATCATGCCGTTGGACTGAGGGTGATACGCAGTTGTATGATGAATCTGCACACCAAGTTGACTGGCCATCTGTTTCCATAGCGTGGATGTAAATTGTGAGCCCCTGTCAGAAGTCATATCAACAGGAATACCAAACCGCGAGATCCAATTGGAGATCAGGGCTTTTGCACATTCTTCTGTTGTTGTGGTTTGTAACGGTATTGCCTCAGGCCATCGGGTGTTCCTGTCAATTATAGTAAGGAGATGGGTGAACCCCCTTGACTGAGGTAATGGTCCAACGAGGTCAATGTTTATATGTGAGAATCGCTTTCCTGGGACATGGAATGTTTCTAACGGTGCTCGTATATGTTTTTGAATTTTCGAAGATTGGCAGTTGTGACATTGCTTAACCCATGCTGACACTTCTTTCTTAAGACCATGCCAGATAAACTTCTTGCTGATAAGTCTGACTGTGGCCTTAACTCCAGGATGACTCATATTGTGAATAATTTCGAAAACCGGTCTTCTGAAGTCGGTAGGAACGAAGGTCTTGGGTAGCCAGTTGAGATGTCACAAATTAACTCTGGACCCGAGTCAACGGATGTTTTGACGATTTTGAGGCTTGTTAATGCAGTTTTGTAAGCCTGTATGTCAATGCTATTTTCTTGGGATTCTGCCATAGCTTGATAGTCGATGCCAATTGAGACTGAGTTTGTAACTGCTCTTGAGAGACAATCTGCGACAGTGGTGTTTTTTCCAGAAATGTGTCGGATGTCAGTTGTGAACTCGGATATGGCAGATAAGTGCCTTTGTTGACGAGCTGACCATGGTTCAGTTGATTTGGACATGGCATGGATTAATGGTTTATGGTCAGTAAAAATAGCGAATTGTCTCCCTTCAATGATGAAACGGAAATGACGGATGGCTAAGTGAATACCAAGCAACTCCCTATCAAAGGTACTGTATTTCTGTTCAGGTTTACGTAACTGCCTGCTGAAAAATGCCAATGGTTCCCAATTACCTTGATGATTAAGTTGTTCAAGGACAGCGCCCACAGCTTGGTCGGAGGCGTCAGACGTTAAAGCGAGGGGCGAGTTCAAGCAAGGATGGGCTAACATTGTAGCGTTACTTAGTGCATTTTTACCGTCAGTAAAGGCTTTCAACATTTCTTGCGTCCACGTAAGTGCTTGACGTTGTTTTTTGACTTTCAAAGCACTATATAGGGGTCGAAGTATTTCAGCTAGTCTCGGAATGAAACGATGGTAAAAATTCAACATCCCGAGGAACTCTTGAAGTGACTTGATGGTTTTTGGTTGTGGAAATTGTTTAACAGCCTCAATTTTTGTCGCCATTGGGACAGATCCAGAATGCGAGATGTGATGGCCAAGGAAGTTAAGAGATCTCACACCGAAAAGACATTTCTCAAGACGGATAACGAGGCCTTGGTTTCTAAGTCTTTCGAATACGATTTTGAGATGTTCCATGTGTTCTGCCTCAGTTGAACTTGCAACCAGAATGTCGTCTAAATAACAAAATACGCAGTCTAAATCTTGTAAAATGGAGTCCATTAAACGTTGGAATGCTTGTGCTGCATTTTTTAATCCAAATGGCATTCTTAAGAACTCCCAAAGGCCGAAAGGGGTTATCACTGCCGTTTTTGGGACGTCTTCTGGAGCGACTGGAATTTGGTGGTATCCTCTGACAAGGTCGATCTTCGAGAAGATGATCTTACCGTCTAAGTTTGCTGTAAAATCATGATGTGTGGGACAGGATATCGATCTGGTATAGTAGCATCGTTAAGTCGACGAAAATCTCCGCAGGGACGCATTGTGCCATCAGCCTTGGGGACCATGTGTAATGGGGAAGCCCAAGGGCTCTTTGATTTTTGAATTATGCCCATTTTCTCCATTTCCAAAAATTTTTTTTTGTACACAAGAGTTTTTCTGGAGCCAGGCGACGAGCACGTGCGAATACTGGGCGACCTTTGGTTGTGATGAAATGTTGCACGCCATGTTTCACAGTTGCCGTTGAAAATGTTGGTTGACGTAGTTCTGGATAGTTATTCAATAATTTTCTGAATGTATTGCAGTTCGGCTCGAGTGGTGAGAGTTCGGCGTTTGCGCAAACTGAACTTACTGAACAAGGTACGTGCGAAAACGTTTCAGCGTCGATAAGGCGTCGACCACGAATATCCACAAGCAGATTATGATGACGTAGAAAATCTGCTCCAAGTAGGGGACGTTTGACATCAGCTTTGATAAGTCGTGCATTGAATGAACGCGATCCAATACGTATGTTAGTTTCGAAGCATCCGTATGTTTTTATTGTAGAACCATTAGCAGCTTGTAATGCGAGATCAGTGGAACCCAAGCTTTTGTCTGGCGCAGAGGCGGGTGTGACAGATACTTGAGCTCCAGTATCTACTAAAAAACGTCGGTTTGAATTTTCATCGACGACGATGAGTTGGAGATTTTTTGATGTGGGCGCGTTGGCTGAGTAAGAATCCGGGTCGACAGCAGAATTTACTGTTGACCCGGCTTGGCGTTTCCCTGGTTCTTCTTGTTTTTCTTAAATGAATTGAAGAGTTTGCATGTTTGTGCACATCGACGGGCATTTGAACCAAAACGTTGATGGTACCAGCAGAGGGAATCTATTTCACTGGTCATGGTTGGTGTGTCAACTTCACAAGTAGTATGAGAAATTGAAAAGGAGTTAGAGTTTGAGTGAGCAGCGTAGAAAAAATTGTCAGCTTCTCTGGCAAGTGCCCTGTAATCATCCAGGTTGGACGAGTTTGCTAATGGAAGTCTGATGTTTGCTGAAGTTGTCTTAAGAATAACTGTCTGAAGAGCAGACAGGGCTTGTGTTTGCCGAGGAGCACTAACATCCTGTCCATTAACTCAGATGGCTTTAAGTCGCCCAAACCATTCATGTTGAGTAGAGATTCCGCTCTCTCTGTTTCTGAAAGGCCGAACGCAGACAGCAGGAAGTTTTTCAGTATTTCATATTTACCTTCCTTGGGTGGTGATGATAGAATAGCAAGGGCTCTAGTTGCTGTGTCTGAGTCTAAGGCAGCCACTACATAGTAGTACTTTGTTTCATCGCTTGCTATATCGCGTAAGGCAAATTGTGCCTCGCTTTGTGCAAACCACGCTGAAGGACAAGTGGTCCAGAATGTGGGCAATTTCAATGCTACGGCGTCGATAGACATGTTTATTATTATTATGTTCTTGTGAAGAGTTGAACTGGTAAATAGTAATAATAATAATATATACCTATCTCAAGTTGTTTTAAGTCGGGGTCACCAATGTAGCATCTACTTTACTGGAAACAACAAACAGTGAAAGCAATGTGTAGTGAATTTTATAAATTTAGTGAGTTCTCTCGTGTTTACGTTTTTGTCTGATCTGGCGTGTAGAGTAGTCTTGCAGTTAGCAGTATGTGGTAAGTCTTCGTAGTTCGTAGGAAACGGAGATCGCCACAAGATTACCATTTTACAGTTCTAAATTGAAGATGTAACCAATTTGATATATCTAGCTGCTGACAATCAATGCCGTTATGACATCTCATGACAACCATACCTCTTTAGACCTCATCCTGCGTGAAGAAAGCTTGTAGAAGTATTCACCATTACTGAAGTCATGGGTGGAAGCCTGAAGCAATGACCGGACCGATTTCTCACTGTCAAACAGCAGGTACACATAACCTGGGTCAAAGCAAGGTGTTAAATCATCTCAATTATTGACAAGTTTATCATTACTTTAATACCTGTCAATTCTATATGAAAACAACAAATAGACAGCTCTTGTCAAAAAGAATGAAAGAGAAGACCCAACAGTAATACGACCTCTCCCATAAGTAGCAATAAATGAATGATTCCAAAATTATAATCGTACATAATTTTTCATTATATGGTTAAAATGGATAAGGACAAAGACTGAGAACACAAAAAAAAAAAAAAAAAAAAAAAAAAAATTTAAAAAAAAAAAAAAAAAAGCCAATGCAAACAAATGCATGATCCCTAAACATGTAATTACATGAATGCAGTATTCTATATTTTGCACAATACAGTTGCTATTGATGGATTGCTGACAGAATGGTTGATTGTTTGTTTGTTTTTAAAGGTTTTACGGTGCTTGCAACACATTGAGGTCATATCAGCGCCCGTAAAAAGGAAGAAAATTGGATGGTAAAAAGTTCCAGAATTACAATTAAAGCACCCAAGAAAAAGTAAGACATTGGGGAACTGGGAACAAATAGGGATCAGATGTAGATTCCAAGAGCATACCACCAATGTACTTAGTTTGAGATCACCAATAAGTCTCATCCAGACACAAGCACAAAATCTCAACAAAGAGGAACACACTCAAATGCTTACATTATACATTCAAAATAAATATAATATTACATAACAAAGAGATGATTTACAAGGAAAAAAATATATCTCCCAAAACAATAACTATGCATTTGACTGTTTCCTCCCAGCCAGGGCCAGGACAAAACCAAGTAATCTCATTCCAAGACAAAGACAAAAAGAATGTTGGAAAACAGATATAAGGGGATAGAAGACAACAGTATGTACCACCCTGCCCACTTTGGGAGGTCAGGAACCCCACCCAGAGAATGGTTGAAAAACTAGTTCAGGAATATTGGACATTAATGACAAGTGGTGGAAAATTAAATGTTTCCATTTATGAATTCACCTGCACGAGCAAAATATATCAAAAGCATCCAAATGAAAGTGCAATCGTGGTAAAAATGGAAACTTTAATATCTATTTATGCACAGCGCAGGTGATGCAAAAAGTAATCCCATAGATGAGCCAAGCAATATAAAATGATTTTTTATTTAAAAACAGGATATTGTGACAGAAGATGTGGAATGTCGCCCTTGTTGTTTAAGATATGAGCAAAAAAAGTGAATATAAAGTGTAGGAAAGAAGTTTCATGTAATGAAATACCTGAAACCTCTTCTTGGCGGTGTTTTACTCTTGCCTCTCGCTTTTGTATCACCACCCTATTTTGTTCAATAATCACCGCAACATTCCAATACAATATGGCCGCGCTCTCAATAGCATACAAGTCCACATTAAACAGATTGGCAGGTGACCTTGTTCCTGAATTGCACGCAATTCAGATATTTGGAAAATTTTAACTGCATTCTAGTCGGGAAGAATGTTCTGTCCATTTCCACTGACCTCAATTATACAAATTATTTCAACACGAAGCATATTTTCTCAGGTCATCAACATAAATAAATGAAATTGGTACCCACCATCCTTTCCAGGCCACTCAACTTTGAGGTGTCCAAACTTGTTGAAGGCTGTCTGTAAACCAGCTGTATTGGACAAGAAATTATGGGAAAAAGGTATTAAGATTTCAACTGTTGCTTCAGAGGCCAACTGGGTAGGGAATCTGTTGTGTGTAATATGAATATGTGAGTGAGTTTGTGTGTGTGTTGTGAAATTCCTAAATGTGAGTGAGTTTGTGTGTGTGTTGTGAAATACCTAAATGTGAACTGTAGTCTGGATCCTCAGGGCTACTACAACGCCCACGAAAAAGAAAAAGAAAAAAATAATTGGAGGACTGAGCCAAGTTTGTCTCATTATAATACAGAATAAAACTAAAATGAGCAGACTATACTGTGGTCTGTAACAGTTCCAAAATGCTTTTTTTATTATCTCTCATTCGTCTTTAGTGTTTCATTCATTGTGTTAAGTTGATAAAGGGGATCCCTTGAACGTCCACATTATGTTTTCTTTGATTAAGTTTCCATTCAATTTCCTATCATTTATTTCTTCGAGCTTCCAGCAGCAACATTTTCATAAAGCCAAAAGAGTCAGGTTGAGAAAAAATGCAATGCAGTGGTGACAATGAGATGCGTTCAAAGGAATGATTGATGCTTTGCAGTCATGACCTGTATAGCTTAAGTGATTACAGTATATGTTATTGAATAAAAGATAGTGTTTTGGTGATAGAGATTGACAGATACATTAAAAAATCTACACTTTTTTAAATACAAACCTGAATTTCCAACAAACAAAAAAAGTTCCTGTCAGTACCTACTGCAGTTTTATGTCTTGTCACCTAAAATGCTTTAAAACAAAGTAATGTTGTCAAGCATGACCACATTTATGAAAATAAAAAAAACTGAGCATTTATTTAGAGCAATAACCAGTAAACGTGTTCAAAGCATTTACAAGAGGTTCCTAGCCAACAGCAACACTTAACATATTCCAATTCTTTTCAGACAAAAACAGCGCCGTTTATGGCCAACTACTCATTTTACACCTGAATACAGTGAGAAAATGTTAATAAAGATGAGCCTTTTCCAAGGACTCAACAATGCTCCGATCTGAAAGAGAGTGTCTATACCATACACTCATTTATATATGAGTAGTATTTTACCGATGTCCAATCCAAATTATATTTTTGGGGAGAAAATTTCTCCCTTTCCTTAAAAACTATACATACAGATTAAACTGATTTATCAGGTAGTTGTTAATGTCATGTATACTCACACTCTGTGATGTCCCAAGGGACACCTCCAAGAAACACCTTGCAGGAGTAGACGGGGTTCTTGTGGTTACGAGGGGGGAGGTGGCCACTCCACGTACAACTTGCCTCACTCACCGCTGGAGAGAGGAACAAAATTATGGAAATATTATGACACCCAATTTTACCCTTGGGAGTTTACTTAACTTTGTTATACATTCATGCATAGAGATAATTGTTTCAAAATATTTTGTGTTTGCATAATTGCAGTGTGGCTTAGTTTGATTTTAGTAAAGTGGTAAAATCCCTTTAAAATGACTTTCAATGTGATTGTGAAGATTCTGTTCAGAAAATAACTAGAAAATCAAACTGATGCAGTCATAAATGAATTTCAAAGCCGTAAACATAAACTAAAATCTGACTCACCTCATCATGACATCGGTTACATTAGCGCTAATATTAGTCCCAACAATTTCTATTTATAACAATAATGAATAACAGAATTGGAATAAGTTCCAATGAAAAGTAATTCTTTGACCATTTGAGTACAATTTCCAGATTTAAGAGGAAAATGACAATACTGGCCAAAAATGGCTTAATTTAATTCACTGACTACCTGGCATTAAAAAAAAAATATGCATTGAATACAATACTTTTTTTTTGCATCACTGAAACAAATATCACTGAAACTCAGAATTATTCAATTCTGACAATATTTGAACATATATACATAATATAAATGGGTAGTTGATTGAAATTAACAGAAAGAATATAAAATGAAAGACTGAATGATGATAACCCCCCAGACACTAACAGATTGTAATGAAGTGAAAATTGTGACCCATCTCAATATGGTATTGTCAACCGACATTGAAAATTGAATTTTATAAAGATTAAATCATAAAATTTGAGCTATGTTAAATGATTTACTTCATGCATGGTCGAGAAAAATGAAAGTAAATTCTTATTTTTGTGAATCTAACAATATTGCCTATAAACCCAGCTCTCTTCATATGGGTAATCTAGGCTTAACAAAAACAAGATTGATTCAATAGATCACATTTGATATTAGCCTAAGTATGGAGTTATTTATTTACAAATGCAATCCCTCATTTACTGTGAATTAAGTTCGTTTCCTCTTTTTTGATTTCTCCATTAACAGCCACCGATTTTTTGTTTATTCACCTGCAGCATTCCGATACAATCTGGCAGCCCTCTCAATAGCGTACAGGTCCACATTGGACACATTGGAAGGTACTGGTGTGCCTGATTTGGCACGACCACTGCTGCTGGAACTCCCATCCAGAGATGATGGCTGCTTTTGTCGCACAATTTGACCTCTGAGATTGAAAATATATAATCAACAAAACAATGATGAAGCCTTGATAAAAAGTTCCTGAACCTTAATAAAACTGAATAAATCTGTAACACTGTCCCTCGGATGCAAGATTTGAAGCATAATCATCAGTTCAGTACTTTAGAAAAGGTATCTATTTTTTCAACTCTTTACTCTCACATTGATACCGACCATTCGTTTGCGAAGATTGGACCGCTGCTCAAACATCTTATCTATTCAACACCCCCCCCCCCCCCCCCCACCTTCAGGAACTTTTCCCCTCGCCCTCAAACTGTTCCACAACAACTTTCTACTACTACTACTACTACTATTACTTTTCTGCTACAATTACTACTACTACTACTATTTATTGTATTACTCCCGTCTCCTTCACAAGCTGACCTCTCAATTGTCCTGATTACACCCCTGGGACTCCCTAACCACTATCCACGCCGCACTAACGTTTCATTCATACTCCCAACCATCATCGAATACAGACAATACAAGTTGAATTACATTTTCTTATTTTTTCCCACGTTAATTTGTTTATTGTTGTGCTGATGAAGGTTTTGTACCCAAAATGTCCATTGTCTGTATTGTTCCCATCCGAAGCCTCTCCATTTTCACTTTCATTCGTATTTTTTTTTAGAAAAGATTGTGTTGTACAATTAAAAAGAGATCCCCATAGTATAAAAAAACCCCAACTATATTCACCAATTTGCTCTAGATCCATTTGGAAATCCAGATTTGGCTGAAGAATTCAAAATTAGGTCATCGAAAATAAAATTCAATTTTACTGGTTTCTTCACCAGATTAAAAAATTGTCAATCACTTAAAATGGCTTTATGGAAAAATACAATCTATTTCTATGAGACAGATCTACTCTTTATTGCCTTGGGGCAGTCATTTATTTACCTCCTCACCAGAGTTGACCCATCTCCATTGCTGGATGAGGTTCCCGACTGTTCACTGTCAATGTTGAGACGGCCCTGAAAAATAAACATGATTTCCTGATAGATTATTTGCACAAAGTATCTTACGATGAAACCCTGAATAACTTTTTGGCAGCAAAATAACAGCGTTTCAATGTGTAGGAGAATTTGTTTGTATTTAAAGGTCTTAAGGCACTTGCAACACTTTCAGTTACATCAGCACCGATTAAAAGGAATAAAATGGGATGGTAAAAATTCTAGAATTGTAATTAAAGCACCCAAGAAAAAAACAAAGGGGAAATGGCTCCAACAGGGAACAGATGTAAATTCCAAAAGCATACCATCAATGTTCTCTGAGATCACCTAAAAATCTCATCCAGAAACCAGCACAGGACCCAACTAAAAGGAATATACTCAAATGTTTACAAGATATGTGCAAAACAAAAATATAATGATCAGTATATAACAGATTATTTACCAAAAAAAAATATATTGCGTCCCAAAGCAAACACTATACATTTGACTGTTTCCCTCTCAGCCAAGAACTCCGGCAAGGGCCAGGACAAAACCAAGTAATCCTCCCATTCCAGGACAAAGACAGAAAGCAACTACATATAGAAAACATATAGGGGGATAGAAGACACAGCTAGTAACCTCATGCCCACCATGAGAGGTCAGAAGACCCCATCCAGTGTAGGAGAATGCTAAAACATGAAAACCTACAATTCAGTTCAGTCAAGGGTTCTGTAATGTATAAGATGGGCACAAAAGACCTTTGAACTTTAACAATGGGCAGAGAAGACCTTTCAATGTTTATATGAACATAGAGGTTCTTTCAATGTTTATAGTGGACATAGACCTTTGAATTTGTCAATGAAAGTTGTTTCTTTTAGTTTAAATGCATATTGCTTTTAACACTTCAAGATCGTTTCAGTACCTAAGAAAAGGAAGATAGTATACAACACAAGGAAGGACGGGTTTAAAGCTGCCTCCGTTAAATCCTTGGTTGTCCAAGATAAAGGATGAAAAGGGGAATAATGAGATACCAATAGAAGTCTATCCCTCTGTCAAGCCAAAGGCCACCCAAAGTTTTACACAGACAATAACGTGGGACCTTTGCTGAAATAGAAATTTCTGATACTGTTTTGTTTTGCGTGTAAGGGTTTTATGGTGCTTGTAGTATATATTTTTATAGGTCATTTTTAAGCCATGAAATGATGGTTGTAAATAGTAGTTTTTCTAAAAAAGAGGCACTTTGGAAAAAATTCTTTATGCTCATACAGTAAAAAAAGATGATTTACCTGGCAAATATTTAACCGAAAAACTTTTTCACGTGGATCTCCTGGCAAGAGCATGGACAAAACTACGTCACTTCACTCAAAGCCACATAGAAATGGAATATTGAAGACCCTACCAATAGCCCCAAAAATCATCCCCCAATCTATAATTATTTATAATAGGATTAAGTTCTTGATTCTTTCTACCTGAAAAGATCACTGGTGTAGCCACAGCATTCTTTTGTGTTGTTAAGGTAAAAAAATTAATTAAAAAATCAATGTTATATAGGATTTTGAACAGGTACCCTTTGTTGAGAGGCCAGTAACAAACCCTGAGTCACAGGGCTTAATATGAAATGTACATATTTTATACCCCTAATAAACTTATCCATTATTTGCCAATTCAAACTTACCAAGATATCCAATAGAGCAGGGTCATCTGCCTGGTAGTGGCCATTATGTTGTTGGGTCACAGCTGTCGGAGCAGAAGGGGCTGCTGATACTGGTATAGACATTCCCCCGTTCCCAGCACTAATTCTTCTATGGATCACTGGCGTTGTTGCCACATTGTTGGAAGCTAACATTGAATCCTGCTGCTGTTGCTGTTGATGGTAGTGGTGTTGCTGTGGCTGCGTCTGTTGCTGCAGAGGCGAAACGGGAGGCGTGAGGGAAAGGGGTGTCTGGGCCATCTGTGTGGCGGCCATGGCCTGTTGATATTTCATCCCATGCGTTTGCTGGTGACGGGTCAAGAGATTGGAGTAAAGCTTCTTCTCTATAGGGGACAAGCCTGTTGCATCACTTTGTGGGCTGATGGGAGAGGGGAGAGGGTCTCTGGATGGGATGGAGATTGAGAACAGGATTATAATGTAATTTGTAAGTTTTAGTTTTTAGTTTAAAGACTTTTATATTTTTTACAATTTAAGTCTTATGGAGCTCTTCCCTTACAAGTAAAGGGACAGGTATCAGCACGAGGTGCATTCCAACTTTTTTTCTAACTCCTCAATTCATTCAGTGTTTAGTGGTGTAACAAATGACTGACCAACTTGCCTTAATTGAATAATAATAATAATAACAATAATAATAATAATAATAATAATAATAATAATAATAATAATAATAATAATAATAATATAATAATAATAATAATAATAATAATAATCATGATGATGATAATAATTAATAATAGACTATAGTGTATAGTATCCTCAGACATAAGTTCTTGGTGCTTTACATCAACACAAATTTTCAATATATTACATATTAAAAAGAAGACAGGGTTTTAAGGATTTCTTGAACTCAAGATAATGATTTGGACTCCCGAATGCTTTTCAAAATGGTGTTTCCTACAGACAGACCAAAATGAGAAAAGTACACTTGTCTTCGCCTTTGTACAAATGCGTGGGACAGCCAAACCGGTGGGTTCATTGGAGGATTGTCACGATCGAGTTTCAAATATTTCTTAAGGAGTTCTGTAAGGTGGGAAAGGGGCATTGTTTTCCATACTGCTAAATGCTTTGAATTTGACCCTCTTCTCAACAGGCAGCTGGTGTAATCTTTGAAGTTTATGTATGTTTGTTTTTAAGGCTTTACGACGCTTGCAACACATTAAGTCTTATCAGGCCAGTGAAAAGGAAGAAAATGGGATAATAAGTTCTAGAGTTACAATTAAAGCACTCAAGAAAAGGTAAGACAAAGTCGAATTGGTTCAAATAGAAAACAGATGTAGATTCCAAGCGCACACTATCAAAGTACTTAGTTTGAGATCACCTAAAAGTCATCCAGACACAAAATCTTTGAAGCAGAGGTGTAAAATAATTCAACGGCTATAAGCCGACATAAAGCAATTGGACAAGTCTAATAAGAGACCAAATAATCCTTAACACAGATGGTCCCTGAGCAAAAGGATTAGAAAAACCTATTGTATCCAGGCTTGCCACGCTTAAACAAGGATGGTCAGATATCACAAGTTTGTCAAATTGAATCAAGGTCGCGATTTCCAATGGTGGTTAATGGATTTTAAAAATCTAGCCAATCAAAATCAATCCGCAAGGTCTATTTCTTGGTTAATCCTTTAAATAATAATAATAATAATAATAATAATAATAATAATATTAATAGTAATAATAATAATAATAAAGTAATATTTCAGAGCGAATACCTCAACTTTAATATTATTTTCACTCTATCATGTATAGACTTGACAGGGAATCCCATTGACCAAAATAATACCATGCATGTGAAGTATTAACTCATTTCTCTACTTTACGACATTTAGTTAACTTGGCACATTAAATATATCTGCCATGTTGATTTTCATGTGATCAAAAGCTGAAATGGATGTCACTGATCAAAAGCAATTTGAGCAAATTAAAGTTTTTTTTGTGGTTACCACTGAAAAATTGATAAACCTAATTTTTAAAAATGTGTTCCAAGTCTCATCTTTATGCTTTTAACTCTCTCATGTTACCAATGAATAAGCAATCAAACAAATTTTGATTATGTTAAATGCAATAGAGTCAAAGATGAAGTGAATCCAAATCAAACTTTTTAAACGTCAAAATTAGTCAAATGAAGCACAAGAAAAGAACAAAAGAGAAGTTACAACAACAGTCCAAAATATAACAAAATAAAATAAACCTACTGCATGGGGGATGGGAAGACATTTTGATAGAGGAGTTTCTCAATCGGCAACAAGGACCCCTCATCTATGGCTGTGTAGGGACTGGAGAGAATAAAAAGAGTATCAAGTCATAAAATACAAACAAGAAAACTGACTGAAAAATTTATACATTTCTGCACATGCCTGTGAAGCATGAGACATTAACAAAACAATCCGCAATACAATATCAATGGCTTTCATAGCAACAAAATTAGGTCATTTAAGCGTCAATAAAAAGGAAAAAAAATGGGCGAGTCAAGAAATTCTAGATTTGCAATTAAAAGCACACAAGAAAAGTAAGACAAAGGGGAATGGTACAAATAGTGAATAAAGTTAGATTCCAATAGCATACTATCATTACGCATAGTTTGAGATCACCTAAAAGTCTCATCCAGCAACAAGCACAGAATCCCACTAAGACGAACACACTCAAATGCTTACATCATACATTCAAAACAACAAATATAACAATACTTAACTATACATTTGACTGTTTCTCTCCGAAGCAAAGACTGACAAGGGAAAGAACAAAACCAAGTAATCTCATTCCAAGACCGACAAAAAGCATGTTGGAAAACAGAATATAGGGGTATAGAAGATATAGTCAGCGACCTTCCTGCCCACTATGGGAGGTCAGGAACCCCACCTGAAACAGGTGGTGGCTAAGTATAATCACCGAGGTTGACACATGAACTTGAAACAAACTTGTTTGTTTTTATGTTTTTAAGGGTTTTCCGCGCTTGAAACACATTTAGGTCATATCAGCGCCAGTAAAATAGGAAGAAAATTGGATAGTAAAAAGATATACAAAAGTAAGACATAGAGGAAATGGTTCAAAGAGGGAACAGATGTAGAGCACACTATCAGAGTACTTAGTTTGAGATCACCTAAAAGTCTCACCCAGACACAAGTACAGGTCCCCACTCAAATGTTTACCAATCATAAATAATATGTAAACAAAATGTAATACAGTGCATAACAGAGATGATTTACAAGGAAAAAAATATCTCCCAAAACTAACTATACATTTGACTGTTTCCCTCTTAGCCAGGGTCAGGACAAAACCCAAGTAATCTCATTCCAAGACAAAGACGGAAAGCAAGTTGGAAAACAGATATAAGTGGATAGAAGACAAAGGACCTCCCTGCCCACTAAGGGAGGTCAGGAACCCCACGCAATTGCAACAAACTTTTCTTTTGACCCCATGCTCATAATAAGCAGGAGATGCTTAAAGATATACTTTGGGCATCTCAAGCCTGATGGTTTAGTGAGGCGCACTCTTATGGCTCTCACCAAAGGAGGCTCAGTCTATCCAGAGGGCTCCCTTTTCATGGATGTGGAAAACAAAAATCTCTCTGAACTTGAACATTTGGCCAAACACAAAAGGTGTGGATAAAATTACTTGAGGGCATAAACCACTTATCATAACCAGGCCTGTTTATGCTCACTCTTTCAAAGTCTGAAAATGTCCGGTCTTTATGTTCATAACAATTAATGTGTAATACATACTGTTTTTTCGGGTGCATCAATTGCAGTGATATCCGTATTGTGATCGATGCAAGTCTCAGGCATTAAAAAAATCTTGATAAGTAATCCATAACAAAAAGAACTGATGAAAACAATTTCAACTTACTTTATATTTTATCTAGGACAGGGAAACAGTTATGATAACGCCATTTTAAAGAAAAAAAATTTAAAAATAATCGAGGCGGATTTGTACATTGAGTAAATGCATTATTTGTAATTCAATTTTTCAGCCTTTTGGGCTGAAATTTGGTCTCAGCTCCAAATCATAACAAAGATAGATAACAAACATCATGCGGATTTCAGATCCTTGACCAGTTATCTCGAATGATGAAAGTGGTTTCACGATGCAGGGCGCAATCCCCATCAGTAAAACCCATTAGCAGAAATTACTTATTTCCGAATTTTCCTGATAGTCTAAAATTAGACTGACATGATTGTCTCTTGTAGGTACCCTACTAACATAATAGAATGCAATATGTGTGTCGGTGTATGTGTGTGCTGTTTACACTTATGATCTCGTTATTTCAAAAGATTTCTATTAAACTTATTACATTGTGATCTAAAAACATTACTTGTGACAATTTTCAGTTTGACTAACAACATTTAAATACATTCACTTGGGAGTGGGATAGCCAATAACAGTGTTCCTTTCTTGGTTATTTTCTGGTCTTTGATCGGATTGGTGGTTTGTCCTAGTATACCTTTAAAGATCTTCAGCTTATGCTCGCTCCTTTTCTCTCCAATGGTATCCAGTTGCCCTCTGCCACGTGTTTGTTACACTGTTGTCATAGGTGTTATTAACAATTCTGCAGACCAGCTTTTGGACTTTTCCATGCTAATTTATGACTTCCCTCATCCGGGGGTCCCACACACTGCAGCTTCATTTCAAACTGGGTCTTATCAGTGTGGTAATTGTAACAGGCTCGGAAATATGCAATTCACTTTGTTTTTATGTGTTTTATAAGTACCAGAGACATAATTTTAGCACCCGTAAGAAGGAAGATGATGGAAAGGGAAAACAATTTTTTATATCTACCTATCGCGTGTCAAGACTTACACCTCAAGCCCATGAGCAACCTCTACCAAGAAATTAGAGGAAACAAATGGAAAATAACATTCATGAAGGCAAAACATGCTCTGAATAATGAGGGTTCAGAAAATTTGTTCCAAGGAAGAGTGGCATCTCACGGAAACCACTGTGCTTGCATTCAGTTCTTACCCAATATTGGATCCAATGTTAGATGACTGTCTGATAGATCGGTGTCCTTGTCCACCTCCAGCGATTGGTGTGTATGCATTGGCGGTCAGAAGGGCAGCTGTGTCTTGGTATGCCATCTCAGTCACTGGCTGGTATGTGCCTGATCAACGAATCCATTTAAAATTAAGGTGAATGGAGATGCAAAAATATTTATTTCCATGATCCTCATCTCTAATGTCACTTTTAACTTCATCCAAAAATTATATCAGTAATAATCAAGAAAAAAAATCTATGTGTTCAAATTATTACTTTGAGTAATACAAATTGAAGCCATTGTATTTAAGAAACTTTACTGAGCTGAAAACATAGGTAATCCCTTTGAATCCATTTTAAAATATCAAAACAGTGAAAAATCCTCTTCTGTTTGTTTTTAAGGGTTTTACAGCGCTTGCAACACATTTAGGTCATATCAGCACCAGTAAAACAGAAGAAAATTGGATAGTAAAAACATTCTAGATGTACAATTAAAAGTACTTGAGGAAAAAGACGAAAGGAAATGGTTCAAATAGGGAACAGATGTAAATTCTAAGAGGACACGATCACTGTACTTAGTTTGAGATTACCTTTGTCTCAACGACACCAGTACAAGATGCTACTGAGGGATATACTCGAATGTTGACAAATCATATGTTAAAAAAAAAATAACAGTACATAAAAGAGATGATTTACAAGGAAAAAAATATCATCTCCCAAGACTATAATTATACATTCAACTGTTTCCCTCCCAGCCAAGGACTTCGGCCAGGGTCAGAATAAAACTTAGTAATCTCATTCCAAGACAAAGACAGAAAG
Source organism: Berghia stephanieae (assembly GCF_034508935.2). NCBI lineage: Eukaryota > Metazoa > Mollusca > Gastropoda > Nudibranchia > Aeolidiidae > Berghia > Berghia stephanieae. Next base: position 19,596,298 of record NC_088371.1, read on the forward strand.
CAATTGGAAAACAGATACAGGGGGATAGATGACACAGCAAGTACCTCCCTGCACAATATGTGAGTTCGGAAACCCCACCCGGATTAAATCTTCTACAGCTTACCTTGATAAAGGGTACCACCTTGGACACCCCCTGTAGTGGCAGCATTGACTGTATTATGGGCCGGTTGTTGTCCTGCAGGAGAGTTGACAGGGGTAGGTCCACCACCAAATCCATTGTAGCCACCAGCACTACCGTTGTTAGTGCTGTAGGCTGCAGATTGGGACAATGGCACATTGGCGTAATTCAGCACTGACTGGAGCTCAGGGGATGGGTGTTGGTGACGACTGTCAACTGTTGACAGAAGACCAAAAAAAAAAAAAATAAATGAAGGATTTGTCAGTCTCGCTTTTGAGCGTTTGACATGGTCGGTTAAAGGCCTGGGAAAAAACATAATAGGATAAGACAAAATGATGAACAGATTTGCAGGCAAAATCCAAATTGAGAAAAATTGTGAATTACAGATTGCAATATCATGACTATAGGATTTCCATTGTTTTGTTTGTTTGTTGCTTTAGGTCTCTTCCAACACAATTGAGGTTATATGAGAGACCGCTGAAACAAAAAAACAAGCAATCTAACAAAAATAGTACAAATGTAAATCAAAATCATAACCTAAAGATATCATAAGCTAAATTATAAATAACCAAGAACAAACAGGCAGAAGATTTACAGAAAAAAAATATCCCCTGTCAAAAATACAATCACAAACCAAAGAAGCAGGATAGGCTAGTAAAGAGAAGAAACGACATCACTATCGGATCGTACACCCATGCGAACATCATAGGTATATGATTCAAGGGTGATGCTCCCATCCAACCACCCGCGGATTTCCATTGTGTTAAACTAAATATTTCTCATAGCTATATCAGTGCTGATGGTGACAAAAAGTGAAAAAGTAGGAAAATGTTGAACGATTGCCTTTAAGCCCCACTTTTAGAGCAATTGAGATGATAGACTATCATTGATACTCTAACTTCTGGAAAAGTGGGGAAACTGCACCTGTTTGTTCCACCACACATCAACTCTCTCATTGCTAGCACATTGTTTCGAGAAAATGTAATTTTTAATAGGAGGAAATTTCTCCTCTGGACTTCAAAATCGCAGATTTCCGCGGATCCGAAGAAAACCATCAGCACTGCTATATAATCATGAATATTTCCAACTTGAAAACAAGTAAAAGAGTATTTACAATTTTAGTAAAAAAAAGTAAGACAAAGGAGAGGAGTTTAACAGAACAACATAGATCCTTGAGCAATATGTCCTTGAGGCTAGTCTAAAACCACCAAAGCCCCACACTGACACTGCTTTTAACACTCAGATGGTTACAGATAACTTGAACCGGAAAGAGAATTCACAATTAAAAAATATCCCCTCGCACACACTTTCCGCCCCCAAAACCCCCCAGATAAATCTAACTCTTTCTCTCTCAGTAAGACTATAAATTTGGAATGAAACTCAAGCTTTTAAAAAACACAGTACCCACTAAATTATGTGCTCAAAGCACTTTATAAGGGGTCTCTAGCATGTAGGACAAGACACCTGACACCTATTAAGCAATATTACAACTTTTTCCCCAACAGAGACAACGCTGTTAATGTTACACCCTAGTACGGTGAGAGAATTCAGTAAAGAGCCTTTTGCAAGGACTAAACTATGCGCCCATCAGAGCAGAACTCGAACCCAGGATCTTACGATCCAAAGGCGAGTATCATACTAAAAGACCACATAGCCGCACTATACTCAATTAGGATGAAACAAAGTGGGTCCTCCTTCCAGAAAAAAAAATATGACAAAGCTGCATGGAAAGGACAAATAATATAGAGTGATAGAAGAGAGAAACCTACAGATTGGTGAATAATCCACTGTCCTACAGAGGGCCAATGTTTCTGTCTTATGGACAATTCAATCCGCCACACACTAGATTTTAAAATTAAAAAAAAAATTGAACTGAGACCCCTGCCCTGAAAAATGTATACACACATTTTATCGGTGGTGATTTTGTAAAGAAAGAATCAGGCACTTTATGGGTATGTAAATAAAGAAACGAATATGCAGTCCGAGAAAAAATAAAACTGGAATCCATTACTGTTAAACCTGAAACAGATAGACCAAAAATATTGATAAACTTAAAAAAGAAAGGGATCCTTTAATTTTTTCTCTCTTTGTTTTTTTTTTTTTAGAGTCTTACGGCGCTTGCAACACATTTAGGTTATATCAGCGCCAGTCTCTCATTTTCATTGTTTCTTGAGCGATAATCTCCATTCTACTGAGTAACCCACGATTTACTCAGCCAACTTTCATTCTTCATTAAAAGTGATTTGCACGTCACTCCTCTCAAATTGTGGCAACAAAGCCCATAATTATCATATTCACTTTATCAGCGCAAAGATCACAAATGAGCCAATTCAGTATTCAACAAATCAAGACTGGTTATAGAAGATCCCTTTATATATATATATTTTTTTTTTTTTTTTTTTTTTTGGTAACAATTGATACTAAAATATGTCTTAACAGGAAAATACAACCAATTCTCATAAATTTCAGTTTAATTAGTTTTTACTATATTTCAAAAGATACTCCCCACCACCGGTAATCACACCACAGATATTAAAACTTTATGGACACCAGTTCCAAAAGCTTTATCTAACAATATTCATAATTTTACATTGTATAATTATAAAGTTTAGCATACCACTAGTCTTGGCCAGTTGCTGTGCCTGATATTGAAGCATTTGCTGCTGTTGCTGCTGCTGTTGTTGCTGTTGCTGTTGCTGCTGTAACTGCACATCCTGGTTGGTGATATCCAAGGAGTTGTCAAGGAGGGCATTGATTCTACGAAAAATGTCCAGATTGCTGGGCAGAATAGACAACCCTTGCTGACCATCCACATCATTTTCAGACTTCAGGGAGGTGGGAGCCGACTCGGCACTCTGAGATAAAGTGAATCAAAAAATGACACCATTAAGAGTAATTAAAATTTTTAAAAAGCCACCCTCAGCCATTTTTATTTCGGGCTAACTAAAACTTGTGTTTCACAAGTCTGCTAAACAAAGGGAAAGGGAACCGTTTAAAGAAGTCAATCATGTCTATGCACTCGATAGACGAAACCACCTGCTTTGCAACCCAGTAACTTTTTATAATTGTGCACATTTCAAAATATAAAAAGCAAGCTTAGAAATAAAGTTTTGCATTAATTTCAGTTCCTCTAACAAAAGGAAATGTGTGAAAAAATGGCTATTTCAGCACTTTTCTAAAAAGATTGACGGACTCAAGACTTCACATTTTCTGCCTCATTAGAAAATAAAATTTTAATTCCTTTTTTTTTTTTTTGTTTCGTTCACAAATGGTCTGGGTCTCCAAACTCTCATGATTCATATAGTTATCCATGAAGCATTTTTGTCAGAATCATTCTAAAACCAATCAACCTTAAAAAATAATTTTTTCCTTAATTCTCATCAACACTGAGCTGACAAGTTTAATTTAGCACCGAGTCCCTTTTATTTTAAAAGACTCCAGAGGGCAAAACTAAATCTAAGGTATCACTACAGAAATCATTAGAAATTGTATCCAAACCAAAATGAATATATCAATGTAATCTTAGCACAGTCAGGTAAAGAGAAATGCTTTATTCATTCTGCTACCTGATCGAATGTTAAGAAGAAAAAAAAATCATAAAAACACATAAAAAAACTACTCTAGGACAGCAGGAAGGAGCTTTTACTGTGGATTTAATTTAAATTGTTTTATGACTGAGGCTTTGACCAAGTTGCATTGCTCTAGCTCATTAGGCATGGACTTTTCTCATAAAAAATAATGTCCCAAATATTGAGAAGGAAAAATTTGCTATCCAAAAATAAAAAGGGCAAAATTACAAAACAATACAGATGCTCTATAATTCAATTTTGAGCAACTGGCTTGCACACTGGTAAACATGGGGTTGCTGCCTTCATTTTTTTAACACAAACCGAGTTGACTAACCATAGCACTAAACATTTAAGTTCGCATTTCATCTCAACGACTTAATGCTTCATTTATTTTTCCAAGAGGTCGAATAAAACCAATTTTTCATTTCATACAGCACAAGTTACCTGCTAGGCATCTGTTAGCACTTATAATATCCATCATTGCCGAAAGCCAGGGTTCAAATAATTTCATTTTTCCTTTATTTGTAATCACACACGCAAGGGGACAAAATGTATACACAGACATATGTAATTTCAATTACTGAGCACATAAAGCGCTTTGAGCATGTTTAGTGCTCTATATACTCTACTAGTTTATGTTCATGTGTGTGTGTGTTTGTGTATTGCTATGATGAAATATGCAATATAACTGAAGGTTTTGTCAGGAAAGTTTGAGACCAGGGCAACATAAATGCTACAATCTTTTTCTGAGAAATTGCTTCCTACTGTATTTGGGAAGTCTTTTCACAAGTTCCTAGCAGTGGAGGTCAAAAAGTCCCATTGGAAATAAATACACCCCCCCCCCCCTCCCAAACCCTCATCCTTTATATTGAGATAATATAATAAATAATTTAAAAAATAATAGATTAAATTAAATGAGAGAAAGAGAGAGAGAGAGAGAGAGAGAGAGAGAGAGAGAGAGAGAGAGAGAGAGAGAGAGAGAGAGAGAGAGAGAGAGAGAGAGAGAGAGTTTGGTACGCTAAACTCGACTTTTTCTCCGGTATCATCAACATCCAGTTATTTGTCGTCCAATGTAGCACTGACTTGTTGACCAGAATAAAAGTCAAATCTGCATTTTTTACAATAAAAATAGATTTAAAAAAGGTCTTTAAAGCATGCACACATACGCGCGCGCGCGCACACACATACACACACAAACACGTACGCGCCCACGCTCGCAGACTTCATGCTATAATTAGATATAATTAATTATGCAAAGGCACGTAAAATAAAATATACATTCCCTCATAAGAGTTTAAAACCATGCATAAAGAAACGATCGAATGATGTACAAACGTATCATTATCAGCTAAACAACAAAATATTTGGAATTAAACATCGACAATAATCAAAATTTCAGCAACTTACTATGGACGCCATTTTATCAAAAGTATGTTCCTCAATTTGGTGAAATTTGAAAATGAATCTGAAATGAATAACTAATAATTAAAATATCTAATAAAACAACTCGTCACAGTCTAAGTCGAGGAGAATTTCTGTCCGAAGTGTTGGGCCGTCAACTGTCCACTACAAATGTTTCAGGAGGGAGTGACGATATAAAACCGTTCACGATTCACGTCTGAAATGTTTTGATATCGAACATTTTGACATTCGTTGTATTGTTTCCTGTTCTGAACAATACTCATAACATTCAGACAACACAAAATAATACACACCTGACGTTATCTGTCTGTATGTTGATCACAACAATGTCCTTGCTTTGTGGCAAAAAGTCTGCTTTTCACGTGCAGGGCCCGTTCTAATGAACGCGGACTAACTTTAGTAATTTACTAGTCTAGTAAATGACTAGCTAGTCTTTAGCCCAAGCTTAGTAAGTGTCTAAAAAAAATCGGATTCAATGAGCATTATTTAGTCTCGGACTAGGCTAGCTGGGCTTTAGCCTAGAAATGGGCGTGGCAAGTCCTGACCTAGTCCTGACCTCGCCCTTGACTCTATCGGTTGTTTTGTGCTGCTGTTTGGGTTCTTCTGACGCAAAAGATTTAATCAGCGCCACATCCGCTTTCGTTTTGTTTAGATTCTATTTCCTTTTGAAATTCAATGACGAAAATGGAGCTCAACAAGAGAAAAACTATAACTTTTCAAACCCTGAAACTGCAGCCCTCCTGGAAAATACAATTATGTCGATTTTGCAGCACTCCGTGACAGTGCGAAAAAAAGAGAAGTACATATATTTTTTCTTTGTCACTAATGAAATGAAATAAAAATAGGCTATAGCACGGTCACTGACTACTGGGCATCTGTAGGACTGTAGACTGTTAGGCTAATACACCGCCTCAAACATTTGTCAGTCCATATCTTTGCTTTTATGAGGTCTATTTTCATTTTGAAAAGTTCAAAGTGAACAACTAAATGACGCCGATTCAGTGGTGTATTTGGTCTATCATGAAATGAAATAAAAATAGGCTACAGCACGGTCACTGACACTGGGCATCTGTAGGCTAAATACACCACCTCAAACATTTGTCAGTCCATATCTTTGCTTTTATGAGGTCTATTTTCATTTTGACAAGTTCAAAGTGAACAACTAAATGACGCCGATTCAGTGGTGTATTTGGTCTATCTTCATGTGAATAAATATTTTATTATTGACTTTTCCAAAATTCCAATAGGTCATTCATTTGTATGTCGGGATCTATTTTTCCTTGATTTCAGCTGTCTCCGCTCTAAACTATACTTTTCTTTCTCAATAAATAATTCATTTTCTGTTTGCAATGTATTACAGAGATGTTGATTTACCACATGTAAAAATTTCAAAGTTGTATCTGAAGCTGTTTCTGAATTATTCTTGATTATCCATTGGGATGCTGTGCTTTGGTCACATTTTTTCCTATTAAGCTATATAATTTTCCACCACATAAACGGTCATAACTTTTTAACCAGTTGAGATAGAGCGATAATTTTTTCACTCCCCTTTATTTTTCTATGCTAAATTAATACCCATAGCCACTATTTTGAAAAATTCTTGCAAGTGCCTACTGTAGGTCCCTGCCACTCACAGTGTTGCTTTGTGTATTTGTATACCTCTAGACTACTTTGGATTGTGTTTATCTACTTCCTATCTCCCTGCTCTGCTCTCTGATCCACCCTTTTACTACTTGGCAACCCGGTCTCGGGTTTCCAAAAAAAAAGAAAGAAAATTAATGAAAAAAAAAAAAAGCAGGTTGGCATGTTCAATGAAAATTTTAAAGCATCATAATAGCCGACATGGCACCCATAATTTATCAATAAACAATATAAATAGATGTACTGTAGTGCGGAGGTTAGGCAATAAATTTCACCCTTCGTCTATGCCCCTACTAAGTGGGGCTTTGTTGTCTTGTAGTATGACACTTGCATTTGGACCAGTAGGCCAAGATTCAAGTCCCACCCTGAGTGGTTCAAAGTCGAGTCATTGGAAAAGGCTCCTTATTGAGTAATTGGCCATTAAAAGTAATGACTCTGTCGGGGAAAAGTTGTGATATTGCTGTGTTGCTATTGGCTTGGAGCCCCTTACAGAGCTTTGAGCATGTTTAACAGTATACAATCTAGCATCTGTGTCAGTTGCCACAAAAAATGACAAAAGTTTTAAGCTTTCAACTCACTTGAATATTTAGAACAAGTCAACAACCAGAAAAATTCGAAATGAAGTGGAAGTGAAAATAAACTTCTTTCTAAAAGTAAAAGTGTTTTTTTTTCTTTTTTAAAAAAATTCCCAAGCGGTGTCTTTATGTATTCTTCTTTTTTTTTTTTCAGTGCAAAAAAATAACAGAAAATCGCTGACGCGTCAAAAGTTATAACCGCAACAAACGTAAATGCTAGGATAATGCTCTTTATATATTCTCAATTATTTTTTTTGTCTTTTAGAAAATATTTTTAAAAACTAATAATAAATGAAATTCTACCGCAACATTATCATATTAAAAAAATTATGAAATTTTGAAAAATTAGGAGACTAATTTAATACTGTTCTGGTTTAGGGCAAGCCGTTAACGGGTTTGGGGCATGAGCATACATATTTGGGGTGAGCGGGTTTGGAATCTATTTTCGGTTTTTAAGCAAGGTTAACTGATAATACCTCATATGTATTTACATCAAACTAACAAAAGATGTCAAATAATTGAGTTTCTCAAACAGTGGAGAGTTTAGTTTGACCAATCTGGAGTTAGAGCTGTTGGAATTTGAGGTATAGAAAAGCATACAGATTTAGGGCGACCTACCCTTGTACATTTGATAAGCAAGAAATAAATCTTCACCCTCTCCAGTCAGACCCTACAAATATTTAATGATAAAATGCCAATTTAAGAGGTATGACTGATAATAATCTACACTCAAAAGCATGACATTTTTTATGCAAATAATTAAAGGATACAGACTAATTATACAAGTAAAGTTTGCTACAACGAAAATAATAAACAAAGATTTTATGGCAACAAAAAGCAATCAATAGAACTGATTCCAGTGCAAAATGAATGTCCTCAACAATCTCATTACATAATCGTTGATTAACATATTTTTTTCTCCTTTTCATTTTCAGGTCTGGGAAAAGATCAGAATGAGAATCAATGCGGAATTCTCAAAAACCGTTCGGTGATGGAGCTAAAAACAAATTCAAGGACACGAAAAGAATAGTCCAAAGTCATGTTGATTCTGTAAAGCAGACTGGAGGGGGAAACCAGGACCCTCTTCAATCTTTACTGAACAAGTACCAGTACTCATCATTATTGGCGAGTGTAGTACCATTGTTGATGGTATTCAAGGTAATTTTCTGCAATTATAATAGTTCCATACATTGTTCTGTATACAAATGTAAAAGGCTGTCATCTAGGCATTCCATGAATTAAGTAGTAGTAGTAGCATATGGCTACACCTACAAATTTATTTCGTCAACCAAGCTTCTAAAGTCTTCCTCCGCCCTAAGGACGGTTTCGTAGCCACCTTCAAGTTTAGGGACTGGACAGTGGAGGACGATGTGATCGCTGGTCTCTGGGGCTGCCTGACATGAATAAAGATAGTACCTTACAATATTTTAAACAAGTAATTTGTACAATGCATGCATCTTTTGTGATCGTCTAATATTGACTCATCCTTACAATTGCCTATGCACAGATTCATTGAACAATATTTTTCTCTAATATAACTATCCTCTTATGGTAGTTAAGTCTCAAAAGTATATCACCTCTATTGCATATCTAACAACTGCCTGTGGGACACGTTTCCTCTTGATTTTTTATCAATTTTAAAAACATTAAAACAATAAATGAAGACTGAAGTCGAGTATCAAAACAAGATTATTCACATTTAATAATTCAATGGTAGTTAAAATCTTGAAATTTACTTTACACCATCAATCCTGAAGTAGCTGACAAAATTATATGAATATTTCAAATTTGAAATAAGTGATGGAGCAAGAGCTTTTGTGTCATAAGGGATTGCCATGTATTTTTTATCACAAATCGTCAAAGTGACATCACGCAACATTGTATTGAAATTCCACTTTGGAATTGGGTCCTGTAAAGATTTATTTTGTTTCATTTAGTGTTTTATTTAGGGCAAGCCAATGGCACAGCGAGTTATCATGCTTGCATATGAATCAAAGTGTCATGGGTTCAATTCCCAGCAGATTTGTTATTTCTGGGATTCATGGGTCTCAAGATCAGAAGATAAGATTACACTTGGATGCATTTCATGGTTAAAAAAAAAAAAAGAGCCAGAGACCCGTAATTATATGATGCAAATTTTACATTAAAAATCAATTGATATCGTATCATATTAAAATTGATATAAATAGAATTAAAATCATTATAACTTCATAACCATTCACCTTTTAAAAAAACAAACCACTGTGTTCCTCCTCATTAAGTTTGTAATGGGTAATCTGGACTTGGAAGTGCAACTTGTGAATTCTATACTTCATTTAATTCAAATTTATCAACAATTTTCTTTACAGTAATGGGCACTGAGAGTTTGGTTCCGAATCCCAGTCCAGCCAGAAATATTATTGACATATCTGACTGTAATCTTGGAGATTACATCATAATCAGTAAGCATAATTCTTTTGCTAAAAAGTCATAAAATTATTAATAGAATTTCACCCGAAAGACTAAAGAAAATTTTTTTAAAATGAGCTTTTATATATAGCAATAAACACTAAACGTGCTCAAAGCGCTTTACAAGGGGTCCCTGACCAACAGCAACATTTAGAACGGGACATGACGTCTGTTAGGCGATATTACAATTTTTCGGACAAAGACAACACTGTTAACGGCCAGGTACTCATTTTACACCTGAGTACTTTGAGAGAATATGAGTAAAGAGTCTTTTCCAAGGACTCAACTATGCGCCGAGCGAGGCTCAGGGCCAGGACCTTCCGATCCGAAAGCGAGTGTCATACCACAAGACCACATAGCCACTAACAGTGTATTTAACATTGACAACAGTACTGAAAGGACTATCACGGCTAACAAGTTGGTCAAAATGGGGGACATTGAAGTGACAGTGGGACCACGAAGTATAATATAAGTGAGGTTGTGTGATTTTGTTTAATCAACATTCTTTATTTGTTTGTTTTTAATGGTTTTACGGCGCTTGCAACACATTAAGGTCATATCAGTGCCAGTAAAAAGGAAGAAAATGGGATAGCAAAATGGTCTAGAATTATAAATCCTCTTCTGTTTTTAATTGCTTTCGATATATTTAGGTCATTTCAGCACCAGTAAAAAGGATGCAAATGGATAGTCAAGCAATTCTAGATTACCAATTCAAAGCACTAATAAGTAAAACAAAAAGGGAATGGTTCTTATACTTATATGGAATGGATGTAGATTCCAAGAGCATGCCATCAGTGTACTTAGTTTAAAGTCACCTAAAGTGTCGTCCAGGCACAAGCACAGGTCCCCACTAAGAGGAACACACTCAAATGCTTACTTATCACATATTATATATGTTTAAAAAAAAATACTGGTTCCCCCTTAGAGAAAAATACTCAAAACAAAAAGATGATTTACAAGGAAATAAAACAAAAATGCATACTGTTGCTGAGTCCATCGTCTTCTCAAATATATTTATATTAACACTTTTAAGCACTGACGAACAGTTTATAAGGATTTGTTTAAAAAGTGGGATGTAGTTCTAAAATTATCTTAATTAAATGGCCAGCATTTCATGTTGCTTAAGGAGATAACATTGTTCAAAAGTTTTTATCATTCCAAATGCTGGCTTTGACCTGAAGACAATGTTGTATCAGAGAAGTTTCAAAATGAAATGACGTTTTTGATTTCAGCACCACTTGATTTCATAATGTGGCCAGTTTCATAATTCACAGATATAAACATGTTTTGTTTCAATGCAGTGAAAAAGATGTTCTAAAGATTATTTTTCCTCCACAGCTTCAACACTAGCCAAACAGATGGATATGAATGAGATTAATGAAATCAGTTTTGTTGATTGCTCTGTGGTGGAGTCAATAGTTGTAATAGATGATTTGTCAAATCACTTTCAAGAGGAGACAACAGAAACTCTTCTCCATACACCAGAGGAGTGGAATGCCTCAGATGGCATCAGCCAAAGATTACGGCAAGCTGGCCCCAAGAGGAGATGACAGATCACTGACAATCCATTAGTGGATCAATGGCTGCAGTCAGAAATTTTGAAAAACAACTCCATTATAAAAAAAAAAAAACTCCATTGTTGAACAAAATACCATAAAAATTGAATACCGTACATGAAATTTAAGATGAGGCATATTAATTATGACACTACTTATAATTAAATTATTCTTTTTATATCTTTTGATATTATAGCTGTCATCTGCATTTTTTGTCAAATTGGGACCTAAAATTTGCCAAAACTTGCCCAAAAAAACCCCAAAATTTGCCAAGAAATTTGCCAAAAAGACCAAAATTTGCCCAAAAATTTGCCGAGGAGAACTAAGCGTTTCAGTAAAAATTAACATGCGATACAGAAAAAAAAAAAAATATATATAAGACAATTTATTACATTTAAATAATTTAAGGAGGCTACATTTATTAATTTACACAATGTAAAGCGATTTATGCGCCCAAACTTTCAGACAATCACACACACACACACAAAGACGTACACTTTCAGTCAGACTCATCAAAGGCCTAGTTTTCTTTTACTACTTATTGTAGTAAAGGAAAACTAGTCCTTTGATGTTGTTTTCTGTGAGTCTACGCCTTCTGGAAGACAAGACAAGATTGTAAAGAGAAAAACTTCGCTCAGCATCAATTGACGAGCATGTTGAGAAGGCATACCGGGACGCCAATGCAGCGAGAGCTGGAACATGATCTGCCACAGACTTCCAAAATAGGATCAGATCTATAATTCCAGTATCAGACTTTCTCACAGCACTGGGCCCCAGTTTCTCAATATACCCCGTGAACTCATGCTGAGAAATATCACAAAAATTGGGAATTGCAGTGTATGCAGATACACTGCGAGCATGAGATCATTATCCGTAGAGAGTAGCTTCCCTTGGTTTGGGCCCAGGCAAAGCTTTAACATTTCTCAAGTTTCGCACTTTTTTTTTCGTTATTTTGTTTTCGCTTCCTTTTTTTTTCCAAAATTTGCCACGCGATTTGCCAATTTTGGGAAATTTGCCCAAATTTGCGGATCGCCCTGATTTGCGGCCGCATAAAAATGCAGATGACAGATATAGGAAATTAATTCATGTATGAAAATCACCTGGGAGCGTTCACAAATGACGTCATCATTTGGTTTTTATCCATGACCCAATTGGTTTCTAATGTCTTGAATCTGAATATTAATTCAATCACATGTATTTTGAGTCAATTTTTAAAATGGTTTAAAGCAATCCATGGAGACATGTTGCAATACATTTGTCCGTAGTGTAGAAAAAATTGGCCTCATAGTATCTTAGAAAATCGCAGTTAAAACCTGTCTTATGAATTGCCTTAAACCATTTTTTAAAAATGGTTCTTGAGATTTTCTAGTTGTTATTTAGAGTGGTTTTAGTCCTGTATTTATCTCAATCTGTACTTTTGATAGAGCTGATATGTTTTTGTTAAAATTTACTTAAAATCGCATGCGTGCAGTGTTTAAGGCCTTTTTTTTTACTACAATCACTCCATTGTTCCTTATGTTATTGGTAGAACAAATCCTCTGGAATAAATACAGATTGTTATTTTGGCCTATTGTCACAAACTTGTACAGTGGCATGACGATTTAAGACCCTTATCACAAATGTGACTTGGGACTATCCTAGGCTTTGGCTAAGCGGCTGGAGAATGATTTATACAAAAGGTCTTACAATATGTAATTGTCTTATGACAATAGGGCAGTTAAAATTTGATTGCTCAACTCAGGATTTTGATGACCTTAAAAAAAAGAAAATTTTAATGCCCCTTTGTTTTCTGTTTGATAACCGACTCAGGCATGAGAATTCTTGTTCAGTTTTCCAATTTATATCAGACCCATTCCAGAAAAAATTACAGTGAATGCACTTTAATACTTCCTGCAAAACAGGTTTGTTTTTGTTTTTAAGGGTTTTACAGCACTTGCAACACATCAGCGCCAGTAAAAAGGAGTAAAATGGGATAGTCAAAGAGTACTAGATGCCTGATAGGCGACTTGTAGTTATATGATATAGAAATTTGTTTCCATATGACCAGCTGGAACAATAATTAAAACAGTGTAGCATTTATGTAGCTCATCACAACAAGAATACTGCACACAGTATACTTGTAGAGTGATGTACTACATTAATGATTATATTTATTTCCTGATAAGAGAGGGTCAACGATATTTCTAAAAGCTCTATAATTCAGCCTGGCTGCCTTGCCAGCAGCAAGACGTTCTGTTCAGATGCTCCTTCCTGAGTCCCAATAGGAGAAAAGTTATGATTGCTGTCATCATCATCATTACGGTTGTTTTCTTCCATGGGTAGGCCAGCATCAACAGCAAAGTTGTGGAGCCAAAAACACACATAAATAACCTTGCAGGCTCTGTCAGGCGTCATTCTGAGCTTGTCATGGAGACAATTCCATCTTCTTTTAACCACTCCAATTACTCTGTTGAATTGACAATAATTGCTTGTACATGTACACTTAAAACCAATTAAAATTAAATGGACCTCTCTCTCTCTCTCTCTCTCTCTCTCTCTCTCTCCTCTCTCTCTCTCTCCTCTCTCTCTCCTCTCTCTCTCTCTCTCTCTCTCTCTCTCTCTCCTCTCTCTTCTCTCTCTCTCTCTTTTTTTTTTTTCTCAGTAATTTAATTAGAATTAGAAGGGAAAGAATTATAATGGTTAATCTGAGTTCTTCAAAAAAAAATTTAATGTTTATGACAATGACAGTATGATTACAACTATTTTTTTGGTTAATTTTCTTTTATTTTCATTGATCATTTGCAAATTGTATTGTTAAAGTGGATATAAAAATAAACCTGAAATATTAAATTTCAAAAATTATCAAAATGTTATTGTTTCCTGGAGGGTGGGATTATATGACTGGTAAAACTTACCTTTCAATTGTGCATTTTGTGATACGATGGGCGGTGTTAAATGCCTCTTCTCCTCTATTTTGGGGGTTTTGGTATTGGGGTCATTAGCCAATTTCTTAACATATAACGACTGTCTCCAAGGATCACACCATCCAAAGCCCTGCGATGCGGATCCTCAAATGCAAAGAATAGCCCAAATTTGCATCATGCACTGAACCAGGCCACTTAGGAACCAAGTTTGTAACTTATAAAATTGCATCAGAGACGACCTAAAAATGGGAGAAGGAAAATTTTGCATATAATAAAACCTGCAATAAAATCTTAATCAGGAAGTGTAGTCAACTTACGTACAATACAGCTCGCGCACAATTTCCTCATATAAAATAATAAAATTCCCTTTATTCATCCCATAGGAGAAATGTGTCTCAGGGTCTATTCCAAGGGAAGAATGGAATAACCCAGGCGTCAGGGAATGGAGATGGGATGAGGGTGGGGGAGTAGTAGTCATTGGGTGACCTTTTAACAACCATGTACTTTGCAGCTCTGAAGGAGTGAAGGAAGAACTATTTGATGCGATTACTTTCAGCATGATGTCTTTGTGCGGATGTGGTCTATTGGTATGACACTCGCTTTTGGATCGGTAGGTCCTGGTTTGAACCTCGCACTCTGCACATAGTTGAGTCCTTGGAAAAGGCTCTTTACTCACATTCTCTCACTGTACTCATGTGTAAAATGAGTACCTGGCCGTTAGCAGCGGTGTCTTTGTCCGAAAAATTGTAATATCGCCTGACAGGCGCATGTCTCGTCCTACATGTTAAATGTTGCTGTTGACCAGGGTCCCCTTGTAAAGCGCTTTGAGCACATTTAGTGGATATTGCGTTATATAAGGCTAAATTTTAATTATTTTTTCAAAAAATGTCTTTGTACTTGACGCTTGTGCCTCACCAGTATGGTCTTTGCTTTGTACCCAAAAGATACCTAGTTCGAATATACACCATGGCATGTGGCCATCAACAAGCCACCTCTCCCTAGCTCAATTTGCAGCGCTGTGCTGCGGCTGACACCGGAGTTCTTCCAGTATTCCCATTGAATAAACCCTAAGACAAATTTCCGCATGAGGACTATTAAAGGGAAATTTATAATTATTATTTACTTTATTGGGAGAAGGTTCCTGTATCACATCATTCATTTATAATTGACCGTCGACAACATCTTTGTAATGTGTATTTGAAGTGAAATTTTAAAAACACGACACAAGTTTTGAAACAACATATTACGATTTTTTAACAGCTTTGGTATAACCGCAAGAGAAAATTTTTAATTGATTCATATTAAATTAAATTGAGCTTTATATAGCGCAATATCCACTTAATGTGTTCAAAGCGCTTTACAACAGTTCCCTGGTCAACAGCAACATTTAACATGTAGGATGGGACATGACGCCTGTCAGGCGATATTACAATTTTTCGGACAAAGACAACACTGTTAACGGCCAGGTACTCATTTTACACCTGAGTACGGTGAGAGAATGTGAGAAAAGGGTCTTTTCCAAGGACTCAAATTTGCGCCGAGCATGAGGCTCGAACCCAGGACCTTCCGATCCGATATTTTTTTTTTTTTTTGTATTTCTTGTAATGTTTCGAACGGCTCTGATTTCTGCTTCGTATTGAAATAGCGTCATAGTTTGTATTTTACTCTCGCATCTATTATGATATTATAACGGTAAATCTCATCATTTAAGCTGGGATGAAATAAACTAATTTTCCTTAAGTCTTAAGGCATCATCATTGCCTTTTTTCACCCTGGTCAGGGTATAGGCCACAGACAAACAGTTTCCATCCTTCTCTATCCTGAGCCAACTTTTTTATCTCATTCCAGGTCTTACCACTTCTCTGTATATCAGCTTCTTTAATTCTTCTCCATGTTCCTCGTGGCCTTCCCCTTGATCTTCTGCCCTGAGGGTTCCAGTCCAATACTTTCTTTGTTATAGTTGAGTCATTCTTTCTAAGCATGTGTCCAATCCACCTCCATCGTCTTCTTCCTATATCCTCTCCTACTGGTTTCTGCTGTGTTCTTTTCCATACTTCTTCATTTTTTATTCTATCCATCCATTTTATTCTGAGTAGCTTACGCATGCACCTGTTTACAAAAATCTGTACCCTCCTTATACATGCCTGTGATGCGTTCCAAGTTTCACATCCATACAGTAGGACAGACTTCACGTTTGAGTTGAAAAGTCTTAGCTTTAGTTGAAGGGAGATATCTTTAGTTCTCCAAACTCTGTTCAAAGATGTGAATGCAGCCTGTGCCTTTCCTATTCGTGCTTTCACCTCTGCTTCCGTGCCTCCATCCTTGTCAATTATACTTCCGAGATAGCAGAAAGTGTCTATATCTTCGAGTTCCTGATCTTTTACTTTGATCTGCTCCCTTTGACGCGTACCTATCCTCAAGACCTTTGACTTTACAGGGTGTATTCTTAGACCAATTGATTCCGAGAGGCTGTTTATAATTGTGGTTTTTGCTTGCATCTGATCCTGGGTGTGGGACAAAAGAGCCAGATCATCTGCAAAATCCAGATCATCCAACTGTGTCCAGGGGGTCCACTGTATCCCATTTCTTCTCCCTTTGGAGGTTTCCTTCATTAGCCAATCAATGGCAAGGATGAACAGGAATGGAGAGAGCAAGCATCCCTGCTTGACACCAGTCTTAATTTCAAAGCTGTCAGTCAGCTGATCTTCATGTACAACCCTGCAACTTGATCCTTCATACATTTCCTTAATGAGGTTTACTATCTTTTCAGGGAGTCCATAATGTGCCAGAATTTTCCACAATGTTGCTCTGTCAATACTGTCGAAAGCCTTCTCGTAATCCAGAAAGTTGACAATAAGAGGAGAGTTCCATTCTATAGACTGTTCCACTATGACTCGCAGAGAGGCAATCTGGTCGGTGGTTGAACGGTTTTTTCCGAAAACCTGCCTGTTCGTCCCGCAGTTTAGCATCTGTTGCATTCTTAATTCTCTCTAAAATAATACGGTTGAAAACCTTTCCTGGGATAGAAAGAAGAGTGATGCCTCGATAATTATTACAATTACTGAGGTCCCCTTTCTTTGGAAGCTTGATAAGATGTCCTTCCTTCCAATCCTTTGGGAATATCCCGTCATTCCAGATTCTCTCAAATAGTGGGTGCAGGGCCTCAGCATTTCTTTCCGCATCAACTTTTAGAGCCTCCGGTGGAATCTGGTCTGGTCCAGCAGCTTTCCCCCTTTTCATCTTGTTAATGGCACCCACAATCTCTGCTATCGATGGTGGATCACAGCTAATTGGTAGCTCATTCCTTGCAGGCAAAATTTCTGGCTGGTTGTCTGGTGGTGGTCTGTTCAGAAGGCAGTTGAAATGTTCCCTCCATCGTTCAGATTGAGCCTCTTTTCCAAAAATAGTTTTCCCATCTTTGTTTTTGACTGGTACCTCTGGTTTCCCATATTTTCCAGCAAGTGTCTTGGTAGTTTGATAAAGGATCCTCATGTGTCCTCCAGTCGCTGCTGCTTCTGCTTTCTCTGCAAGTCTGTTCATGAATGCTTCCTTGTCTTTCTTCACAGATCTTTTGACTTCCTTAGCTATGGCTCGATACTGCTCTTGTGCATCCAGTCTTGAAGCCCTTGTTCGGCTTGCATTCACTTGTTCCTTCCTTGTTCTCCTCTTTTCAATAAGGTCCAAGGTGGTTGGACTTATCCATTCTTTATGTTCCGATTTCTTTACCCCCAATACCTCGTGGCAAGTTGTTATGTAAACTTCCTTGATCTTTGCCCAATGTGACTCTACATCTATGTCCTCCTCGAGCTCAGTAAGAGGTTGGAATCTATTACTCAATTGTAGTTTGAATTCCTCATTCTTTTCCCCATCAAGTGCATTCACCTCGAATTTTCTTCTTGTATGTGATCTGGCCCCGTGTTTTCTGAGTCGGAGCTTAAGCTTTGCCAATAGCAGGTGGTGGTCTGATCCAACATCTGCCCCTCTCCGCACTGTCACATCTTCCAATGAACGTCTGAATCTACGAGAGATACAAAAATGATCAATCTGATTCTCTGTCACACCATCTGGTGAGACCCAAGTTGCTTTGTGGATCCTCTTATGGGGAACACTGATCCTCCAATCACCAAACTGTTGAATGCACAGAAATTTGCAAATCTCTCACCATTATCATTCATTTCTCCCATGCCATGACGTCCCATGATACCTTCATAGCCTACGTTATCCTGTCCCACTTTTGCATTAGCATCTCCCATCAATATGTTGATGTCTTTCCTTGGCAACTTGTCAATGACTTGTTGTAGCAGACCATAAAATGTATCTTTGTCCTCATCTGTTGCATCATTTGTTGGGGCATAGATCTGTACAATGTTCATGCTGATCTTCTTACTCCGTGTTGTAAAGGACGCCATGATGATCCTTTCTCCGCATTGTTCCCATCCTCTCAGTGACTTCTGGGCAAACTTGCTTAGAATTATTCCTACTCCCTGTGTATGAATCCCGTCCCCTCTCCCTGAATATAAAATCTTCTCCCCAGACTTGAGGTGTTTCTGTCCGGATTGTATCCAGTGGGTTTCGCTTACTCCAAGTATATGCAGCCTGTATCTTCTCATCTCAGTCACAACTTGAGAGCTTTTTCCTGCTTCATACATGGTGCGAACGTTCCACGACGCAATTCGAAGCTGCTTGTTTGGCGAAGACGTCATCGGGTCAGCAGAGTCCTTTCGGCTTTGTCTGTTGTCCTTCATAAATTCTGTAATTCCAGAAACTCTTCGGTCGCCCAAGCTAAAAAAAGGATTTGGTTTGTCTGTCTGTGTTTCTGTAACGGTTTGAGTTTAACGGAAAGGGGTGTTAACCCTTTGCCAACCCCAACCTGGAGGACCAGGTGACTCAAAGATGGGGGAATCACACACCATTAGTCGCCTTTTACGACACGCTGGCTTGGCGTTGGGCTATTCTTGACCCTCTCAGTTGAGGGACCCCGGACACCACACGGGGAAAGTCTTAAGGCAACGTGCACTTATTTGCAGGTCTGATAACCCAATACATCATGAGCTCATTGTTATAATGAAAATCTCAAAAAATTACACAAAATAATGTCCAGTGCAACAATGTTAAACGAGGCCCATATTGCATTCGGATGTCAGACCAGCATATATGTATATAAAGATAACATTCCCTTTTTTCATCAAATGGGGAAATTTGTCTGTCTTTAGGGTCTATTCCAAGGGAATACTGGAATAACCCAGACATCAGCCGCAGTGCAGTGCCGCAAATGGAACTAGTACGAGATGGATTGCTCAAGACCACACAGTACAACGGGTGATCAAACTAATTACCTTTTGGATACAAAGCAAAGACCATACTGCTGAGCCATGCTGCCCCATCGCCTCGAGTGAAAAATCCTATTTTAAAGATTGATTCTCCTCAGCAATTTGTCAGTCCAACTGTACAATTATTTTTTTTTTCTTCAATTCTAAACTGGTTTTCTAATGAAAAATGTTCCCTTTCAAAATATTACAATTACAGTGAAAATAATCTCCAACAAGAGCACGAAAATTGGTTAAGGGAATGCAAAATTCAATAGTGCCAGAGAGCGGTAAAAAAATTTCCATTCCATGTCATACCACTAACAGTCATAGTGGTTTGTGTGTGATGATTAGAGAGATCTACCAACACTAACACTTAGTTTGACTAGTTCAGTTGAGAAGAAGAAGAGGAGGAGGAAGAAGTGGGAGAAGAAGATGAATATGATGATGTTGATGAAGAAGGACGAGGAGGTGTGAAGATGAAGGAGAAGAAGTCTTGGCACCGATTTTGGGTTGGATGCATGAGAATGTAAGAAAACTTCTCTAAAGATTAGTCAAGACCTGGATAGTAGGAGATTAGAATTAAAATGAATACAAATACTAACCTTTCCTCCAGAGAAGACGATCAAGGTCGTCTTTTACAAGATCACAAATTATAAAAATGTGTTCACGATGAAAACGGAAATGTTCGTATATTTCATCGTCGTTAAACGAATCGATGGGATTGAGTCTGGCCCGAAACACCCTCTCCCGTTGAATCAGCCGTCTCTGACGAATTTGTGTTGACAGTTGTTTTGACAGTACTGTCAATGACAGTGTCATAGTCAGTCATACGAATCACGTCATGTGATCGAGAGTAACTTCGCATTGCTTTGCTTGGCACAAAAATAAAGAAAATAAAAGGGGGTAGGGGTGTTTTAGCTAAACAACATAATTTTCATATTAAGAAATAAGTTAGTTGTTTGTTTGTTATTCTCTAAATATCTAAATCTAAACTTAAACTTCGAACCAAGCGAAGCTGAAATCTCAGACTCAGACTCACTGAGTCACTCAACTTCATCAGATTTATTAGTTTCCCGGACAAAAATGTGTGCTTTCGACGATCTGTGACCTTTAAACCGTTCCCATTAGCATTGACAAATATCAACAGATTACTTTTGTCGTTATAATTCTTTTTCTATGTATTTTTTTCTCGCGAACCGAGTCGTCTAACATTGGCCGCCATCTTTGTTGACGCCGTTTCTTAGTTACTAGTCAGAGACTAAACGATCAAGTCCGACTCGAGCAAGTGACTAAATCTTGGCCAAACTTAGTCCGAAGGTGACGTGATTTTAGTCTGGGACTAGCTTAGTCATCTCACATTAAATCCGATTTTTTCTAGTCATTTACTAAAGTCAGAGATAGTCCGGGACTAAGCGCTAGTCCGCGTTCATTAGAACGGGCCCTGATGTTGTGAGGGGGAAAGGGCCGGAAAAGTAGTTACATTTCCGTTTAGCTGTGAAATGTCGAATAACTAAAATTGCTAAACTGAAAATATGATAAAATACGAAAGATAAACTTGTGGTAAAGAGGTGTGTGAGTAGTGGTGGTGGTGGGAGAGAGAGAGAGAGAGAGAGAGAGAGAGAGAGAGAGAGAGAGAGAGAGAGAGAGAGAGAGAGAGAGAGAGAGAGAGAGAGAGTGTGAGTGATGTGTGATGCTGATGATGATGACGATGATGATGATGATGATGGTGTTAATGAGGATAATGATGATGGTGAATGATGATGATGATGATGATGGTGATGATGATGATGATGATGATGATGATGATGATGATGATGATTATGATGATGATGGTGGTTGTGGTGGTGGGTGGTGGTGTTTATAATAATAATAATAATAATAATAATAATAATAATAATAATAATAATAATAATAATAATAATAATAATAATAATAACAATGATGATGATGATGGTGATGATGATGATAATGACGATCAATGTTATGGACGTAGACTATTCATGTGGACAGCCGCCCATCACGTGGAAAAAACCTTCCCGCCTTTTTTCCCCGCCACAGTTCGTGGGCACTGAGGTCAAGTGTTACGTCACGAAAGTAATCAAAACGGTACGTCGTCTTCATACAACCAAACAGTCGGACGCTTGGGTGAGTAATTATAATTATAAGTTTTATTGCGTCAATAATTTACTACCCTTCGCTCGCGTTGCATCTTCGTATCCTTATTGTACATAATATAGTCGTGTCAGCACTACTGTCATCTTGTCAAATAAAGAGCTCATCACCATATTATACAACCCCAGACTGAACAACAAAATGAACAAATGCTGCAATAACAAGAGCACATGAAGCAAGCTGTTGAACGACAAGAAAAGCAGATGGAAATGTTCATGAAACTTATGACCGGTAGCAATACATGTTTATCAAAACCTCCAGCTATTCCGAGCTTTGTCGCATTCGACCCTGCCTTAGAGATATGGAGCGACTACTGGCAACGTTTTAATACATTTTTAACTGCTCACTCCGTACCTGATGAGAAGAAAGCAGATTTTTTCCTTGTCAATCAATCGCCGGTTGTTTACAAAATACTGACTAACATGGCGAGTCAAGAAACACCAGCTAAGGCGATAACCACACTCAGTCTTGCAGAAATTGAAAAATATATGATGGAGCAGTGCCACCTCCAGAGGAAACCAGGTGAAACTATTCAGGAATTGGCAGCTAGAGAAGGATGCACTCTTTGTTCCTTGCTTTCCATATTTGATTTATTTATACCGTTTTTCCTACTTACAATGTTGTTGCGATATATTTGTATATTATACTCTAATTTATACTCAGTAATAAAATGGTTCACTCACATTTAATCACGTAACGCTTCTGTGTTGAGTGATACTACAATATTACTCTGGTGTCCAGTCAAAAACAAAAATAATAATAATAATGATAATAATAATAATAATAATAATAATAATAATAATAATAATAATAATAATAATAATAATAATAATAATAATAATAATAATAATAATAATAATAATAAAAGGCTAAATTATTGCTTGAGAGAATTTAGTGAGAGTTAATCATCAACTGGCAGTCAAAAACCTAAAAGAAAAAGCTGAGTGACATCATTTAATTGTCTTTCATTTTATAAATCGATAATGATGCACACCAAAAGGTTTGTGTGCGACGTGTACAGTAGATCACAACGGTTGTGTGTTGTGTGTTTCCATCTATTCTACACACCCAATATGAAACAGTGCAACGTTTAAAATACATTCCTCGAAAACGTCAGTCATCCTCCCCTCCCCCCTCCCTCCCCAATCCCCCCTCCCACCCAAAGCCGGAGAAAATGGAGAAACAACAAAGATGAAAATTTGATTTGACCAATCGTCTCAAAATAGGGCCTCAGTTGCTCAGTTGGTAGAGCACTAGCTTCACACGTAAATAAGTCCAGAGTGCAGTCGAGATTTCTTTTTTTCTGATCCATCGTCCACCTAGCAGTGATTGGGTAGCTGGGTCTGTTAGATCTGCCGGAAAGTACTTTTCGATAGACTAGTGTCCTATCCAGAGGATGGCAAGTAATTGCTATTGTCCCTGCCACGCTATAGAACCCGGTATAACCATGAGTAAGCCAACTAATCGTCATGTGGCCCTGATGCTCATAAATTCAAATTTAAATTTAAGCTTAAAATTTTGAGTTAAAATCAACTTCCTCATTGTGTTTTCATTCTTAAACTGTTAAAAACAAGAAATCCCTCACTTCTTATCAATTTGGTGTTAATCACAATTTTATTTATTAGTTCGTTTCTACGTGTACTTATTTGCAGTTCTGATAATCCAAATTGTTAAGGGCTCATTGTAATGGACATATGTACTATCAAACCAACACAAAATGTCCAAATATTATACCAAGCCGACAATAGGATTCAATAGTCTGATGTCACGTCCGCCCAGCAATCAGCAGCTTGGTTCTAAACAAAGAAAATCGGTACTTTTTATTCTTCATGCTGGCTATAACTTTTTCACTTGTCATGTGATCAGAATGTATAAAAGTCAAAACATGATCAGATTTATGTTTTTCTCCTCTGGATACACTCCTATGCTCGTCGGAGAAGTATTTCATAGGGGCGTCCGCCATTGTTCCGATAGTTTAGAACCAGTTACTAAGTTACTATGCGTCATTACGAGGGAAGTGACGTCACGACTGTTGAAGCCTATTGCGTTCTGTTATCAGACTCGATCATATGTGCACATAGAGCTTTTATATAGCGCAATATCCACTAAATGTGCCCAAAGCGCTTTACGCCTGTTAGGCGATATTACAATTTTTCCGACATAGACAACGCTGTTAATTAAGGGCCATGTACTCATTTTACATCCGAGTACGGTGAGAGAATACGAGTAAAGAGTCTTTTCCAAGGACTGAACTATGCGCCGAGCGAGGCTCGAACCCAGGACCTTCCGATCCGAAGACCCAAGACCACATAACCGCACTCAACTCAACTATGCGGAACTCGTGGACCTTCCAATTCGAAAGCGAGTGTCATACCACAAGACCACATAACCATGCGTGAGTGGATGAGTAAGTAACCAAGCAAGTGGCTTTAAAAATAGATGTTAACTGGTTTTTGAAGCAGTATTCTCATAATCTCTATCATCTTGATTTAGCCTCGACCACAAAACGCTTCCATCAATTTCTTCACGATATGGTGACGTCACGCCAATTGTTTCACATCCGTCGGTGGCCTCTTTCGGATTGTAGAAGACATTTTTAAAATCGACATTTATTTAGGTTTTGATTTTGATCGGTTGGAATTTAGGAAAAGGAAAACCAAAAGTTGAGCAAGTCGATAAACAGGGTACATTTAGAACTCCATCTCGATTGAGAAATGTTTACCTCTGCCATGCAAGCTGCCTCGTAAATTCATTTCAAGGTGGGTTTGATTAGTTGCAATTGTAAACAATTAATAATGAATATAATGAATGAATGAATTAATGAATTGAATGAGAATGGCAGTGAGATAAACTACAAAGTTGGTGGCTTAGAGTTAGAGCCTGCGTGTATCAATTTACAAGTCTGATTGGGCAAATTGTCATGGTCTCATTCTTGTTATAGAATAGAAATACTCTCAAACCAAATAATTGGGAGGCCTTCCGAAAGCTCCTACACCCCCAGTATTCTTGTTTTTTATAATGTTCTAGTAGGGGGTTTGGGAGGGGGGAAACTTTTATCTTTTTTTTTTTAAGTCTTCCCCCTCCCAAACCCCCTACTAGAACAAGAATACTGGGGATGTAGGAGCTTTCGGAAGGCCTCCCAAATAATAGATTTCGGGAAACAGTCGGACATGCAAATAATAAATAATATGCGCACATTCATTAACTTAGAGCCCAATGACCAATGGTTACGATCATGAAATGGGGTCTTTGTTCTGTAGCTTTGCAAACACAGAGCAAATACAGCCAAGCAACAACGTTGAACATGGTCAGTAATCAGATTAGTCGCACAAGTAAGACGTCTTTTCTCGTCTTATATGTTTTGTGTTGCAGCGGTTACGAGCCCCTTGTAAAGTGCTTCAAGCAAATTTAGTGGATATTGTGCTATATGAAGGCTCACATGGTTTTTAGGCAAACATGTTTATATCTATTCCAGGTCCACCGGTCGGTAACGGAATGGCAGCTTGCTTCCATCAGCCCCTGATCTATTCACCATCCTAATCATAATAAAGGACATTTGTCCGGTAAGTCCATGGGTAACAGAAGCTTCTAATCATTACAGATAGATTACAAAATGTAAGATGCGCATTTATCATTATCGTTATATTAAACGATGGCTTTTGGCGAAATAATACATTGTGCATACAAAAACGCGGGGGAGGCCTTGCCTTCCGAACACTCATCGGCCTAGCATCTCTTTCGATTAGTATTTTCACCGTGGATCTTTTGTCAGTCGTTTATTTATTCAATTTGTCAATATATATAGAAAACACTCTAGAACAAACCTAGATAGATTATTGAAAGTTTTAAATTTCCTAACATGACTATTGATTTGGTTCTCCTCCGCCATTTTGTCCTTGAAGTATTGAAAGGTCGTGCAAAACAGTCCTAGGTTTTTAGTTTCTATTACTATTAGGGTTAGTTTGAGGTCGGAGGATTTCTTTTCCAATAAGGGTTAGTTATACGTCTTAGTAATAGTGCTAGGGTGTTTTTTTTTCTAGTAGGGATAGTTAAAGGCACAAGGTTTTATTTTTTCTTAGGGTAAGTTGAGGGAATATTTGGGTTGTTTCCCTAAACACGACGAGCTTTCGGAAGGCCTCCCCGAAACAATACATTGTACATCCGGATCCAAGAACGAGGCCATTATCAGAAAAAGAAAGAAAGAAGCAATCTACCAACACTATTTTTACTTAAAGAGGAATTTATGACCCTAAATTGATGGTTCGAGCGTTACTTAGCATTAATCAATCAGCATATTCCCTGCCCTTTGGCCCGTTCCGTGCCATTGACTGTTTATTTCCAGATACATGGCAAACATTCTTTCTTGAGCCCATCGCTCCCTTTAGTAGAAGATGCTAAGCCAAACAAACAAATAGGTCAGTCATACAGTAAGTGAGTATCTATCACAATATTGTAACACACGGATGAAGGAATTGCATCGTAACACTTGACGACATTATGCATTTATTTTTCAATCGCACGTGTAAAAATTGTGAGTGATGCTTTAGGATCTGTGCAAAAACCAAATATTAAAAAAAAATTAAGGAAAAATAGAACAGTTGAAATGTTCATTGACTAGTTTTAATAAAATACACTATGACAACACACGTATCTAGATAATAGCGTAAGCACTTTAAGTTGAATAAATAACCAGAGACTCATACTTTAACTCACTCAACCCTAACACCGACTATACCCGTAGTTTATCCGGGTTACTTTTACCCCATGCCTATTTATTACATTTTTCTGAGACAAACTATAGGCGTAGTATCAAAGTTAATGTTTTTCGTTTATACATGTTAGTGGAAGTGGAATAAAACTATCTATGTACATGATCATTTTTAATACATTTTTTTCAAATTTTGAAAAGTAGCAACAATCTCTAGGATTGAGTGAGTTAAGATAATACTAAAATGCATCCATAATAATAGCTTGCCATGTATAGCAAACAAGAGGTCACAGAGGAACCATCGATTGGGCATGGAAAAAAGACGTGAGTTGAACATTCCCTTGTAGCATAGACTATAATATCATCTAAATCTGTTTGGCTACTCTAAAATGTTATGACGATCCGTTCTCTAAAAACCCTCCTCACACTTGTGACATGTCCCTATCGTACCAATAGTGTAGAAAAGTCGTGACGTCACACCTACTTTTCCGGTTCCAAAATCACTGGAAGTGTGTACGTAACCAGACTTTCAGAGGACTTATTATGAATAGGTTACATAATAAAGCATAAGCTGGCATAACTATTTTAGTGGAAGGGTGTACGGCTAGATTATTAGGATTATGAGCCGTAATAGAGCGAGGGCAGTTAATCTTGCTAGACATCCAGCATATATTTAGACTAAAAATAAGATGCCATCACTCTGAAAACAGAAGATTAATTACACAAGGTAAGTAAGTATCCAGTCCTCCGGAAGAGCGGTATTACACTTCAACTGAGATTGGAACCAGTTTTTTTTTGACATCACACTTTTGTGTTCCCTATTGAGTTATAATGCAGTGTAATAACCAGATGCTCTGCAACCTCCGGACCATTATCAAAAGGAATGTAAGTGGGAGACACTGTCAGGTCCCACTGATGCAGAGTGGCTGCTGTAGTCTATTCATCCACCACCCAATATCTCCTCTTATTGGTTCAAAATTCTGAAACTTCTTACCCAGTTCTGAGTAATCGTCTCTCCGTCCTGAGGAATGGCAGTCTTCCAAGTTGATCTCCATCTCATAATTAATTGTGTTCACTTCTGAAGCCAGGGAACCAAATTACGAAGGCCGTCGAGATTTCAATCGACTTGCACTTGGAATATGAAAAGACAACCCGCACTTCCTCTCTCTCTCTCTCTCTCTCTCTCTCTCTCTCTCTCTCTCTCTCTCTCTCTCTCTATATATATATATATATATATATATATATATATATATATATATATATATATATATATATATGTATATGAGGTGGAGGTGATGAATTCCTACCGTAACCTAGTCCCACTCTTTGCGCATGATTGATAATGTTCATGACACTATGACTTACATAGTTTGAAGTTTACCTTTTAGACTTTCCTGCTTCTACTCCACACGGGGGTGCAGTACTCCATTCCACAGAAACTCAATGCCACCATACCGTGGACGTCCTCTAAAGCGTCTTGTCGGTGCCCAGAGTAGATTCCGTTAGCTTCCTCTATTGGTACGATTCAGTCCGACTCTTCATTACTATAAATTACATAGCGAGATCTGACGGTTTGCATTGCGGACATCGCTCAGTATAGCAAGATTCGGGACTTCACATTCTGGTGCAAACTTTGCATATTACCTATCGGGATCCAATTTCACCGTCAGACTGGTATGGATGGGCCAAGTCAAATCCTTCTGTCTTCCAGAGACTGAAGTCTGTCTATTCTGGCTTTTCCGTCCAGCAAGGGCTGTAGAATATACAAATTGTACATTGGAATGGAGTGTTGCGCACTCCTATAAAACGGTAAATCGGATATAATACCTCAATATCACTTTTAAGATAAAATAGGGACAGCGTGGCTCAGCGGTATGGCCTTTGCTTCGTTCCCGAAAGGTACCGAGATCGAATATATCCGCTGGCGCTGTGCGGCCTTGAGCAAGTCATTTCCCCTAACTCAGTTTGCGACGGACGCCTTGGGTATTCCAGTCTTCCCTTGGAATAGACCCTAAAGACAAATTTCCCATCTGGGATAAATAAAGGGAATTTTATTTTATTTCGTTTATATATTTTGTTTTATAAAGTAAGATTTTAAAAAATGATGCCCTTCCGCCACGACATCATACGATATCGTCACCTAGGCCTTCCACGAAGGAATAATATAGATAATGATGTCTGATGTCAACAGGAATCACCCATGTTGTCTAAGTGAGCAAATTGGGGGTTAATAATCTTGGAAAAAAAAACCAAAGTGCCTGAAGCGGGGCTCGAACCCGAACTTATAAAGTAAGATAAGATAAAGTAAATCATGCTCATGCTCTTTCTCCACCAAGGTGGTCGTAGAGGAGAATGAGAGATGCTTTTGAAGTAAGGGCCCTCCATCTGGATAAGTCCTCAGCTTCCTCGTTAGCTTTGGGCTGTCTATCTCTATCCGTTCCTTTGCAATCATTATCCATTCAGCATTTTTCTTGCCGTCATCTCGTTCTACCTCTATGTTTTTTTTTGGTCAATGTCTCATGCCAAGAATCAATCATGACCAAACCACGAACATTTTCTTATTTTGACTATAGACAGAAGGAATTTCTGCGACCCTGTTAGATAAGAAGATGAAATCAGATAAGGTGAAATAAGATAAGATAAGGTAGATCGGATAAAAATACAAAACAAAACGCCTTCCATCATTAGATAAGGCATTCGCCGAGGCATTCCATGAAGTAATATAGATAATCTATCAAACATGATGTCTGATATCAACAGGAATCACACATGTTGTCCAAAATAATATGAGCAAATCGGGAGTTAATGATTTTGCAAAAGGAAAGAAAACGAAAGTGCCTAGAGCTCAACCCCGGGACCTTCCGGGTCACAGTGTAATGCCGTAACCACTCGTGTATTTCAGATAAGTTAAAATAAAATAGGATAACGTATAATCGGAATAGGCGAAATGATACAAGGTAAAATGAACGTAATGCGACAGAAAGCGTCTTGATCCCGACTTCATCATTTATTGATTACTTTATTTCAGATATCGATACCAGAGTCATTTTTGATTCCATCCCCAATTGGTACCATGTCCAGAACAACTTCACTGGCAGAAGAACCTGGTGTTGGAACCCTCAAAGAAGTAAGATTATTGAGTAGATAGATGTCTTTGCTACACGATTCAATTCAGTAACCTAATATATTATATTAATTACAAGATTTCATACATGACATAACTAACTATTTTAGATTTGTGGTTTATTTTCATCACTATTATAAAAGATTTTGAAAATATTATGTTTAAAGTCTTAACAGGGGTGTTTCTTTTTTAAAAACATTTTTTTTTACGAAACCCGCTGGAATTCGACGAAGTTATGGGAAGTGGGCTGCAGTGGGGAGTGAATCGGGGACCCAGGGAAGTGTACACCCGTGGGGAGTGAACCGGGGACTCAGGGAAGTGTACACCAGTGGGGAATGAACCTGGGATTATGGGAGGAGGCTATTAGAGAGAAATGAACTTGGGACTGTGGGAGATGGATAACAGTGGGAATTGAAGTAAAAAAAAACAACAAAACCCTCCACGATCTTAAGTGAGTAAGGCGCATCTAAAGGACGAAATTGGTGATACGCGCATTCCCCTAACCTCCCTCCTATTCCCTCTTTCATTCTTTTTCATTCAAGAGCCACAACTAAATTAATAATGAAACCAGTCAATCAGTCAGTCAATCCATTCATCCATCCATTTAGCCACCTTTTAATCAACCAATCAATCAATCAATCAATCAATCAATCATTATCATTACATCAATCACTCACGCACTCACTCACTTACCCACTCACTCACTCACTCACTCACTCACTCACTCACTCACTCACTCACTGAATAAATAAATAAATAAATAAATATAATAAATAAACCAGATAGGGCAATCACTATATATCAATGCCCCTATAGATTAATCAATGTATCAATGAATCAATTCATGCATCAATCATTCATTCAATTAATTAATTTATACATTGATCAACCAATGACTAAATCAGTCAACTAATCCACCCATCTACGCATTAATAAACCAATCAATTAGTTAATCAATCTATACATTGAATAATCAATCAACAAATAAATCAAGCATTTGTTCACCCAATCCATCAATATACATATTTGTCAATCAATAGACAGACAATCAAATAAACAAAATAATCAATGAAACAATTTATCAATCCATCAACAATTCAATTAATCAAACTATCAACCATCCAATCACGCAATCAATCAATCAATCAATCAATCAATCAATCAATCAATCAATCAATCAATCAATCATTCAATCACTCAGTCTGTCAGCCAAGCAATCAATTATTACTGAATTCACCCTGTCATTCAATTAAAACTAGAGCTTTTATATAGTGCAATATCCACTAATTGTGCCCAAAGCGCTTTACAAAAGCTCCCTGGCCAACAGCAACACGTAATATATAGAACGAGACTGTTAGCCGATATTACAATTTTTTTTCCCGACATAGACAATGCTGTTGACGGCCAGGTACCTACTCATTTTACACCTGAGTAAGGTGAGAGAATGTGAGTAAAGAGTTTTTTCCAAGGACTCAACTATGCGCCGAGCGAGGCTCGAACCCAGGACCATTCCGATCCGAAAGCGAATGTCATACCACAAGACCACATATCCGCAATTCAATCAACCAACAGAATAAAAAAAAAACATATAAAAAAGTTCCCTTTATTCATCCTATGGGGGGAATGTGTCTTTAGGGTCTATTCCAAGGAAAGACTGGAATAACACAGGCGTCATCCGCAGTGCAGCGCCGCAAATTAAGCTAGGGCGAGAGGTGACTTGACCAAGGCCACTCAGCGCAGCGGCGAGTGATTGAACTCGGTACCTTTCGGGTACGAAGCAAAGACCTTACCGCTGAGCCACGCTATCCCCCACATAATCAATCAGTCCAATCTTTATCACTCTTATCTTCAGGAGCCGGTACGATTCGACAATGTCAAATCCTCTTACTACACAGAGGCTGCTCGCGTGACCTTGACCTATACCCTGGTCTCCAACACACCCTCCACAACCCACGATTGGATTGGACTCTTCCCACTTCATAATGGGCGGGATACATCAGACCCCTTGGCCTTCGTATTAGCTGCTCCAAAGGCTAAGTCTAAGAAGAAGAAGAAGAAGAACAGAGGGAACAACGAAGACAGACGTCAGGTTGAATTTCCAATCAAAGACTGTAAAGTCAATATTGTCGTAAGTGTTTGACAAAAGCGTATTCTACTTAATCTTCTTGGTCCCTGTCTGGACATAGGGCTTCATATAAATGCTTTTCCAGCGCGGCAGGTTAGGGGCCATGTTAGTTGAGGTCATGACAATCCTGCCCCTCTCTCTCTCTCTCTCCTATCTGTATACCGATCTACTCCAGATTTTTTTTTTGGTTTTCCAACGTTTCTTCTGCCTCGAGCGTTCACCAGCGTATCCTATTTTCACACAATGAAAGAAAAGCGCTCTAATGTATCGGCTCTAAAGCCCCCCCCCCCCCCCCCCCCCTTCCGGCAAATTCTAAAAACATAGTCATTCCAATCAAAATTAAGTCGACGTGAAAATTTAAAGCAGTTACGAATGTTGTCTATAAATGTCCCGAAGTTTTTTGTTTCTGTCAAAATTGTTAAAAAACACACGAGAACTCCCTTTTATCTAGATATCATACTGTAAATATTTTTGCTCTATGCTAAATAGCTTTGAAACGTGTTCCTCTTTTACTCTATTGTTAGATGTATAATTTAAAGAAACATAACTCTGATAGAATGCATAAACGCTACCCAATCAATTCATTTACCACCACAGACAAACAGCAAGAACCGCAGATACCAGTTTGTTTACGTGTCCAAAACAGGAAAGGTCTACGGCCGGAGTCGATCGTTCTCTATCCAAGGGGAAGAACTGTGGAATTTAGAGGACGACGACGAGGATTTTTCACGATTGTCTTCCTTGCAGTACACTCATCCCACGGGAGACCATCATGACAGCGAAATTACCATTCTGTCAAGGAGTCACACAAGCCACAATGGTACGTTTGCGCTTTCAATATTTTCTGTTTATTTTTTAAAGTCTTATCGCAGATGGCCATTAAAACGGAGCCAGCTAGCATAAATAGATAAATATCGTAATTATACCATTTTCATTAGTAATCTCTGAGAGAATACTTATTTTGGGCAATATGCATAATGTTTTAGGACCTTCCATGCAGCCTTTTAGGTGCGGGTACGAAATCTTAGGACTGTGATTGCTTAGCATTAAAAGGACCTTCAAATTTCATGTTCGTCCGCGATCGGATAGAGAAGATATGTGACTCGACGTACCAATCTGGTATTTTGTCGGAATTAAATTATAGTTAAAGAATGATCAGTTTAAAGCCAAAACAGAATTTTGTCAAATAAAACTGTAAATAGGATATATATATATATATATATATATATATATATTATAATATAATATAATAATAATAACATTATATTATATATATATATATATATTTATATATATATATATATATTATTATATAATTGTTATTATTATTATTATTATTATTATTATTATAATATTATTATTGTTATTATATTATTATCATCATTACTATCAGTATTATTATCATCATAATTACTACTATTTTAATTACATTTTCCCCCCTATTACAAGAGCTGTAACCTTACACTTATTGCCTATTTGGACAATAACGATTATTATTATTTTTAATAATAATAATAATAATAATAATAATAATAATAATAATAATAATAATAATAATAATAATAATAATAATAATAATAATAATAATAATATATAATAATTATTATTATTATTATTATTATTATTATTATTATTATTATTATCTCAATATCACTTTTAATATAAGATGAGGCAAGATACGAAAGAAGATAACGTAAAATCTGCGCTCTAGCTTTACAGATTCTGAAGCAGTTTTTAAAAGAAACTTTAAAAAGTCATCTCTTTCTGTTATATTTAGATGGTATGTAGTAAGAACAAATTGGGCATTTATTTATTTTTTAAAATAATTGAAGTTGAAAAAGAATAGATAAGCAATCTTTATAATATACCACAGATTTAATTACATTATTTTTGTTGTGTCACCTTATAGAACATCTTTACCCCAATTTACATTTTTTAAAAATAATTCCGTATTCTCATCTTATAAATGTTGTTGATAATATGATATATATATATATATATATATATATATATATATATATATATATATATATATATATATATATATATTATATTGCATTTCAGGTATATTGTTATAATGGGCCTAGAGATATATTGCATGGGACAGATGCTATGTAAATCAATTGAATTAAATTATTATTATTATTATTATTATTATTATTATTATTATTATTATTATTATTATTATTATTATTATTATTATTATTATTATTAAAATAGGATAGGACTCGGTCAGACAATGCTCCTGATCATGCTCATTCTCTAGATCGAACTGATCGTAGAGAAAACATATGAGCTCCTTTTGCAGTAAGGGCCCTTCATCCTTATTTATCCTCATCTGTCCAACAGCAACACGTAACATGTAGAACGAGACAGGACGCTTGTTAGGCGATATTACAATATTTTTCCGACAAAGACAACGCTGTTAACGGACAGGAACTCATTTTCCAAGGACTCTATTATGCGCCGGGCGAGGCTTGAACCCAGGACCTTCCCATCCGAAAGCAAGTGTCATATCACTAGACCACACAGATCACTTGTCTTAAGACAAGTGGGTCCCTGATCAATTGCTCCGGGCGACGTAGAGTTGAGTCCTTGGAAAAAAGATTTTTACTCACATTCTCTCACTCTACCCGGATGTAACAATTGAGATGTTTATGTCGAAAAAGATTATAACATTGTTTTAAGGGGTCATGTCTCGTTCGACATATTGTGTTGCTTGTTGTCTAGGGACCCCTTGAAGAGCGCTCTAGGGGATATCTTTAATTATTTTGATCTCTGTCGAAAAAAATGGTAATAATTCCTAATGGATGTCATATTTTGTCCTACATATAATTCTTGCTGTTGAATTGGGAGCCAATTGTAGTCTCCCTTTGGAATGGACCTTAAAGACAAAAGTCACATTTGAAAAAGGATATTAATCATATCATATTAATTTTTGATTTATAGATCTACTTTAGAATATTTTCTTCTTGTTTTGTAGCTTCATGCAGCATATTTCTTTCCAATAAATACTGAAATCAATGTTTAACACTGTTTTGAAATAAATAAAAGAGCTGAAGTAGTAAAAATTGAAAAAAGATATCTTCATCCGTTTTCTTTTATCTACCCAATTCTCCCTCTACCCGCCCTAAAATCCAAACCCAAAACTTCAAACTCCGCAACCCCCAAATCCCCAAACATCCAAACCCCAAACCCCACCCACAGCCACCTCAGCGAGTGCTTCCGAATCTCCAGTCCTACTCTCCTATCCGTCTGACATGGAAAGCGATGGTGGTGACGTCAGCAACCACGAAGACTGGGACATCACCAACATGCCCAACAAGGAGAATGCAAAGGAAAACGACAAAGGCTTGTCGGAGACAGCATTGTCTGAATTCTCGGACATTGAGATATTGTCGAGATCACCTTCTAAAGACGACTACTCTAACAAATACCGTCTTTGTGACAACAGTTCTACCAGAGGTCATTCTGAGGATGATTTCATTCTGTGTGACGTTAAGATACAAAGCGACCATTTTGATCTTCTTGAGGACTCAGTAAGTGGCGTTGACGCACAGGAAGATGGCCTCGATAGATCGTTTACCAGAGCTTCTAAAAAGAAGAAAAAGAAAGAGAAAAGAAATATTGTATCTAATGAGAGCAAGGTCTCGGATGAGGTGACATATTTTAGCTTGTTCGGGGACGATGATCAAAGTATTGAAAAGACATCCGTTGCCACTGACAGAGAAACCAACAAGGGCAAGAATAAGAAAAAAGAATCTGAGAAAAACATATCAGAGAAAGAGATTCAGGATAATATTCATGGTGGATTAGAACAAACGTCGAAAACTCCCATTTCGAGATCAATTAACAAAAAGTCAAAAACAGATCCGATTGATGAGATAGGATTGATAGTGAGTGAAGGAGAAAACAGTCAAGAATATATTCGAAAATTTAATGCAAACAAATCTAAAAAAGAAAGGAAATTCAATGAAAATGCTGTTATTAATGTTGAAAAAATTCCTACGCCCCCGTCAGCGCATCAAGGAATTTTCCAAACTGTAGCAGACCAACTCAAATTTCTGAAAGTAGAGGATGATACCAAATCAATAACATTGTCCGATTTGGGAGGAGACGATGAAAATGAGGAGCAAGAAGAGAAAAAGAGGGGAAGTGAATGCTATGGTGGAATGACCAAGGTGGAAAAGAAGAAAAAGAGGAGAGGGAAAGAGAAAGTTCGGGTAGAGAGTAAAGTACTGATTTTGGAGCTGAGCCCAAAGGAGGAGAAAGTAGTCAATAAAGTTGAGGTACAAACAGACGATCGTGTTACAATAGATTCTACCAAAGTCAACGGCATTATCAGTAGACAAGAAACAGTCAGAGGAAAGATGAGTAAAAGGAAAAATATTGACAATGAGTCGATAGCTAATACATCTTGTGAAAACGATACGGCCTCTGTAATCACAGACCATGATAAATCAACAATAACTCTATCTACACGCGTGACGTCATTGGTTTCTGAAAATAAAAACATGCAACATGACGTAACGTCGACTTGCTCTGAAAACAAAACAAAGTCTTCAGAAGATAACATTAAAAACAGATCAAGTAGTGCAACGGAATATGACGATAAAAGAAACGATATGCTGTTATTTTTTGAAAATGCTGCAACTGCTTCAGCTGAGCCAAAACTCATACACAAGAAAACAAAAACTAAAATAAATCAAGGCATTGCCACAAAGAATGTTGAAAATTCCAAATTAATCGAAAAGGGTGATAAATCAAAAATTAAAAGTAAAGAAGAGCTTAATGATAACGTGATTTCTGAATCACAATTCAGGCAAGTTAAATTTGACGAGGAAAAGAAGTCAGGGAAACCGAAGTCAAATAATACAGAGTCCATTGATATTGTTAAAGAGGTACCAACGTACACAATCACAAAGGAGCAGAATTGTCGCTTCAAAAAATGCAAAAAAGTCAGAAAAGGAATTACTAATGGGGACGCTGACAATGTTTCGACAAATCCTGAAAATGCGCTTGTTCAAGAAATCAAAACAATATCTCAAAACCTCACAGCGACTAATGAGTTGTTTACAAAGCCAGTCGCATTGAAAACTGAACAAAGTCAAGAGGACCGAGGACACCCCACGTTTATAAAATACAGCAAGAAGTCTAAGCAGTGTCACAATGTAGATGGCAGTGAGTACAGTAATGCATCTGTGAAACAAAAGCCGTTGGAAGAAAAAACAACAATCGAAACGCAGCCAGCAGAAATGGAAACCGATAAAAAATCAAAAAGAGAAGAGAAAAGAAAAATTCCAAAAACTATTCGAGTATTTCAAGCCCATAAATTTACATCACAATGCGATAAAGAGGTACATGGGCAAGAAGAGTCTGACAAATCTGTTGTTGGAAGAGAGACACGGAAGAACAAATGCACAGGAAAGACAACGTCAAATGTGTCTGAGGAAATCCAGAATGTTGAGCTGGCAAACAGACCGGAGAGGTACGAAGATATATTAAACAACAACGTGGCCATTGGAAGTGAACAGGTTATAACATTGGAGCAAAACCACGGGAAGGAAACCAAGGCGTGTCTAAAGAATAAGAGAGAAACAAATAAAATGGCCAGTGTAGAATTGACGCCAATTGAGAGATTTGAATCACAGAGATCTCTCAACCACAGAGAAAAGTCTAGAAAAATAGACATTGAATCGAGAAAGGTTCCCAACAAATGTTATAAGGATACCAAGTCAGTTTTAAGTTGCCCAAAATCAACTGATGGCTTTAAAACGTACGGTTCGCAAAATGCATTTTCCGGATCAGGTCCCAGTGAGTTTAATAAAGAAGATAGTAAATCAGAAAAGATTACTTCAGCAGATCGTATTTCTGAAAACAGAAAGAAGAATAAAAAAGTAGGAAAAACACTTCAAATCAAAGAGAGAGAAAATGCACCGGTTAAAACTGATGGGGATTATGACTCCAAATGGTTGGCTGTCATTTCAAATACAAAACCCTCAGAAAATACAGTAAATGATCATATTGGGGACAAACTGAGAAAGCCGAAAAACTCCCCACAAGAAGAAAATGGAGATCGAGACTTAAATATTGACGACAATAAAGAAAATATGAAAATATCGATCAGGAATAAATTGTACTTGGCGAAAAAAGAAAGGATGAAGGCAGCCATTAGGGCAAAGTCTGGAAAAAAGGAGCGCCGATCAAAGGTCAAAGGTGAAAAGGTTGTCATGCTGAAAGAATTGTTTGAAGAATCGTTAACACCATCAATGCCAGTCACCATGGGAAAACCCACTGGATCTAAAGCGCTTGAACCGAATGACGACGATATCAAAACTCTCGGTAACAAATCCTCCATAATTTCCAAGCTGTGTTCTTCTAGTGCCCCTGCGATCTCCACCGTAAAAGGTATTAAACGACCTCAAATTCCAGCATATCTCTTGGATGTTATGGACGATCTTCCGGAAGATACGGACACGCCCAACTTCTGGGAATGGAGGAAGTCAATGGCTCATGGGAAATCTAAAGGTCAAGGCCAGGAGGCAGAGGAGGTAAAGAATAGCCCCGATTGTTTTCTTTTCTTTTCTCCTGTTATGTACTTATTTACAGATCACATTGTTATGGGCTCATTACTGTCATGGAAATACTCTCAAACCAACGCAAAATATTGTCCATTACAATAATTAATAATAATTTGCGCGTATAATATAGCGCATACTCTCGTTGGAGAGATCTATGCGCTTTACAATAAAATCTCGAGAATAAAAAGAAACATGAAAACATGACATACAAATATTAGCAACAGATCTATACATATATGCAAGTAAATATATATATATATATATATATATATATATATATATATATATATATATATATATATATATATATATATATATATATATAATAAGAGTACTATGATTTATGTGTCAGACGTAACAGGGACATAGATAGTCACATTAAAATTGTATAATAAGTTGAATGATTAGTTGTGATTGTTTAAAACCAATAATATACATAATAGAAAAATATAATAATGTCACAACATTTCTTGATTTCTAATAATCAAATCTTATAATATTTGTTAAAAAGGTACGTTAAAAAAAACAAGCCTATAACTGCGTTCGGCTATACAACTTGCAAGTATGTGCTCGTATGAGCCTTGAAGTTAAAAATATGAAAATAACCCATATTTTTAATTTGGTTCCGCTTTAGTTATTATATGTATTACCGTGAGCAAGAAACTTTTCCCCAATTGTTTACTTTTGTGGGTTAGTTCTGCCTTTTCATGTTTGAGCTAAACCCTTGTGGTATATCATTTTCTACTGTTTATATATAATTAAATATATGATTCTTTCGTGATAATAAATAATGATAGTGATGATGATAATAATGATGATAATAATAATAATGGTAATTATTAATTATTAATGATAATAATAATGATGGTCCTATTAATCCAGCAGGACATATGAAATCAAATTTTCAGTTCTTTACGTGCAAGTTGCAATTAGGTGTCTTTCTACATTTCGTTCCCTGTCAGGTACTAATTGATGCCTGAGTCGAGTTAAGTAATATGTGTAAATCTTGGATTTGTAACAAGACGAAACACCAAATCGCTGAGCCATCGACACCATAATGATATGATACTACTTTGTATGATCAAAGTCTCCCTGTGAATAAAGCCTTTGCAATTACGTACAGCAATATAGTGCAACACTCACTAAACGTGCTCAAAGCGCTTTACAAGTGGTCCTTAGCCAACGGCAACACTTAAGACATGACGCCTGTTAGGCGATATTACAATTTTTTTTTCGAAGAGAAAAAAAAAGTTGTTAACGGATAGGTACTCATCTTACACATGAGTAGGACGAGAGAATGTATGTGAGTGAAGAGGCTTTTCCAAAGACTCACCTATGCGCCGATCAGAGCTGGACTCGAACCTGGATTTGTAACAAGACGAAACACCAAATCGCTGAGCCATCGACACCATAATGATATGATACTACTTTGTATGATCAAAGTCTCCCTGTGAATAAAGCCTTTGCAATTACGTACAGCAATATAGTGCAACACTCACTAAACGTGCTCAAAGCGCTTTACAAGTGGTCCTCAGCCAACGGCATCACTTCAGATGTAGGACGAGACATGACGCCTGTTAGGCGATATTACAATTTTTTTTCGAAGAGAAAAAAAAGGTTGTTAACGGCTAGGTACTCATCTTACACATGAGTCGGACGAGAGAATGTATGTGAGTGAAGAGGCTTTTCCAAAGACTCACCTATGCGCCGATCAGAGCTGGACTCGAACCTGGATCTTCCACTCCGAAGACTGTCATATCATACCACAAGACCATAGAGACCAGTCACCTCATAAAATCATGAGAGTTTAACTTTAACTAAGAATCATGATTTTATCCAGCAATTCAATTTTCATCATCTAAATCACCCCGTCAAAAAGCCGTTTTTAGACGAAAGGTCAGATCTCCAGACCTGCCTGATATTACAAAACATTTCGTAGAATTACGAAATTTTGGCTCTGATTTCAGAACTTCACGAGTATCTCGTAAGTCATTAAAACTTATTGAAAATGGAAGTTGATGCCAGGTTACATAACTCGAATGATTTTGAAGAGTTATCTAATCATTGTGAGGGTATAATATTACTGTTTTTAAAAAGTTAACTATAGCGACTACAATTTTTATATCCTAAAAATTATGAATTTTTAGATTTTTAAGTAAGCGGGTCTGAAATTCGCATGTCTGATAACCGAGCTCAATTAATCATAGGCTTGGTTAACACAAATGCAATGGATAGTTTTGTGCGTTGGTTTGGTAAATAATAATGAATTGAATAACAATGTGAAATTGAATGTAAGCTTAAATTTGATATACGAAAACAGATAAAATGGTCGTTTCGGGTTTCCCCTTTATCAACAAAACAGGATGAATGGAACACGACAGACGAATGAGACAATGCGGTAGTGGCGTTGTTAAGATAAATAAACAAAAAAAAAAAAAAAAGAAAAAGAAAAAAGGTTATTGTTTATTCATCTTAACAACGCCACTACCGCATTATCTCATTCGTCTGTAGTGTTTCATTCGTCCTGTTTTGATGATAAAGGGGAAACCTGAAACGTCCATTTGATCTATTTTCGTATATTAACTTGAAGCTTACATTCAATTTCACTTTGTTATTTAATTTATTTCTTCGAGCTTCGAGCAGCAACATTTACACTGGAGAAGCTTCGTATGGGAACAAAACAGATAATGGACGTTTCGGGTTCAAACCCTTCGTCACCACAACATTACACAAAATAACATGGAAAATAAATAAAATAAAGTAAAATGCAAAATAACTTGTATCGTCTTTACTCAATGGTGGTTGCAGTATGACGAAAGGTTTGTACCCGAAACGTCCATTATCTGTTTTGTTCCAATTCGAAGCCTCTCCATTTTCACTCTTTCGTTAGTATTTTCACGATCACCGGCTTCAGGCAGCCCCTACCGTTTTCAATATTTACATTGCGTTGGTTTGAGAGTGTTTCCATTACAACGAGTCCATAACAATTTCAGTTATCAGACTTGCAAATTCGTACGCATCGATCTATCCCAATCGCGACTAAAATAAAATAATGAATAACATTGAGCTTTTATATAGCGCGTTATTCACTAAACGTGCTCAAAGCGCTTTACTAGCGGTCCCTGGCCAACAGCAAAACTTAACATGTAGGACGACGGGACATGACGCCTCTTAGACTATATTACATTTTTTTCGGCGGACAGAGACAACGCTGTTAACGGCCACGTACGCACGGTGAGAGAATGTGAGTAAAGAGCCTTCTTCCAAGGACTCAACTGTGCACCGAACGAGGCTCGAACCCAGGACCATTCGATCCGAAAGCGAGTGTCATACCATTCACTACTAGACCACATAGCCGCACTATATAAAAGTGCATCTTATCACTCTGCTTCCCTTTCGAGAGTTTTGTGCAGTGGGTCACATTGAACAGATAATGTGCTAGATAAATTATCTTCATTCTTCTTCTTTTTTTTATTATTGTATTCTCCCATCTTATTTACGGACCCCCTCCTTCCCCCTCCCCCTCCCCCCCCCCCCTCCCCCCGATCACGATTCCATAAAATACATCGTATAACTCTCTGATCTCATCTCCTCCTTTCGAGAGTTTTGTAAGTCAGGACGCCAGACTGACTGGATGTTGATTGCACAGTCTGGCGATAATAGAATTGCGAAAACCTTTTTAAAAAAAACATACACACGTTAATAAAGGAATAAAAAAAAGATAATTCAGAAGTATTTTCAACTTGGAGACCAAAAAATGTTCCGATGATAATAGGCTACATCTTTTATTTTTCATTTTTGTATTTATTATTTAGATATTGGTTTTTGAGAAATTATTTGTTCGGATTATTAAAAAAAATTAATTAATTCTCAGTAAGAAGTCGAAGGTAGATCAAATATTTTATAGGGTTTATGGCCTACAAAAAAGTGCGATTATCAATAAATATCTATCATAATTCGAGCAATTATAAGCGTGGTAAGTAACTGCATGGATGAAAATAATAATAGTATGAATAATAATAATAATAATAATGTTAATAATAATAATAATAATAATAATAATAATAATAATAATAATAATAATAATAATAATAATAATAATAATAATAATAATAATAATAATAATAATAATAATAAATCATTTGTATAGCGCGCAAATTCCACGAATTCATGCTCTAAGGCGCTATACAATAAAACACAAATTCACAAAAATAAAATAAGATATAAACTACAGCACTGAAAGCTTAATTTGAAGAACATTAAACTAAATTATGTAAAGGCTATTTTAAACAGTTATATAGCGCAATTTCCACTGAAATACTCAAAGCGTTTTAAAATGGGTCTCAAGCCAACATCAACGGTTAACATATAATACGAGACATGGCGCCTGCTAGGCGATAGTGCATCCCCCCCCCCCCCGACAGAGACAACACTGTTAACGGCCAGATAATCATTTAACACATGAGTACGGTAAGAGAATGTGGGTAAAGAGTCTTTTCCAAGGACTCAGCTGCCTATGCGCCATCATACCGAAGTAGTGTGGCGCCCGGGATAGCGGCTGCTATTCGGGCACCGGGTTGGATCAAATTTAGTCACACACCGGGGCGAGCAGCTCACGTGGCTCGTTGGCTCGATACCCGGGATGGTCTCGTGACGGTCAACCGGGATTTACACCTTTGCCCTCCCGTGTGGCTCAAACCCCCTGACCAGCTGCAAGGTAAAGATCCACGAGGGGGAAGGGGACGTAACCTCCTCTAAGCTTGGTGAGAAGTTGTCAGGCTTTGATACCAGTAGGAGGAGACACTGGGAGGGTGACTGCGAATCGGCTTCGGCCGAGGAGCTGCCTCACGGCCAGTGCGCTTCATCGGTGGGGTTTTTCTACCTGTCCACCATGTACCCGCTGTGGGCAAGAACCTGAGACGGCAGAGCATCTAGTCGAACGGTGTGTTGTGACGATGCTACCCGGCGAGTTTGCGGCGGTGCACGAATGCGGACCAGACTTTGCTGATTGGGTCTATCGTCATAACATAGTAGTATGAAAACCATAAGAGGCTGCTGCCTATGCGCCGACCAGACATTGTGGTTTACAAGCGGATCACTTAGTTGATATGTTAGGTCAAGAAGTCACTCCTCTCCGTCACTTTACCTGCGCTCTGGTATATGGCACGTGCCTGCAGTCAGTGAGGCGAGTAGTCTCATTGGATTCAGTATGTAGTCTGATGTCACGCCGCCCGGCAACGGCGGCCATCTTGGTTCTCAA
Source organism: Berghia stephanieae (assembly GCF_034508935.2). Taxonomy (NCBI): domain Eukaryota; kingdom Metazoa; phylum Mollusca; class Gastropoda; order Nudibranchia; family Aeolidiidae; genus Berghia; species Berghia stephanieae. The sequence goes on from NC_088371.1 coordinate 19,639,809, forward strand.
CAAAGAAAATCATTACTTTATATTCTTCATGCTGGCTAGAACTTTTCATATGCCTTGTGATCAAAATGTGTAAAAGCCAAAACATGATCAAATTCAGCTCTTTGTTATTATTTTTAGACAGCCTGTTAGTGACTATCTAGTTCTAACTCAATCATAACAATCATTACTATAAACGTAAAAAGGTTACACACCATTTTGTGTGTTGGTATGTTTAATTTGGCTGGTGGATGTTGTGAGTATTACACTTCAACGCGTAGCATAAATACTTTATTATTATTACTTTTTTTTAACTCTCAAAATACATAATCTATGCTTTTAAATCGGTCAGATAATTGCTGGAGATGACGGGGACGAAAAGACGACGAAATTATGCGAGTCGAAGAAATCCAGGAACAAATCAGTCGGCGTGAACGACCGGAATGGAGAAAGCTACGTGAAGAAGGATGTTCTTCCGCCATCACCCCTGGCGATGATTACGACAAGGACTGGCGACGATGATAGCGATGATGATTATGAAGATGATTATGATGATTATGATGATGATGATGAAGAAGATGATGGTGATGAAGATGATGGTAATGATGATGGCGACGATAATAGTGAGAGGACTGGGAGAGATTCCATGATGAAGGCTGGCGGATGGATGAGTTATGCCAATGCTCTCAAAGGATTGCCAAGTAGGTTTTGTGCTTTTATTTTCAATTCTACAACGATCTATTATAACTATTCTATTTATTTTGCTTTATATATATATATATATATATATATATATATATATATATATATATATATATATATATATATATATATATATAGAATGAAGTTGACGTCAGTCGGGTCTTTGTTATTGTTTTTTTGCCATCCGCGTTGACGAGTAATTTTCACTAAATTGTACTAACCAGACTATAAACGTTCAAGGTTACACAGTTTTGTGTGTTGGTCCGTTATACTTCTGGGTGGCAATGTTATGAGCTTCTAAGACAAGCACATACTATCTCTATACCTTGCTCCAAAAGTTCTATCCCCCCCCCCCCCCCCAAAGTGAATCATTTTTACGGTGTTAATTGATGGTTCCTCCGTGACTTCTTGTTGCGATGCCTGTCAAGCTATTGACATTGGATGCCTTTTTTTTATTTACTATTATCCCATATTATGAGTCTTGAGTTCTTCAATCAACATACAGTGTATACACTTAAAAATCACGTCAATTATCGTATATTTTATTAAAACTAGTCGAATAAACATTTCAGTGGTTTTATTTTTGACTCGAAAATCTAATATAAAGTATATTTTGCCCCTGAATTCAACCGATTACTTAATCAACTCAGCCGCCTCAAGTCCTTGCATATCATCGGAAACAAACAACCCACAGATCCCGAGCATTGTTCACAATTTGGGCACAGATGATTGAAAAAAATAAATATCTACATCGTGTCGTCAAGTGTTGCGATGCATGCAATTCTTTCCTCAGTGTGTCAAAATATCGTGAGAAATCTCACTGGGCCACTGGACCAATACTCTTCAACAGTCGTAACGTCACTTCCTTCCTCAAGACGCATGGTAACTTAGTAATATCGTGAGAAATCTCACTGGGCCACTGGACCCAATACTCTTCAACAGTCGTAACGTCACTTCCTTCCTAAAGACGCATGGTAACTTAGTACCACTGGCTCTAAACTATCGGAACAATTGCGGACGCCCGTATGAAATATCTCTCCGGCGAGCATAAAGGGTATCCAGAGGAAAAATAACACATACATTTGATCAAGTTTTGACTTTTACACATTCTGATCACAAGACATATGAAAAGTTCTAGCCAGCATGAAAAATAAAAAGTAATGATTTTCTTTGTTTAGAACCAAGATGGACGCCGTTGCGCCAGGCGGCGTGACCTCAAACTATTGAATCGTATTGGATTCAATAGTCTGATGTCACGTCGCCCAGAAACGGCGGCCATCGTGGTTCTAAACAAAGAAAATCTGTACTTTTTATTCTTCATGTTGGCTAGAACTTTTCATATGTAATAATGTGTAAAAGTCAAAACATGATCAGATTTATAATGAATTTTTTCCCCTCTGGATACACTTTTATGCTCGTCGGAGAAATATTTCATAAGGCGTCCACCATTGTTCCGATAGTTTAAAGCAGTTACTAAGTTACCATGCGTCATTACGAGGGAAGTGACGTTACGACTGTTGAAGCGTATTGTGTGTTTGGCATGTACTAAGAGTATCTCAGGCCTTTTTGTTGAATGGAAATAATAATGGGACAGCGTCGGTGCTGCACTGCGGCTTACGCCTGGGTTATTCCAGTCTTCCCCTGGAATAGATCCTAAAGAAAAAATTCCCCTTAGGTATGAATAAAGGGAATTTTGTTTTATCTATTTATGTTATTAATCAAGGGGACGGATCGGGGTAAATGGCAGGAAATATTCTGATTGGTTAATGCTTAGTAACGGGCGAATCATCAATTGTAAATACACACACGACTCACGGCACGAGTCTGTTCACTGGTGACATGTTTCGAGATGGTGAGATTTCACGAGCCGACGGGACGTACCAAATACTTTTCTGTCCTCTGTCTCTCTGTGTGGATTTTAAGTGATGAATGAATGTTTTTATTATTATTATTCTGTTTAGTTTTTGGCAGAAGGATTTTGAGCCCGAAACGTTTCGTTCTACTTTCATCTTTGACAATTCCTTTTTTTTACACCCTCTAGTATTATTGAAATTGTAACTATCTTTTCTAATAATTTATTTTTTAAAATCTGGTGAACCCCGACATATTATTGTTGAACCGTCTTTGTCAAGGGTGAAATTATAATGAGGGGGGGGGGGAGGAGGGGGGGGGGGGGATAAAAGGAAAGCAAAAGTTTACTGTTTACGTCATTTAGCCACATAATGTCTACGCACATCACAAGTTCCAATCTCATTGAAAGTGTAAAACCACTCTTCCGAAGGACTGATACATATCTCTGTGTAATTGATCTTCTGATTTCTTTTCTATCGTCTAAATATAATACTGTGGTTGTCAATAAAGATAATCCATCCTCGCTCTTTTGCGTCCCTTAATCTCAAGAATACATCCTGGTAAAATAATTTTGTCACCTTATGATTCAATGTATAACATATTCATTATTAGTCCTCTGAAGGATTGGTTACATACACACTTCCAATGAGTTAGGAACCGGAGGAGTAGAAGGTGTGACGTCACGAGTTCTCTGATCTATTATACCACCATAACATATAACTCAACATAAAATAAACTTTCATGACAATACCAACCCCCCCCCCCCCCCACACACACACACATACATATATACACACATGCATGCATACTCAAAACAATCAAAACAAAGGAACAAACAAACAATAACAGCGACAGGTCTTGTGCTATCTAAATTCCTTTTCCGGTAATCTCAAAAAGAAATAAATATTCTGGACAATCACCGTTTCCGGTCAAAGGTTAATATTATGCCAAATAAATAATTCATGGCTCGTCTCAAACTCAAACACTCCTTATTTGAACATAACAAAGTCTTAAAATAAACTCTAAAGCATTTTAATGAGCAAGCCCGCTATTACAGGTTACTTTTAAAAGTACATTCAAGTTATTTCTGCTACCATCTTTCTGTGAATAAATAATCATTCATGTCTTAGACACGGAAAACGATTTTTATCTAAATTTGTATTAAAATATAGAATGGCTCATTGAAATGAAATCACGATTTGTTCTCATTAGTTTTATTTTTAACGGCCCTCGTCATTTTCTCTTGGCATCAAGATACGTATTGAACAATAAAATTGTAGTCCCAAGTTTAACCTTAATAAGAGCTATAGATTCACTGGGCCCATTTTATCCCGTTTGAAGTACAGTTCTAGCGTGAAAGGGAGAAGTAACAATATATACTTGCTTCTCTTTGGACAAGATTGTTATCAATGATGATGATGATGATGATGATGATGATGATGATAATAATAGTAATAATAATAATAATAATAATAATATAATAATAATAATAATAATAATAATAATAATATATAATAATATAATATAATAATAATAATAATAATAATAATAATAATATAATAATAAATAATAATAATAATAATAATAATATAATAATATAATATATAATAATAATAATAATAATATTATGATGATGATGATGATGATGATGATGATGATGATCATGACGATGATGAATGATGATATATGATGATATGAATATATAATAATAATAATAATAATAATAATTAATAATAATAATATAATAATAATAATTAAATGATGATAATAATAATAATAAATAATAATAATAATAATAATATATAATAATAATAATAATAATAAAAATAATAATAATAATAATAATAATAATAATAATAATAATAATAATAATAATAAAAACAATAATGATAATAATAATAATGGTGATGATGATGATGATGATGATGATGATGATGATGATGATGATGATGATGATGATGATGGTGATAAGACTTATTTAGCTCTATATAGAGAGGCGTCAAAACGCTTACTTTGTGTAACCTTTATTAACATTCATAGTCTGATCGTCATCATTTAGAGAAAACTCATCGTTAAAATGGCTGTCTAAAACAAAAAAAAAAACAAAAAACAACAACACACACAAAAAAAAAAAAAACAAAAAAAAAAAAAACAAAAAAAAAAACGGAGTAAAGTCAATTTCGTTCCATCTATAGAGACAAAATCAAAAGTGCCACTTGCAAAAATTCAATGGTTGGTTCATGATTAAAAGCGGTTCTATAGCATATTCTGGTTCAACATTATGTGGTCAAATCATTTATGTAATACATGTAACATATTTCGTGATTACCCGAAGAAGGCCAAAGGCCGAAACGTCGTTTGTTTTGTGTTGTTCCCTTATATATGAGTCACATTTATTATCTTTCTCTCCATAACAAAACGATACGCTACGTTATTTCCAGTCTCTTTGAGAATATGCAATGGCCATTTTGTATTGATTATTTTAAAGGCTCACTGTTTTAGTAAAGCTGGATTCATCTCTTCAAATCTCGTGAAATCTCTTCAAATTTAACACGTGACCCGAGAGGAGGTCTGGTTGTCCTCACCTTTAGATTGACGCGTCAAGCTATTGGATTATAGGGGTCACATTTTTTGCTTGATTGGCTATACATTGAATTGAGAATCGGGAAAGGACATCTACTAATCTATAAATAAACTTGAAATGTAACCATTGTTTTAAAGACCAAATGTGACCCCTCGTCTCAAAATGGTATTATGTCGGGATGGACCAGCTGCTGAAAAGTCAAATCATAGTTAAACTGGTCAAAAATATGAAACGTTGGTATTTAGCACAGTAAAATATGATATTCCTTCTCCTCTATAAAGCATATAAACTCAACTTAATCATGATATTTCTGGTTACAAATTCCATTTTCAGCATCTTAATCATCCCGACTTAATACCGTTTTGAGACGAGAGGTCACAAATGAGTTGGTATTCTATAGATGTTGTGCGCTTAGGTAATTTACTCACAACATTCTGACAGCCGGATATAACGTACACACTCATAAAACTGTGTACAACCTTGACCTTTGAAAGTCTGATTAATACAAGTTAGTGAAAACTACTCATAAAAATGGTTGGCTAAAAACAATAACAAAGAGCTGAGTGACGTCAATATCGTTCTATCTACAGAGGATTGAAATTCATCATCGATGGATATCTATATAGCGCATATTTTACACCGTGAACCAAAGGATCCTTAGTTAGGGTGTTAGACAGATATGTTAGTAGGGATAGCGAGAGAGTGAGGAAGGACATACGACGTTAGGTGTGTTCGTGAGTCTGTGTCTTAGTGTGTGTGTGTGTGTATGTGTGTATGTGTGTGCGTGTGAGTGCTTGTGCATGAGAGGGCAGAAAAGAAAGAAGTACCATTAGAAAACACACGCACATACATATACGCAGACATGAACACGACATGCGAGTGGAAGGTCCTCTCCAAAAATGAACTCGTCCGTCAGACTGGGACAAGTTGAAACGACTTTCGTCGCTAAAAAGGACTGTGTTCCAATGGGGCTGGAATCACCGGCGATGTTAATCGGCCTATATATATATATATATATATATATATATATATATATATATATATATATATATATATATATATATCCTATTTGATTGGAGAGGAATCCATTATTATATGATCGACAGCATTTCAAACCATCTGCCTTAAGACGCATTCTCACAGTATCATGTGGGGTAAGGTTGAATTCCCCTGCAACGGTTGTTGTTGTTGTTGACGTGCAAGGGTTGTCTCCGAAAGACTGGCAGATCTCAACATGCATTTGCAATTCTGGCCGGAATCCAGTCCTTTAAATGTCTATCGATTATAATGACCCTCATAATATTGGCAACAGCCCTGAAACCTGGAACTGCGTGAATTTCCAGGTTTCAGTGGGGTTTTTTTTTTCCAAGATGAGGGTCATTTTAATCGATCGTTATAATTTGAAGGACGAGTTTTCTGGTGAAAAATTTAAATGCCTGTTTGTTTTTTTTCTCTTTTCTTCAGAGCATGGCACTATTGAAAAGCACCTTTCGTAAGATTAGTCAGACTCGCGTACAAAATCATATTTTTATCATATCCTCGGCTTCTGAGTTTATTGTTTATCAATTTGTTTAAAGGATTTCTGCTGTGCCAATAATTTTTTTAATTTTAATTAACCAGTGAAGAACCCGCGGAGAAATAAAGGCTATTAAGAACAGGCGGTCATCTATTATACTTAATATACTACTGTATTGTATTTTTAGATTTGCCAGTAATTGGATTCAATAGTCTGATGTCACGTTGCCCAGCAACGGCGGCCATCGTGGTTCTAAACAAAGAAAATCTGTACTTTTTATTCTTCATGCTGGCAATAATTTTTCATATGTCTTGTGATCAGAATGTGTAAAAGTCAAAACATGATCAGATTTATAATGTTTTTTTCCCCTCTGGATACACTTTTATGCTCGTCGGAGAAATATTTCATAAGGGCGTCCGCCATTGTTCCGATAGTTTAGAGCCAGTTACTAAGTTTCCATGCGTCATTACGAGGGAAGTGACGTTACGACTGTTGAAGCGTATTCTGTGCTCGATGATATAAATTTTACAGTTGCTATTCGGACCAATGTTGATCCCCAATCCTATTTGTTTATAATAGATAACAACCAATCTATTCTAACTTTTTTTCCCTGTACTGCATATTGCTGAAAGAGAAGTATTTGCCTGATCTGACATGCTGTACTTTATAGTATGATTACCTGTTTCTATGAACACATTAGTATCAATCTACTTGAGATGATGTAGCAGATGGTGACGATGTATAAAGGTTATCGATAATATTGGTGATCATTTGTTTTAAAAATGATGATTTTATTTTGTTTTCATCGAAGAGTATTGCTTCTATTAGTAGGTGTAGGTGGAGGAAAATGAAGAGGAGGAGGACGAGAAGAAGAAGAAGAAGAAGAAGGAAGGGGGGAAGAGGAGGAAGAGGAGGAGGAGGAGGAGGGGAGGAGGATGAAGAGGAGGAGGATGAGGAGGAGGAGGAGGAGGAGGAGGTTGGTGCGAGGAAGAGGAAGATAGATGATAAGGAAGAGGTGGGGGTTAAAGAGATGTTAAAACCCCAAGAGATAGGATGTAGGCGGCTATATTAGCAAAATCATGCACTAAAATGTACAAAATCTATAATAACAAAACACCTGGAAAGCAGCTTAGCAACCAAAAAAACGTAGTGAAATTCTATGACTTGATTGAGTGCTTCTTTATGGTTTAGTGGTACGGCACTCTGTATGCCCCAGGTTCGAGCCCCACTCTGGGCAGCGCAAAATTGATTATTTGGAAAAGGCACTTGACAAATATTTTCTCATCGTAATCAAGTGTTAACTGAGTATCTTGCAGGTAACAGCGTTATCTAGGTCGAAAATGTTGTATTTGCGCCTTAAAGTCGTAATATTCTATTTGTTAAGAGTTGCTGTTGGTTTGGGATCACCTTGTGAAATGATTCGAGTACATTTAGAGGAAATTGCTTTCTACAAAAGCTCAAAATTATTTATCGTAGAAAAACTATCACTCTTTGAATTTATTATCAATAATAATATCGTTCTGTTTATTTTCCATAGCAAGCACATTAGAACCAAAGAACAAAGATAACGTTGAATCAAGTCAAACATCGTCGTCAGATAAAACAACAAATCAGTCCCTTTCCAAAAGCCAAAAAATCAAAAGGTATCATTACCATCACCCGTTCCCAAACCATCACCACTACTACCACCGCCAACACCAACAACAAAAACTAGTAGCTGAGAAAAGAATGTTGATCAGAGCTCGTCGCGCAATTTTCTCGTCCATTCACAAAAACCTCTACAACGCCGCCCTGGAGACTCAGTGTTACCTCCTGGACAAGGCCGAGGATAGATCCCAAGGTAGACATCCTCAGTTCTCTCGTCGAACCAAACTCAGAACCGCCCGGAAAATAAAGATGGAAAAGGACAAGCACAAAAAGCTGATCCAAACAAGACTCCAACATCGTACGCAGAAAGAAGTCTTGAACGGAGAAATGGTCAGCACTGCGTTGGTGCCGATGTGCACTAGTTTGTCTTATGAGCCCGTCGAGAGTCTCAGTCTCATGGCGAATGAGTCCCGCGAATCCATGTGTTCTGTTACGTGGCCACTGCCGGTACACTTGTCTATTACGTCCTACGGCACGAACGCCCAGGGAAATAACGATGTTGTGATGACGTTTGAGAACAGTAGGCGACGACCTCTCTGTTCCTGGATGACTCCATCCGAGGGAAAGATAGCAGATTATGATGATGTCATTGAAGATATAACCTCTGACCCTGGTGCAGTAAAGGAAAAGAAAAACTTGGACGGGTATGACGACTGTTTGGGCTTTGCGGGCAATGATGTAAACATTTCCACTACTGGTAATAGAGAGGATGATGAGGACGGTGATGGCATTCTCCAACGTTTGCAGGTAAGACTGACTACCGACTCCCCCAGAGGAGAATTTAGGCGAGTACTTTGTGGACACTATCAGCTGTTTTATGGTTAGTTTATACATCCAGCCTGTATTTTCTCAGGATAAATCAATGTCATTTATATTTAGTTAATGATTCATCTGTATTAAGCTGGTCTTTTGATATATCTATTTGTGAGTTTTTGATGTCATTTAAAACGCAAACATTGGTGAAGAAATGTTTTGGATAATAGCTATATTCTACTTACAAAATCGAAAATATTTCACTTCTTGGTGGTTAGCCTATCCTTTACCAAGTATTTTAAACTAAATGTCATACTTCTCAATCATCAATTTCTCCCATCGTCAAAGCATTGCTCTTTTCCTTTACCTTCAATTGGTTTGGAGTTTAAACACATGTTTTGCATTGTTAAAAGGTTTACACGACCCGTGGTAATATTTAGCTGCCATTTCCAGAAATATGTCTTTGTATCAATGTCCCGAGTGGAATTATCTTTAAAAAAATAGAAATGCGGGAAATCCAAAGGTTGTGTGAAATCCAGTATTGTGAGTGTCCCTTGTTGTTTTTCTATTTCCCAGACTGCTTGCTGTGCGGTTGATTTCAGTCGTGTCAAGAGCTACATTCAAGGCCTGTGGTCTGTGAGCTCTGTTGGTTCAGTGCGCTCTCTCCTTCAACCCTTCTCCCCCTCCTCCTTCTCGTGGTGGAATCTTCCTGATGTCAAGCTCTAGCCGTAGTAGGTATGTGTGGCAACAGAAATTCATTGTTCTGTCACTTCTCAAGGTTTTTTTTTTTTTGGACTTTCGTCATCATATCTCATTACATCTTACATCTCAGCGTTTTGTATCAAAACCATGAATCACTTGGATTTTCAATACTTTTCATTTATATCTCATGCATTTTACTGATTACGTACAGTTAAAGCCCAGTGTTTTATTATTTAAAGACAAAAGATAGAATGACGCACTTGGTTGATGATAGTATGACGAAACATTGACAGACGGACAGGAAAAAAAAAGAAAAAAAAAGGCTCCAAAAAAATCAGCCTGCCTCCACTCATCTGTAGTGTAATTGTAGCACGATTGACCGGAAATCACGAGGTCTTAGGTTAGATCTCCAGTCGAGTCGGCTTATTTTTTTTTGGGGGGGGGGGGTTGGTTTTGTCTTGTATTTTTGTTTCTGCTTTGACACTGTTTCAGTACACTTTTTTCAGATGCTTATCTTACCTTATATAATCTCACACATGTACCCTAAAATATGTCAGCATTTATTAGTGATTTTATATCGTTTGTCCCCCTTGTCGTTTCCATCAGAAAATCAGGAAAAAACGTTTCCATGGACTTATTCATCGTGTTGGTTGTTTCTTGTTTGATGATAAATATTATGATCATATATTATCACATCTTCAACTTGAGTCTTCGTATTCTACTGGCCTCTACGGTTCACAGACAAGAAGTCGTTTTCAATATGATGAGGAATGTGTTAAGATCAGATATATCGATGTATTAGTAGAAGTAGTCCTTCAGAGCCATTATGCCCACGGAGCCGGAGTTTACCCCAGTTTCTATAGCGTGAAACGGACAATAACAATTGCTTGATACCCTTTGGATAGGATGCTAGTCTGTCGCAAAGTACTTTCCGCCAGATCTAGCAGATCCAGCTATCCAATCACTGCTGAGTGGACAGGGGGATCGGGAAAAAAATCTCGACTCTACCCGGGTTCGATCACAATCCCTTTGGGTGTGAAGTGAGTGCCCTACCAACTGAGCAATCGAAATCAATATATTGGAATGACTCTCAACCTGTTAAAAAAATGAAGTTCTAACCTATTTTGGGTCAACTTAAGTAACTGATATTGGATTTATTCTGGCTAAAGTGAGAAGAATAAAATTGCTTTGTCATTGAATTGTGTGACATTCAATTTTGAAATAGCACAACCAAGAATCAGATTTAACAATGAAAACACAAATTTAGTAACATTAGTTAAAGGTGACACTATTTGTTTGTTTCGAAACACTCAAATACGTACGAGCCAAAGAGCCCATAAAACCGGATTTCATTTCATTTTCTGTGGCATTATTTGACGTAACAATGGGAGCGATCTATATTCAGGTTTTCGTCCAACCAAGTCATCAATCACATGATTTGTTGCTGTCCAACGATTGGATATTTCTTCAGAAATGTAAACACGCTGCTTTGTTTATGAAATTTATAAACATACCCATGTGCTGGGTGGGGATCCTGACCTCCCATAGTGGGCAGGGAGGTACATACTGTGTCTTCTATCCCCTTATATCTATTTTCCAACATGCTTTCGTCTTTGTCTTGGACTGAGATTACTTTGCCCTGTTCGGAGTCCTGGCTGGGAGGGAAACAGTCAAATGCATAGTTATTGTTTTGGGAGATGATATTTTTTTTTCTTGTAAATCATCTCTGTTATGTATTTTTATATTTATTTTCAATGTATAATGTAAGCATTTGAGTGTATTCCTCTTTGTTGGATTTTGTGGTTGTGTCCGGATGAGACTTATAGGTGATCTCAAACTAAGTACATTGATGGTTTGCTCTTGGAATCTGCAACTGATCCCTATTTGTTCCCAGTTCCCCTTTGTCTTCCTTTCTCCTGGGTGCTTTAATTGTAATTCTACAACTTTTTACTGTCCCATTTTCTTCCTTTTTACTGGCGCTGATATAACCTAAATGTGTTGCAAGCGCCGTAAAACCCTTAAAAAACAAAACAAAAAACATACCCATGTGTCAAGCTGAACAAAATGACCAATCGCGATGTTAGATATTTCAAAAACTGTGAATACTTTTCACTACGTGGGTCACGTTGAGCACACTATGCAATGTGACCAATGACATAGAGCACATGGAAAGGTAATATAGATCGTGCCCATTGATTGAGGGGGTCTCGATAGCTCACTTGGCATGACACTGGACTTCGGATCTGAAAGTCCTGGGTTCGAGTCTTGGTTTGATCGGCACATAGCTGAGTTCTTGAAAATGCTTTCTTTATTCAAATTCTCTCATCGTATTCA
>NC_088371.1:19656873-19724373 GCF_034508935.2 Berghia stephanieae
AGCACCGTCTCGGTGCCATTGTTTTCCCTTTAAGCTGATTGGAATGGTTCATATAGATCGTGCAATTTAAATGTAAATTTAATTGGTGAAAAATTTCTAATTTCCAGAATTTTTGAAATAAAGGGAAAATTTGAAACGGGTCTGTAGTTTTAAAAAAATCATTATGGTCTAAAGAGGGTTTCTTGAAAAGTGGGTTAATTAGAGCTGTCTTAAAGAAAGAGGGGACGATACCAGTTTGCAGTGACTGATTAATTATTTCAGTCATTGATGGAATAAGCTCGTCAATACAAGGATTTAAAATCGATGTTGGAAATGGATCTAGCTCACTAGATTTATTTGGGGCCTTCTTAATTTTTTTGCTCATACATTTATTTTATAAAAACGAAAAAACCATTCATAATGGCTGATTCCAGCGTTACCAAGCATTATCAGATCAGAATATTATTTGACATTTAGCCCGTTCCGTCCAACTGACTATTTATTATTTGTTGGCAAAGAACAAGTCTGTCAAACATTTCTTAATTCTTATTCTACAACCTATATAAAAAAAAGGGTTCAAACTGATATTTTTTCAAAATGCCGAAACGATGCAATGCGGACGTAATTAAGAAATGGGAGCAAACTATATTACTTTTCCATGTGCTCGAGGTCACATTGCAAAGCGGGCTCAAAATGATCCACATAGTGACAAGTATTCACAGCTTTTGAAATACCTTACATCACGATTGGTCATTTTGTTCAGCTTGACACAAGGGTATAGATAGTATGCGCTTGGCTAAGAAGCTCATAACATTGCCATCTGGAAGTATAACGGACCAACACACAAAACTGTGTGTATCGATGAACGTTTATAATAATAATAATAATAATGCTGAAAACTTATATAGCGCTATAACTCCGAGACACCAGACTCTAAGCGCTTAAATTACAAATTACTTTGGCTGAAACATACTCATTCACACACACAAGCACACACACACACACACATACACACACACACACAATACAACACACAACACAAACCAAACCTATCTTGCTTCTCATACCATCTACTAAAATCGAAACAAATATGTTTTAAGCGAACGTTTAAAAATAGACAAAGATTTTTTTTCACGAATGCTCTGCGGTAAGGCGTTCCAAATAGAGGGTCCGAAATGAGAAAAGGATCTCATTCCAGCATTTTTCCGAATTCGAGGGACAACTAGTTTTGTGGAATCACTGGCCGAACGTAAGGGGCGGGGTTTTGAATATCTTTCAATTAGTTCTGAAAGGTAGGAAGGGGCAGTACCTTCAAGACAACGATACACTAAAACACAAGCTTTGAATTTAATTCTTTTCTCAACAGGCAGCCAAATATATAGTCAGGTTGATACAGTTCAGTGAGCATTACTCATAAACGCGGATGGCCAAAAACAATAACAAAGACCTGAGTGACGTCATCTTCGAACTATCTATATTTACAACTTTCATAACCAAAGCAGCGTGTTTACATTTGTTTAGAAATATCCAATCGTTGGACGTCAACATATCATGTGATTGATGACTCGGTTGGACAGAAACATGAATATAGATCGCTCCCATTAAGAAAGTAAGGAGCAGACACCTGTGAAAGATAAAGATCTGAACATGTGTGTATGAAATGTGCCAGACAAAGCAAGAAAGAGAAATAGAAGAAAATAAACCATCTGAAAAAATCAGTCGACCTCAACTGGGGATCGAACCTCAGAACTTATGGTTACCCCTATGGTCGCTCCACTGAGGGTTTGGTCGGAGGAGTATTTTTAACCCCTACCCCCCCCCCCCGACCCCCATCCCAATGCTAACGGCAAAATAGAAAATGAGATGGATTTTCTTCAGGTCGTCGGCCCGTGGCAACCTTTAGTAAAATCGGCCAGCTTCACAGTATGTGAGTATTTATCACAATATTTTAACACACTGATGAGGCAATGGGCATGATATAAAAGGATAGTTCGAAGATGACGTCACTCAAGTCTTTGTTATTGTTTTTTGCCATCCTCGTTTCTGAGTAATTCTCACTAAACTGTATTAACCAGACTATAAACGCCCATGGTAACATACAGCTATGTGTGTTGGTCCTTACACTTCAGGATGGCTGTAAGAGAGTTAGCTTATAGCAAGTGGGTTTAATGAGTTCACAGTGCTTGTATATCAGTTAAACTTGGTCATTATATTGAGTAGTCTAGGACAGTTTTACGTTCCAAAGTTAAAGGATTGGTCATTATATTGAGTACTAGAAAATTACTTTCTTTGATCGGTGTTACTTGGTTATTGGGGATAATAGCATCAAATTAAAGTTGGAATTTATTATTTGGGCGTACTGAACTAACGTTTACCAAAAGTAATATTATATCATAAAAGGCGGGTTTAACACCAATATGTAGGAATTGACGGTTCAGGTTTGATCTTACTCTTACGGGTTGGATTATAGACTGACAGGGAACTGTCAAAACTGCAAGGGGGCGTGGAAACAATGGAACTGTGGGTAAAATTTTGATAGGGATAAAAGAGGATGTTTCGAGGAAAACGGTAGGATTCAACTTGACCATGAGCTGCACACTTTAAACCTTTTGTGCTCAATATCATTTATTTGCTTTTACGAACTTAGAAATATTCCACGTATATTGAAAATGGTTACTTAGGCAAACTGACTTTACATGTGGACTGATTTTACGGATTTGGAATTTATGAAACTGATTGAATTATGACAATGCTATTTGATTTGGATTTGAATTTATCATGATTTGGATTTTGAATTTATCACAAACAAATAAACTGTAAGAAATGAAACTTGGAATCTGGACTTTTATTTGAATGTTTTGGTGTTGTGCATTCAATTATCATCACCGGCCCTTGAACTCTTTCGTCATTATTAACATCTACAACACAACGCAAAGGATAATACTACCATCTATGAAAAACACCACTATGCGATCATAAGCCATTACATATGTGTGCAACTACCCCACATTATGTATCTTATTTGGTGCCGTGACCAGGATTCTTATGTATCTTATTTGGTGCCGTGACCAGGATGTAAAGATGTTATCATTCCGAACCATGGATACACAAGAAATGTATATTGTTGCGGTGTTAACATCTATTAAAGTTTTTGTGAGACTCGAATTTTGAAGTGAAAATTGTGAACAGATAGGAAAATAGTTTTATTTGGGAAAGAAAATGAATATCAATTTTGAAGGTGAAGTAGTGGAATTATTTTGTATTGAAATATGAAAAAAAAAATTATTGAAATTATAGATGATTCCTAAAATTCTGACAAAAGACGATATTTAAAAAAATAAATAAATATACTAAATAATATTTAAATTAAGAGTCACAGATAGAAAAGGAAATTTTAAAAAATATATATATATATTGGGCAATATATTATATTCAAAAAGTGAAAACAATATATTATAGAACGGCAAAATAATAATAATAATAATAATAATAATAATAATAATAATAATAAATAATAATAATAATAATAATAATAATAATAATAATAATAATAATGATAATAATAATAATAATAATAATAATAATAATAATAATAATAATAATAATAATAATAATAATAATAATAATAATAATAATAATAATGCATTGATGCTATACGTATTTTATTTAATTAAAAAGAAGAGAGGGAGAGATGAAAATAAAAGTTGCAGTATTTAAATGAATATTTTAGTGCGTTTTATTTTTCAAAATAAATGAAAATGCGTTTACTTACAATGAAGCGTTTCGGAATAAATCTTCGAATATTAATTTGTACCGTTAATGGCAATGTTTTGTTAATATCAGTAACAAAGGTGTGTCGATTTTTATTTCAATTTTTGTATGTTACTGTTGGAATTACATAAACAGTTGGTCCATTATTTAATGTTGTTACGTTTTATTTTCTGTCAAAATGACTCAAGAAGACGATGGCAATAAAAACACGTAAATTATAAGTTTTGATAATTGAAAAATGTCTTATGGTATTTATTGTTATATTACAACATCATTGATTATATTTTTCTCCCGTCAATAGGGATGAATTGGTAGGTTGATATTGACTCTTTGAGATTCATGGGTTCATGACAAAGAGCAAAGTTTTATATCTGTTTGTATTCTTGGTAATAAATGTGTGGTTAACGCAGCCAAGTAATCGACAACAGAGCTAATTTAGTTGTGTAATGAGACATGGCGTTATAATAGATTACATAAGACATTTGGATTTTATCACTGGAAATTAAGTTGAAATGATTTATGCGGAATATGAGTCAATCGTTGTTTTGTTTAGTTTTGTTTTGAAACGCGTTTCATCGTGATTTTTAAAAGGAGACATATTCTCATAATAACGGAATAACGGACTTTTGGTTTAAAGTCGGAGAACAAATAAAATGACGGAGTATTAATTATTATGAAAGACTGATGTCTTGTAATGGGAGTTAAAATGTTATTACGGAAGAATAACAAAATATTGAAAATGCATTACCATGTCATGTGAGCTGATAATATTTGTGACACAAGTGGTTAACTTGTTAAGAATCAGCGAATTATAAGTAACCCATATGGTAAAATGCTGTAAATGCATAGTGGGTAAATAAGCGCAGTGATGTAAGACGCGGTAATTAAAGTGCACACGATTTAAATTACGAGACGCAGGAATGAGGCGTTCGGGAATATTTTATTTTGCTTTTGATTAAAGCGCATGGTTTAACTTTATGAAATGATGCAGAAGGCGGAGAATTTTTATAAATACGATGCGCGTGGTTAAAGCGCACACACTTATCAATGCTATATTAAGAGGCGCGAGATAACGTCGCAATGAGTTATATGAATATTTTTATAAGCCGAGGGCAAAGGCGCGAAACATTGAATTTTTATTGACCAGAGTGTATATCGTTTCTGCGAATATTTTGATTATCATATTTTTCTCCTATAGATTCGCTGTTGTAATTGTAATCAATATTTACTGCGTGGTTTGAATTTAACATTTATATCATAACGTGTGTAACTGAGTTGAAGAAGAAGTTATGTTCAATTGTCAAATCTTAAGTGTGTAATCATTCGGCAATCAGTTGAAATGGTAGGAAGTGCTACGATAACATAAACAAAATCATATTTCATTAAATTAGGGATTTTCTAAAGGGAATAATTCGAGTTAATCAAAGGCAGAAGTAGTGTTTGCACTAAAACATGATACAGTCATCACGAAAGAGGACACTTGCAACCATCAGTCATAACGGGAACGCTGATGACAACGACAGAGGCAACTCAAACACAACCACAACATAGGTCGGAAAATGTCCTAATCCCTTTGGTCTATCCACGAATACATTATAATGGAGTAACAATCTCAACTACGCCATTGATACGTCCAGAATCAACACAATCTACAGACTACAAATACACAGCAACCTCAATTACATCGTACCTTTCATCTTATACAAACTTGACAGAATTCATAAAATAATAGCTGTATCAACACAGATTTCTTCCATGAACCTTTTTATATTTACATTCTTTATTGAACAATTGGATTACTTGTATTTACTTCTACAACAACAATACCCAACGATGTACGATGTCAATAATTTCATAAACGTTCAAGATACGATTGTTTTTACAAAAATGATGTCCAATTGTGAACAATACTACTTCCTTCATATGCAGTGGTGAGCGTATTCAATTTAAACTTATGTCAATATACAAGTGTGCAGCATATCTACAACTTATAAACATTGAATATTATAATAACGCCTGTCTTAGTATCATTGTAAAAGATAAAGGCTATATATGTATATAAGACAATGCAGGAAAAAGTATCGCAAAACGCCACATGAGCGATTTCCTTGGATTCATTATAGTATGATATTCAACAACCTGCGTTCAAATAACGAAAATATTGTTGACCTTATTCGACCCTACTACATACACTACTAGACTACGTTATTATTACATCATCTACCTGGTGTGTGGACTTACATCACCCACCGGAACTCTGCAAGATTACATCATCTACCTGGTGTTTGGACTCACGTCACCCACCGGTACTCTACAGATTACATCATCTACCTGGTGTGTACTCACATGCCACCTCATCAAAACTCGATTAACAAACACAGACAATTACAACACACGACCTCTGTCGACTACTACACACAAACTCTTTGTCAACACATGGCTGAGTTCACAACTTTCTTTTGACTTGCTGGATAAGTGAAACTTCATTTAAATTCAAGATCTCGCACACAGTTAATCTTGAATTTTTACAATTTCATCTACAATGAGACTCAACGTATACACAAGACAACCACAAATATCTACGAGGAGAATCAACCCAGATTCCGGAGATGAATGGATTACAGCGACGTCACAAGACCAAGAAACAACCCAACAGGTTAAGCATACGTTTGCTACCTGTAGAGTCTTTTTTCGTCCCAAATTCAAAAGACTCGAACAAATACAACACACTAATTGCAAAAGTTGGTCACTTTAGTAACAGCCCACAATCACATACTGTGTTAGATTTTACTTATTTAGTTATTTACACTGTACTAAATATGAATAAGTCGGACAGACTAATGACTGATTATTTACTAAACACTAAATATGTGATGTGAACAAGTCGGACAGACTAATGTCTGATTATTTATTAAACGCTAAATATTTGAATGTGAAGACATTATTGTGATAATTCTAAGACATTTACAGAGGAAAAAGTTTTTAATTTATTAACAATAATTAAAGTGAATTTATGACACTTGGGCTATTCAGTGACCACAACACACACAACAATGCAACACGTAGACTAGATACAATCACCTCAACTCTTATAGTTGATATATTTTTTTCATTACATGAAAACTCATTCTAAATGGAGACAATGACTTAATTAACAATTACTGACAATTTTTACAGGATGACCATTCTCAAAACGAACGGATTACTGAGAAATGTGACCTCTGATGGATGACCACAAAGAACAATTTGATATCAATGTAGTTGTAAACTACACCCTGATGACTTAGAAAGCTTAAAAAATTGAAACATCAACAATGAACAATGAATGATAATAACTTCAACTTGAATTTTAAAATGATGATAATGCTATTATTATGATTTATTTTTAAATATTTTTTTATTACTAATTGAAATGTAATCCTTCGTATATGGATCTAGATGTCTATAATACATTATTTGTACCACATATTATAAGTAGGAATTAAAGTAATAATGTTGTTTAAATGGAATCATACAATATAAGGGAATATACAAGGTACTGGTTTTGATATGTCAGTAAATGAGTAGACATACATGGAAGCTGAGATTATCACCCGTGCCGTAAAGAGTTGACTTTGAGATTGAATAAGACAACGTGAGTATATCACAAATGGAATTTGAACCATCCTTTTTCACGCAATAATATTTATGTGTGATGGGATATGACGAGAATTAAACACTTTTATTGCTATGAAGATGGAATTTAAGGTGTAAAGATATTTTTTTCTTTGAACTTTTAATTAATTGATATCTTACTGTCGATGTTGTAATGCCTTAAAAAGTATAATCGATAAATATATAAATGTTTAATCAGCTTTCGTGTTGGTAAATTTAAATTTTAATCACTTTTAAATGATAGATACCTTACTGTTGATGTTGTAATTTGAAAGAAAAAAAAATCTATAATCGATATATATATCTATTTAGATGTTGTAATCAAATTTGATGTTTGTGAATTTATCAATGTTGTAATACTATAAAACCTATAATTGATATATATGAATGTTGTAATCAACTTTGGTGTTTTTGAATTTAAAGTTTAAAGTTTTTAAATATTTAACTGGTATAAGTATTATCATTTTAACATTTATTTATTACATTTAGTTGGACATTACATATATATATTTAATCTCTCAATGTAATTTTTTTGAATTGAAATTGTTTTAAAGTCAATTTAAATTCTAAGAAAGGGCGTATGTAAGAGAGTTAGCTTATAGCAAGTGGGTTTAATGAGTTCACAGTGCTTGGTTATCAGTTAAACTTGGTCATTATATTGAGTAGTCTAGGACAGTTTTACGTTCCAAAGTTAAAGGATTGGTCATTATATTGAGTACTAGAAAATTACTTTCTTTGATCGGTGTTACTTGGTTATTGGGGATAATAGCATCAAATTAAAGTTGGAATTTATTATTTGGGCGTACTGAACTAACGTTTACCAAAAGTAATATTATATCATAAAAGGCGGGTTTAACACCAATATGTAGGAATTGACGGTTCAGGTTTGATTATGATTTGGTCTTACTCTTACGGGTTGGATTATAGACTGACAGGGAACTGTCAAAACTGCAAGGGGGCGTGGAAACAATGGAACTGTGGGTAAAATTTTGATAGGGTTAAAAGAGGATGTTTCGAGGAAAACGGTAGGATTCAACTTGACCATGAGCTGCACACTTTAAACCTTTTGTGCTCAATATCATTTATTTGCTTTTACGAACTTAGAAATATTCCACGTATATTGAAAATGGTTACTTAGGCAAACTGACTTTACATGTGGACTGATTTTACGGATTTGGAATTTATGAAACTGATTGAATTATGACAATGCTATTTGATTTGGATTTGGAATTTATCATGATTTGGATTTTGAATTTATCACAAACAAATAAACTGTAAGAAATGAAACTTGGAATCTGGACTTTTATTTGAATGTTTTGGTGTTGTGCATTCAATTATCATCACCGGCCCTTGAACTCTTTCGTCATTATTAACATCTACAACACAACGCAAAGGATAATACTACCATCTATGAAAAACACCACTATGCGATCATAAGCCATTACATATGTGTGCAACTACCCCACATGGCAATGTTGAGAGCTTCTTTGCCAAGTGCATGTTATGAATATTATTCCATGTGCTCGAGGTCATAGGTCACATTGGAAAGTGTGCTCAAAATGACCCCACATAGTGAAAAGTGTTCACATTTTGAGAAATGTCCAATTGGTCATTTTGCTCAGCACTACTCAGGGGTATGTTTACAACTTTCATAAACAAAATAGCGTATTTAGATACATTGAGAAATGTCCAATCGTTGTACAGCAACAAATCATGTGATTGATGACAAGATTGGACAAAAACATGAATATAGATCGCTCCCATTGCCTCGCAACACCTGACGACACTATCATTTTTTTAAATCGATAAAATTGTGAGTCGTGTTCAGGATTTGTGGGCTGTTTTCTCCGGGTGATTGACTGGTTGGTCTTTGTTGGCTGTGGGTCGTCGGTTCACGGGCAACAATACTTAAAAACAATTTCGAGTAAGAATAGAACCACTGAAATGTATATTCAACCAGTGTCAGTAAAATATATAACTGACGTGATCATCAAAGGCGTATGCACTGTTGCTGTTGTCGTTATTATATTCATATGTATGATTATAATCATTTCATCATTTCTTTCAAATTCCTCATCTTCTTCTTCTTCTTCTTCCTCCTCCTCCTCCTCCTCCTCCTCCTCCTCCTCCTCCTCCTCCTCCTCCTCCTCCTCCACCTCTTCCTCCTCCTCCTCCTCATTCTTCTCCTCCTCCTCTTCCTCATCCTCCTCACCATCATCATCATCATCATCATCATCATCATCATCATCATCATCATCATCATAATCATCACACTACCACCATCATCATCATCATCGTCATCATCATCATCATCATCATCATCATCATCACACTACCACCATCATCATAATCATCGCCATCATTATTAAGAAATACCCACTATCAACTCCAGACTGCCCCAAATCGCTCGGCCATGCTTATATACAACTCCAGAGGTTGAGGTCAGAGATCAAGTTAAAAGACAAAGAGATAGCCAGTCTTGAAAATCAAGTGAATTGTTTGAGCAAAACCATGAAGGTAAAGATTGCATTGTTTTGTTTTTAAAAAAGAATCCTTACCATGGAATGGAAATTTGGGCTGCTTTGTATGCTAATGGGATAGGCATTCGTCTTCTGATTTGTAGGTCTTTGGTCCGAGTTTACAGCGGACGCCGCCGCAAAGTTGGCTCTTTGGAATTGTAGAAAGCGATAGGGGCTGCCTGAAGCCTGTGATCGTGAAAATGCATTTAAAATAAAATGCAAAATACCGTCTGTACTCCTTTATACTTCAACCACCATTAATAAGTACAGACGATACAAGCTATTTTGTATTTTATTTTATTTGTTTTCCACGTTTATTTGTGTATTGTTGTGCTGACGAAGGGTTTGTACCTGAAACGTCCATTTTCAGTATTGTTCCAATACGAAACCTCTACATTTTCACTCTTTCGTTAGTATTCTTTGGAATAGACTCTTTACTCACATTCGTTCACGGAACTCGTGTGTAAAACGAGTTTCCTGGCCGGCAACGGCGTTGTCTCTGTCAAGAAAAAACGCAATAGCTACTTTTGGGCGGTACCTTCCTTCCTCAGTGAAAATTAGGGAGTGTTTGAGTGTAAGATAAAAATCTGAAAAGCTGGGTATTAAACAGTGCCCGATAAATCCAACCCCCCCCCCAAAAAAAAAAAAACAAAAAAAAAAAAAACAACAAAAAAAACAAAAACGAAACAAAACAAAACAACAAAATTTTCATATAATGAGTCTGCCTCGGTAATCAGGAGATCTGGAGTTCAATCTCCAGTCCCCTGTTTTCCTCTCAGCTAAAAATTCCAGTAAAGGGTAAGGGGCTAAAACCGGGGGTCCCGATAGCTCAGTTGGTAGAGCACTGCCTTCCCAATCAAAGGGACAGAGATCGATTCCGTGTGCGGTCGAGATTTTTATGCCCCCCCCCCCCCCCCCTTTCCACCCAGCAGTGACTGGGTAGCTGGATCGGTTAGATCTGGCGGACCGTACTTTGCCATAGACTAGCGTCCTATCTAAAGGGTAGCAAGCAATTGCTATTGTCCGTTTCACACTATAAAACCGGGATAAACTCCGGCTCCATGGGCCATTAGGCCCATGGACTACTTTTTAAAAAACTTTTAGTGCTAAAACCAGGTGATATAATCCCAGAAAGCAACATGGAAGAGAAAAGCAGATAAAAAGGGTCAGATGAGAATTTCTAAGCCCATTATGTAAATGTTTGCTGCTCGAAGCTCGAAGAAATAAATAGATAAAATGTAAGCTTCAATTTAATATACGAAAACAGATAAAATGGAAGTTTCGGGTTTCCCTTTATCAACAAAACAGGATGAATGAAACACTACACAAACCAATGAGAAAATGTGATAGTGGCATTGTTGAGATGAATAAACAAATACATTGATGGGCAGGAAATAGTATGCTTCTTTGTAAGGAAAGCTTACATTCAATTTTACATGTTATTTAAACCCATTATGGGTGGTCCAGGCCCCGATCCCCAGCCATGTATCTACCCATGGCATTGATCCAATCCACATGTCTGACACCAGGCACATGGATTGGATGACACTGACATTATCTTAATAACCCCCCCCCCCCCAGCTTTGAATCAAAATGAAATGAAAATGTCTTGAGGACAGGAGGAGACCTGTCCACGACAACCAGCCATCTTGGTACTTAAATAATTCCACGAGTAAGACACTATAAATACCAACAAGCGGGCTCAGCCTTAGTAAGAGATTAATTATTGGCCAATAAATGAATGGTTTATTTATCTTGTGTTTGGTAAACGTTACCCATCGCATCAATTCGGTTAACATTAAAAAAATTGAGCTTTATATAGCGCAATATCCACTAAATGTGCTCAAATAGCTTTACAAGGGGTCCCTGGTCAACAGCAACATTTAACATGTAGGACGGGACATGACGCGATATTACAATTTTTCGGACACAGACAACGCTGTTAACGGCCAGGTACTCATTTTACACCAGAGTACGATGAGAGAATGTGAGTAAAGAGCCTTCTCCAAGGACTCAACCATGCGCCGAACACGAGGCTCGAACCCTGGACCTTCCGATCCGAAAGCGAGTGTCATACCACAAGACCACATAGCCGCACGGTTGTATCTATGTCAGAGAATGAGCTCTATTAAAGGGGCAGCGTAGCTCAGCGGTACGGTCTTTGCTTCGTACTCGAAAGGTACTGAGTTCGATCGCCCGCCGCTGCGCTGTGTGGCCTTGAGCAAGTCACCTCGCCCTAGCTCAATTTGCGGCGCTGCACTGCGGAAGACGCCTGGGTTATTCCAGTCTTCCCTTGGAATATACCCGAGAGACAAATTTCCCCTATGGGATGAATAAAGGGAATTTAATTTTATTTTTATTTTACTTTTTAAGAAAATCAAGATTCAAGTCAAAACGGTCAGAATCTGAAAGTTTTATTTTCTTAAGTTTAAGAAATAAAAGTCTCTCTAAGAAATTGAAGAGCAGGCACCGGTGTAAGATAAAGAACTGAACAAGTGTGTATGAAAGGTGCGGTGCGAGACAAAGCAAGTAAGAAAACTACAAGAAAAAAAAAACATCCCGAAAAATCAGTCGACCTCAACTGGAGATCGAATCTCAGACCTTCTGATTAACGGTCAGACGTGCTACCATTACACCACAGAGGCTCCCGATAGTTGGGACAATTTTAATACCTATATTCTACCAAATTCTACCCTTGTGTAATGGTAGCATGTTGTCTGACCGGTAACCAGAAGGTCTGAGGTTTCATCTCCAGTCGAGGTCGACTGATTTTTTGGGATGGTTTTTTTTCTTGTATTTTTCTCTCTTGCTTTGTCTGGCACCTTTCATAAACACTTGTTCAGTTCTTTAAAAGTTTCTCTCCTTTATGATGGTAGAAATTCTAACTCAAATTTAACCAGATAATTGCCGTGCTCTGGAGAGACCCTGTATTTAAAAATTTGGCCAGGAAATTCGTCCTTCAAATATCGATTGCTTTAAATGTCCCTCATCTTGGCAAAAACTCTCAAAACTGGGACTATAGAAAGAAGCTTGAGAGGTCCCAGGTTTGAGAATGTTTGTCAAGTTGAGGGTCATTTAAATCGATCGATATTCGAAGGACGACTTTTCTGCCCAAAGTTTTAAAGACGAGTCCTTCCAGTTTACTGGTTAATAAGACTGAATTTTAAGTGCCTACCGGGTTCACACTCACATAATGCCGTTTTGTGACGATCGGTAACAAATGTAAGGGATCAAAGTATGATACGGAGATAGGATGGGGCGGGGAGGGGGGGGGGGAGGGTGTATGGAGGAGGGTAGTAGAGAGGGGTAAGTCAACGTCCATTCTTTTATCTAACATTTAGATCATTTGTTGAACGTCGCCTCAAACGAGTATTTTGTCGTGGTGATTCCGATGCTTAGAGTTGAAATTAGTAGTTAAAGATATCAGGTAGCTATGTGGTCGCTAGAAAATAAGATGCCATCACTCTGAAACCAGAACGTCAATAATACAAGGTATGCATCCAGTCCGTCCTCCGGAGTACTGAGGTTGTTGGAACCAGTATTATGACATCAAACGTCTGTTCCCAAATACGCTTCAACAGTCGTAATGTCACTTCCCTCGTTATGACGCATGGTAACTTAGTAACTGACTCTAAACTATCAGAACAATGGCGGACGCCCTTATGAAATATTTCTCCGACGAGCATAAAAGCGTATTCAGAATAAAAAAAGTTCTAGCCAGCATGAAGAATAAAAATTACCGATTTTCTTTGTTTAGAACCACTATGGCCGCCTTTGCTGGGCGACGTGACATCAGACTATTGAATCCAATTGGCGTTTTTAATTTTTGGTTTGTTCGTCTTTCCTTGTTGTCCAGAAACAATCCAGACAGGAGATCAAAGCACGCTTGAAGTTTACAGTCATCAAGAAAAAGTACAACCAGCTGAAAGCTGCCCGGATAGGTCTGAAGGCGTCTATCCGCGATCCCGAACTTCCACGGTCAGTTGATGACGTCAGAGGAGTCAGTGAGGCTAGAGATGCAATTCATGCAGAACCGCCATGCAAGAAGAGAAGACTAGAAGAGACTAATGCATTGGGGAGTGTCGAGCAAGTAAGTAATGACGAGAAAGAGGACTTTGTGATATTGCATAATGAAATAGTATTAGGTCCCTGGTTTGAATCCAACTGTGAGCATGCAAGTTGCGTCCTTAGAAAAGTCTATTTTTTACTCAGTCTTTCACAGTACTCAATTGTAAAATGAGTAGGTACCTGGTGCATAAAAAACGTTGTCTCCGTCGAAAAAACAAAACAAACAACAAAAAGCCTACCCCTCAAAACAAAACAAGAAAAACAAAACCAAAACAAAACAAAACCAAAACAAAACAAACAAAACACAAACAATCTCCAACAAAAAACAAACTATGATGGCATTGGCGTTTTGCATGCTTATAATATGTTTAGACCTACATGTATAGTATTTAGTTTTGCTGGGACCTCTTGTAAAACGAATTGAGGTCATTTATTGGATATTTCTCTATATATTATAATGGGTCAAGTTAAAGCTCAGATTGAAAGTGACTCACCGTCTCAACATGGTATTGTGTCCGGTAAATCAGATGTCGGAAACAGAAATAAAACTTTAAAATTATCAGAGATAAAACATTCTAGTTATTTCCACTATTATAAGCTATATTCATTCTCATCCAATACAATATATTGAAGTCTGATCAAGTATAAAAAAACAACTATAAATCCTATTTTTAGAATCTAAATCACACCCAACATCATTTCCTTGTAAGACAATGGGTCACATGAGATCTGTATCAGTTAATAAATTCATATACATTGGAATCCCAATTATATTTCATGATGAATGTCTCCATGTTTTCTTTCTTTTGTAAACAAAAAGATATGCTCAATTTTTGTGTCTTTTTGGACAAATAGGGAAAATTTAAACATCCAATTTCTTTAAAGTTTAAGAAACAAAACTCCCTTTATTTTATGAAGACATTTATCTTAACTCAAATGTAATAAGTTTAGCTTACATTTATATTATTTTAAGCGTAACATACAACAATACCGGGTTGAGAGAGTTGTTTACATTGATTTAGTGTTTACTTACAACCATCCCTTTTAGAACATTGGCTGTATTTAAAAAAGTTTCGTTCTACTCCGTAATTAAATGAAAGAAGTATTAAAATTTTGTCATTTTGGAGCCGGTGGGTTAGCTCTAGAGTCTCACGTCTTGTCAAAAAAAAAAAAAAGAAAGCGTTGTTGGACGTAGTCAGTGACCAGAGAGGGTGACTAGAATCAGGATGAGTGATTGAGAACCCTACACATATAATCCCACACGACTGAAGTGTAACAGTACATGGCAGTTAGGCAGTAACGAATTTATAGTGTAAAATTAATAGGGAAAATGGACGCCTAACAGACGGCTTGTACTTTATGATGTTGAAATGGGTTAATTCAGCCAGCTAGAGAAAGACGGACCCATATGAGATATGGTGAATACGTGTTAAGATGTGGTATTTTCTGATACTTATATTTATTCATTTATTTTATATAAAGGTTCAGGTAACCAGTGATGTGAAGAACCCGATTGTATTGGAGACAGACGAAGACATCTTCCCTATGGACCTGAGAAAGGACGACAGCACAAAAATAAACCAGGCAATCTCTCCGGGATTGTACCCAGACATTCAGAAGGAGCTCAACGAGCTACAGAAGGAAGTGGACAAATACTCCAATATGCAGACAAAATTTGAACGAGAAACTCAACAGCTGACAGATCCAATGACATCTGCTGAAAAAACTTCCTTTGTTTTCCGGGACCATGTATCGCTGCCTCAAACGGGATGGGAGGACAGGCTAATTCACCAAGAAAAGTTTCTTAAAATTCCTGAGAAATGCAACACCAACCTTGGTTACTATTCGTATCCTACTCTACACCCCAATCAAATACAGAACACATCCCCGCCAACTCAAGTTAATCAAATTGAGTTTTTACAAAGACAACAACAGCAGCAGCAGCAGCAGCAACATCATCATCATCATCATCATCATCAACAACAACAACAACAACAACAGCAACAACAACAGCAACAATGGCTGCAACAACAGCAATACCCACCCGTAACGAGACCAAGCCTTGATCCTGAACCACCATCTCAGCCCCAAGTATTCCAAACCCAATACAGCTTTCCCACCTTAAACGCCCATCCCTTCCTTCCTTCAGGAAACGGATCCATTTCAGACCAATACCCTCCTCAAAAACCCGCGCTTCTCCCCACCCCAACCCAGCCATCCCTAGTCCCCTCTCATCCAGAGACGTTTCAGTCAAATTCTGCTCACACAAACCAAATTCTTTCACCTGATGTTCAAACTTTAACCCATTCGGAGAGATCGGGTAGAGGCTATTCATGCCCACCATATCAAAGATCTAGGTCTCCCTTGATGTTCTACCATCAGGCATCGCCTATTCGAAGAAAACAATCGAACCATTCCATACAAAAACCAGTGAATACCTTCAGCAACTTCCGGTTTACCCCAATGACAAGGAATCCCCACCCTGCCACAGTAATGGTGGCACCACGGCCCAGGTATTTCAACCAGTCTTTTCCATGCAATGACTGCCGTCACAATCCGTATCCCAACAACATTAGACGCGTCTATGATGATGATGCACAACCACAAAGGGAATTTCCCAACGAATTTCTTATAGGCTGTTCCTCCTACAATAATGAGTTAATTTCACCGGACGATATTGGACACTCTTTGAATAATCAGATGTATTTCATGCCCAGAAGCAACCCTGGCTCTTCCTTCGGTCCTCAACAATGCTACCCTGGCCAGAGAGATGACTTAAGAGTACCAATAAATCCTCAAAATTATTTAAATCACGAGTTACAGTATGACTCTTGCCCTATTTCCAATCAAGTTTGCAACCTTTACGGCAACGTTAATCGTTCCTTTCAGCATTGAGACAAAACACGACACATCGTCGGGGCTTC
Source organism: Berghia stephanieae (assembly GCF_034508935.2). Classification (NCBI taxonomy): domain Eukaryota; kingdom Metazoa; phylum Mollusca; class Gastropoda; order Nudibranchia; family Aeolidiidae; genus Berghia; species Berghia stephanieae. The sequence continues at coordinate 19,673,789 of NC_088371.1, forward strand.
GATTTTGTTTTGGGCAAATCGTCTTTATTGATCGCGGCGTTTGACATTGGTTTCAAAATTACAGTCTACCGTTAAGAGCCTTTGGGTTTGTTTAGAGACAAATCTATACCCGAGGTTGAAGAAAAAGTAGACCACAAATATTCTATTTCTATTCATTGAACATCGGATAGATTCCATTGGTGTATTATTATTTTAACCCGCAGTAACAATTACACAGATCTGCCGTGTTGTTGTGGGATGTATTTAGATACATTTAGTCCTTGATGCCATTATTGCTGTGTGGAATCTTAGGGACGTTATTTATTGATTCATTGGTTACGTTCTAAATTTCTTTCCTGGTTGTTTGACAAGTGTAGTGCTGATCGAGTCAAACTTGAATTGAAGACAAGACCTGGCACAGTAAAAGTTGATATATTGATAGCAACATCAACAACATCAGAAATAGTAGTTTTAGTAGTAGTAATAGTAGTGGTAGTAGTAGTAGTAGTAGTAGTAGTAGTAGTAGTAGTAGTAGTAGTAGTAGTAGTAGTAGTAGTAGTAGTAGTAGTAGTTGTTGTAGTAGTAGTAGTAGTAGTAGTAGTAGTAGTAGCAGCAGCAGCAGCAGCAGTAGTAGTAGTAGTAGTAGTAGTAGTAGTAGTTGTAGTAGCAGCAGCAGCAGCAATTGTAGGAGAATAAGGAGAGTTGAGAAGGGAAAGTGGAGAGGTAAAATAGGAAAGAATATATACACTTGTCGGACACATATAGCAGGTATTAATTATTTCATTCATATTCATGTTATCGTGTTATCTCGAACTTATTTATAATGAAGCTCTTCAACTCTCTAATCGTTCCGGGCAAAAGCCTAGCACTGGAGTTAATAAGGCCGCCTGTACAATCCAGGAACATGACGCCTCTAGATGAACTGATTCTGATCTCACTGGCCATCATCATCATCAAAATAATCACCCTTTTAAATGTACTCATAGAAGACGACTAGTTGTTTACCGGGATAATGCACGGTTGTCTATTTCAAGCTATATTGGTTTATTACGTTGATCTACGGGGAAAGCATAAAAACAAAATAGCAACTCTTTTGAAATATGCCTGGTATTTAAATAATACTTATTTTGAAGAAATATTAATGGACAAACATCGATTTTGATTTTTTTCTGAATTCATGGTCGATTGTTACTCAAATTTGATTGTTACATGATAATTCTTTTTAAAGTCACTGTATGTAGTCTTTCGCGTCAGCCCCATATTTGTAACACATCCTAAATATGAACGACATTGTGCACTTAGGGGGAAGTCCAAGTCTGGATGAAGTTTTTAAAATGATGGTGATCATTACCTCATTCATGGCATGGACAATTATCGGTTGGGTCATTTGCTGTCGCATCCATGGAAATTGATGCCCAAGTATTAATATTTATATAGCCAAAGTTATATAAATTGCCAGTTTATATATAGAATTATGACATTTTAGGAGGAATTCTTGTTGGAGCTCGGTTTGTCGTCGTCAAATTCTCATTGACAATAACGTTACTGAATCTGGTAGGATGTGTGGTTGAAATTACAATGGCAAAGAGTTTTACGTCGCACATGTCCATACTGTAATAGACAAAAAGCCAAAAGTTCTTTGATTATTGGATTGCAAAATCGACCACAACGCATGGACAATATTATCAATAGAGGATAGAGGGTACATAGTAAAATAACACACCCTTGGACACGTTAGTTGTCTGTATCAGCATTAAAAAAATGATTATCCCTATCGAAGACAGCATAGTTACGGTGATACGTGTAATAATAATGAGAATGACGCAAACATTGATGATGATGCAATAGCTTAGAATTTCCACGTCGAAGGCATGACGTAATAAACTTCCATTAAGTTAGAAATAAATTAATCTCAGTCCTGTTAGAGCCAAGACACGGACTGTAAAATAACGCCGACATAAATTGTTGTCCTCTGCGACACTCACATATGATCGGCGTTTTCCAGAAGAGATAAATCGAGTTGTCACTTCAGATATTGGAATAGTTACGCCATTTAATTGGTTAAGATTATAATTCTATTCACATTTTGAACCTGATCTTTTAGAGGTATAGAAACCTGATCTTTTAGAGGTATAGAAAACCCGATCTTTTAGAGGAAACCTGATCTTTTAGAGGTATAGAAAACCTGATTTTTTAGAGGTATAGGAAACCTGATCTTTTAGAGGTATAGAAAATCTGATTTTTAGAGGTATAGAAAACCTGATCTTTTAGAGGTATAGAAAACCTGATCTTTTAGAGGTATAGAAAACCTGATCTTTTAGAGGTATAGAAAATCTGATTTTTTAGAGGTATAGAAAACCCGATCTTTTAGAGGTATAGAAAATAGAAAACCTGATCTTTTAGAGGTATAGAAAACCTGATTTTTTAGAGGTATAGAAAACCTGATCTTTTAGAGGTATAGAAAACCCGATCTTTTAGAGGTATAGAAAACCTGATCTTTTAGAGGTGTAGAAAACCTGATCTTTTAGAGGTATAGAAAACCTGATCTTTTAGAGGTATAGAAAACCTGATCTTTTAGAGGTATAGAAAACCTGAACTTTTAGAGGTGTAGAAAACCTGCATCATTTTCCATCGCTAATACAATATCAGTGTCAAGTGGTTCATTCTCAACCGGCACCGATCATTATCACAATGGAAGACTGGTGCCGTATATCTCTGTCTATTGCCATTGATCTTTTGACCATTTATGCGTACATCCGGTGGGTTGTGGTTCCCATGTTGGACGACAATGTCGCACATCATGGTAGACGTCGGGAGATGGGACAAGGGGAGAGCCCGTCCCTTGGAAGACACTAAACAACTAAAGAAACAAATGACCTGGAATCTCCATATATTTTGACTTTCTTCTAGCACACATTTGACTTCTTTCGCTCCTGAATTCTATATTATTGCTCATATATTATAGTTATTTGTTTATCAATACAAACCGTTGTCAATGGCTCGAAGAAAGCTATAAATATCAATTTCACTTGCCTATAATGGTTGATTCATTGACGTAACTGGTTAATAAAGATTTTATTTGGAGACTTCCAAATCTTCATATTATTAGCGTGCGACTATCATTTTTAGATATCGCTGCTACTAGGTTTTGCTTGGAGTTTTATCGAATTTGACTTAAAATTGATTAAGAATTATTGTTTGTTCCTATGATAGTCTACATCGGTTTATGGCAAAATATTTTTTTTTGACCAAGGTGTCTCCAATCTCTTGACCCCAAAATTTAGTTGACCTGACCTGATACGAGACCAATATAACGGATATGGGTCAATTTTTCCAAACGTTGACCTCTGCATTCTTCTATATTTACGCCGTCGTTCTCATCTTGGTCTTTCTGGCATTTGCTGTCAATGTCTTCATGCCTCTCGATGACAACTCTCTGATGTCACTACCAGGATGCCCAAGTACTGAAGACGTATGCCTTTCCAGGGAGCCGTCAAGATCCATAACTCTGTCGAGTGAAGGATCTAGTTTCAGCATTATGTCTAAGGAATCAGAGGAGTCAATAATCTTCTCAATGGTTGTGGGTCAAGGTCATAGAAACATGTCTTTTCAAGCGAAGAAGACGGCCGAATTAAATACCTGCCCTTTGATTGACGATGTCATTCATTGTAAAATACCTCCGTCAAGATCCACAACTCTGTCCGAAGAAATCTTGTCAAGAAATAAGACTTGTAGCATGGGGACTTTGGATTTAGACAAAATACATTTTTTCAGAGACTGAGTTTTGATCACAGGAATTATGTCTAAGGAAAATTTTGACCTTGCCAATACCAAGCCGAATACGTGACTATTTGTGAACCATCATCTCAAAGCGGTATTATGTCAACATGAACTGTGTGCTGGAAACTGAATTCATAGCTACGTTTATGAAACTTAAGTTTAATTTCTATTTCTATAGTGTAGATAGAATAAATACAATTTCTCACCGTACAAAAAAAAATCCAAATTGGTATTTCTTTCGGGGTCGGAATTCATCCAGACATAATACCGTCAAGAGATGATGATAGGCCATATTTCATATATTAATTACTATGACATGATAATCATAACTACATATAACCATACTTTTATTTTCCTGGCGTTGGACGTAATAAATAAATGTGAACGTGGGGTGAGGGGAGGTTGCTCGATACCAGGGTGAAGGTGAAAAGTCACAGGAATAATTAAACATATGCAATCGTAAAAACACATAACACGAGTTGTGTTTTCTTTCTTATATTTACTACATGATAAACTGATTATTACTAAGAGTTTTACTACTACACTTCTTTAGTTATATTTTATTTATTTAATGACCTACTTGTGTAGGGTTTGTTTACCATGCTTTTTTCTCTCTTCAAAATGCAAGAATTGAAATTTAGGAATAAAAAAGCGCTTTTCAAGTTTCGCATAAAAAAAAACTCATTCATATCGACGTGCACTTATTTGCAGGTCTGATAACCCAATTCCTCATGGGCTCATTGTTGTAATGGAAATCTTTAAAAAATGACGCAAAATATTGTCAATTACAACAATGTCAAACTAGCCCCATAAGTAGGTTCGGATGTCAGACCTGTATATATGTACACGTCGATTCAGATGCATTTACAAGAAACATAAAGTAATCATCTCAAACACAAATCATTAGGACTCAACAGTGGTGACGTCACTTCCTTCATCATGACGCATAGTAACTTAGTAACTGGTTCTAAACTATCGGAACAATGGCGGACGCCCTTATGAAATACTTCTCCGACGAGCATACAATTAGTGTATCCAGGGGAGAAGAACATTATAAATCTGATCATGTTTTGACTTTTATACATTCTGACCACTTGACATGTGAAAAAGTTCTCGCGAACATGAAGAATAAAAAGTACCGATTTTCTTTGTTTAGAACAAAGCTGCTCGCCGTTTCTGGTAGGATGTGACATCAGACTGTTGAATTCTATTAACCAGTAGATTTTTGACCAATCAAAACACGGAATTTATGACACACCCTCACACGTGCTCGGACAAACAAAGTTGGTTGTTTATAAACAATAACGCGAATGCAATCGACCTCTCTCTCAGATCATTGTTATTCTTTTTATACCGCCAAATGGGTGACTAGTTATCACACTATTTTCTCGATCAGATTATGAACGCTTAAATTTACACATAGTTCTGTGTGTTACTTCTACTGATCAAGCGGTAGAACATTGGGTATGTTACTTAAACACTTACCGTCAATAGTAAAACCTGTATAGATATTATGCAGATGACGTCACTCAGGTCTTTGTTATTGTCTTTTGCCATCCGCGTTTATGAGTAATGCTCACTAAACTGTATTAACCCGACTATAAACGTACATGGATACACACTGTTTTGTGTGTTGGTCCGTTATACTTCCGGATGGCAATGTTATGAGCTTCTCAGCCAAGCGCATACTAACTATAGTTTGAGGTGTCTAGCAATCACTGCCATTGTTTACATTATGACGATTGTCCGAGCGGCGTGGTTATTTACCTGTCTATTCTCTCCCAGGTACGAACCTTTTTTTGTTTTTCCAAAGGTCATTTTAATCGATCGAAATATATAACCAGTTTAATGCCGTACTCTGGAAAGACACGAATAAAAAAAAAATTTGGCCAGAAAATTAGTCTTTCAATATTATGATGACGGTTACTTAAATCGATCAATATTTTGACGAGTTTCTTAGCCAAAGTTTAAAATAACTTGTTTTTCTAGATTACGGCAATTAAATGGTTAAAAGAAGACTTTTCTAGCCAATTTTTTTAATACGTACTTAATGTTTTTGGTCGTGTTAACCTGCATAGCCCTGCGGCTATGTGGTCTTGTGGTATGACACTCGCTTTCGGATCGGAATGTCCTGGGTTCGAGCCTCGATCGGCGCATAGTTGAGTCCTTGGAAAAGGTTCTTTACTCACACTCTCTCACCGTACTCAGGAGTAAAATGAGTAGCTGGCCGTTAACAGCGTTGTCTCTGCCCGAAAATATTATAATATCTCCTAACTGGCGTCATGTCCCGTCCTACATGTTAAGTGTTGCTGTTGGCTAGGAACCCATTGTAAAGCGCTTTGAGCATGTGTAGTGGATATTGCGCTATATAAAAGCTCAATTTTATTCTCTCATAGCCCTGTATTTAAGAGAAAGTTAAAAGATTGTATTGGGTTGGCCCGACGTGCACTTATTTGCAGGTCTGATTACTCAATTCCATTTGGGCTTCTGTTGTGATGGAAATCTAAAAAAAAAAATGACTCAAAATATTGTCCATTACAACAATGTTAAACTAGGCCCATAAGTGGGTTCGGATATCAGACTTGCATATATGATCACATTGGTTTGGACGAATTCGAAACTAAAATTCTTAAGCTGTTACCTTCATGATTCACTTACTACCCTTTGCAGTTTAAACAGCCTTTTTTTTAAATACCAAGAGATAGCTGTCGATGCCTCTGTCGCTTTTAATGTCATGAATATATAGTACTATACGCTTGGCTGAGAAGTTTACAACATTGCCATCCGGAATTATAGATAGAACGAAGTTAACCTCACTCAGGTCTTTGTTATTGTCTTTTGCCATCCACGTTTATGAGTAATTCTCACTAAACTGTATTAACCAGACTATAAAAATTCATGGTTACACATAGATTTGTGTGTTTGTCCGTTATACTTCCGGATGGCAATGTTGCGAGTTTCTTAGCCAAGGGCATACTATCTATAACGGACCAACACAGAAAACTTTGTGTAACCTTGAGCGTTTATAGTCTGGTTAATACAGTTTATTGAGAATTACTCATAAACGCGGATGGCATAAAGCAGTAACAAAGTCCTGAGTGACTTGAACTTCATACTATCTATAATGTAAATGTTGCTGCTCGAAGCAGCAATTAAATCGAAGCTTACATTCAATTTCACATTGTCATTTATTACTATCTATAAGAGAGAGAGAGAGAGAGAGAGAGAGAGAGAGAGAGAGAGAGAGAGAGAGAGAGAGAGAGAGAGAGAGAGAATGTTGAACATTAGAATTTTAAATGGATAGGTCCTGATTTTAAATAATATAGGTATTTAAATTAAATTACAAATAAACAAAAACACAATTTAAAAGACAAAACCAAAATTGATTTATTAACAAGCTGAGCAAGTTTGAGAAATGAAGAGAAAATGGAGAGAACGAGAGAGAGAGAGAGAGAGAGAGAGAGAGAGAGAGAAAGAGAGAGAAAGAGAGAGATGGTGTGAGAGAGAGTGAGAGAGAGAAAGAGAGAGAGAAAGAGAGAGAGAGAGAGAGAGAGAGAGAGAGAGAGAGAGAGAGAGAGAGAGAGAGAGAGAGAGAATAGACAGTGGGAAAGAAATATTGAAATAAAAAGATAGAGAGTGATCTTGAGCAAAGAGTTTTCAAATTAGGGAGCAGGCCCTGGTGTAAGACAAACATCTGAAAAAGCCCTGGTATAAGACAAACATCTGAAAAGGCCCTGGTGTAAGACAAACATCTGAAAAGGCCCTGGTGTAAGACAAACATCTGAAAAGGCCCTGGTGTATGACAAACATCTGAAAAGGCCCTGGTGTAAGACAAACATCTGAAAAGGCCCTGGTGTAAGACAAACATCTGAAAAGGCCCTTGTGTAAGACAAACATCTGAAAAGGCCCTGGTGTAAGACAAACATCTGAAAAGGCCCTGGTGTAAGACAAACATCTGAAAAGGCCCTGGTGTAAGACAAACATCTGAAAAGGCCGAGGTGTAAGACAAACATCTGAAAAGGCCCTGGTGTAAGACAAACATCTGAAAAGGCCCTGGTGTAAGACAAACATCTGAAAAGGCCCAGGTGTAAGACAAACATCTGAAAAGGCCCTGGTGTAAGACAAACATCTGCTGAAAAATCCCTGGTGTAAGACAAACATCTGAAAAGGCCCAGGTGTAAGACAAACATTTGAAAATGCCCTGGTGTTAGACAAACATCTGAAAAGGCCCTGGTGTAAGACAAACATCTGCTGAAAAATCCCTGGTGTAAGACAAACATCTGAAAAGGCCCAGGTGTAAGACAAACATTTGAAAATGCCCTGGTGTAAGACAAACATCTGCTGAAAAATCCCTGGTGTAAGACAAACATCTGAAAAGGCCCAGGTGTAAGACAAACATTTGAAAATGCCCTGGTGTAAGACAAACATCTGAAAAGGCCCTGGTGTAAGACAAACATCTGCTGAAAAATCCCTGGTGTAAGACAAACATCTGCTGAAAAATCCCTGGTGTAAGACAAACATCTGAAAAGGCCCTGGTGTAAGACAAACATCTGAAAAGGCTCTGGTGTAAGACAAACATCTGCTGAAAAATCCCTGGTGTAAGACAAACATTTGAAAAGGCCCAGGTGTAAGACAAACATCTGAAAAGGCCCAGGTGTAAGACAAACATCTGAAAAGGCCCTGGTGTAAGACAAACATCTGAAAAGGCTCTGGTGTAAGACAAACATCTGCTGAAAAATCCCTGGTGTAAGACAAACATCTGAAAAGGCCCTGGTGTAAGACAAACATCTGAAAAGGCCCAGGTGAAAGACAAACATCTGAAAAGGCCCTGGTGTAAGACAAACATCTGAAAAGGCCCTGGTGTAAGACAAACATCTGAAAAGGCCCAGGTGTAAGACAAACATCTGAAAAGGCCCTGGTGTAAGACAAACATCTGAAAAGGCCCAGGTGTAAGACAAACATCTGAAAAGGCCCTGGTGTAAGACATGAAACAATACCAGTCATACCAAAATCTAGAGGTGCCAAAATGAGTCAATAAAATGTATAGATAGAATGCGCTTGGCCAAGGAGTTCACAACATGGCCATCAGGAAGTATAACGGACCAACACACAAACTCTGTGTAACCATGAACTTTTATAGTCTGGTTAATACAGTTTAGTGAGAACAACTCACAAACGCGGATGGCAAAAACAATAACAAAGGCATGTGTGACGTCATCTGCATACTATCTATACATAGAACGAAGCTGACATCACTCTGGTCTTTGTTATTGTTTTTTGCCACCCTCATTTATGAGTAATTCTCACTAAACTGTCTTAGCCAGATTACAAACGTTCATGGTTTCACATAGTTTTATGTGTTGGTCCGCTATACTTCCGGATGGCAATGTCGTGGGCTTCTTAGCCAAGCGCATACTATCTATAGTAAAATAAAGGGAGTAAAAATGACTCTTATAAAAGATACAAAACAAAGTAAACGACGCTTCGGCCTTTGACCTTCTTCAGGCAAACAAGAAAAGGAAATATGTTATATTACATTGGTGTTATAGTTAAAATCATTATAGGTAAAATGTATGTGTGTTTGTGTATGTGTGTGTGTGCGCGCGCAAGGGAAGGAAAAAGAGAGTGTGTGTGTGTGTGTGTGTGTGTTTGAGAGAGAGAGAGATAGATAGAGAGAGAGAGAGAGAAAGAGAGAGAGAGAGAGAGAGAGAGAGACAGAGAGAGAGAGAGAGAGAGAGAATGGGATGAAGTAATGAGATGAAATGTAAACCAAAATCAATACTATATAAATCAATCATAAGATAGGGGGGGGGGGGGGGGTGGACTGGAAAGGGAGGGGGGGGGGGGTGTTATTAAAGAGTACTAGTCGCAATAGTGGTATTGTTGACCCATAATTCCATTAAAAGTTTCATAATTTCCATTTAAAAATTCGTTCCAAGACATCACCCCCTCCCCCAAAAATAGAGTATTTATATAGCGCAATATCCACTTATCAAAGCGCTTTACACCAGTCTTGCTCTACTGGGAAGAAGGCTGCTTTTATGGGATGTTTTGTTTCATTGTATTTTTCTTTCTTGCTTTGTCTGGCACTGTTTTAGTCACACTTTTCAGAGCAAAGTGTTCTAATCCCAGAACAATGAACTAAGTCGTTTTTGTTTTGTTCGTTTGTTTGGTTTGTATTTCTTTTGTAAATGTTGCTGCTCGAAGCTCGAAGAAATAAATAATAACGTGAAGTTGAATGTAAGCTTCAATTTAATTACAAAAACAGATCAAATGGCACTACCACATCATCTCATTCATCTGTGGTGTTTCAATCATCCTGTTTTGTTGATAAAGGGGAAACCCGAAACGTTCATTTGATCTGTTTTTGTAATTAAATTGAAGCTTACATTCAACTTCACGTTATTATTTATTGTATTTCTTTTGGAAAAGGGGGGGGGGGGGAGTTAAAGTTTTTTAAAAGTTGTTTTAGTCTGAGCCAAGCGCATACATACCATTTATACTCTTGATATTAAAAGCGACAGAGGCGTTGACAGCTACCTATCTCCCGGTATAAAAAAAAAAGGCTGTTCAAACTGCAAATGTTGAAGGTGAAAGCTTAGGAATTTTAGGTTCGAATTCGTCCAAACCAACGTGTTCATTAAAATTTTGTTTTTCTTATGTATAAATTTTATGTTTTGATTTGGTTTTTTTTTCATGTTTTGGTTCGATATTTCTTTTCTTTTCTTTTTTTTTTCCTTATCAACTAGCATATCGTTATTCGTTGCTTTTGTTTTCAGGCGCTTTAGGCGCATTGCCACAAAACGGCTAATTAATTCCTAGGAGTCTTCGGGGGCATTCAAATAATTCCTTTCATATAGCAAGATTTGAGAGAATATTCTCGCTTTAATCGTTCGGTCCATTATAGGGAAATTAAATTGTAAAATAGAATTCATTTTCTATTATAACGTATTAAAGGTATGCAATATTCATGACAAAACAGAGCATGAAATGTTTGATTCATGAAAACTCGGCATGAACTGCTCGAGGCGAGAAACGAAAACCTACCAGGATAGAAAATCGTGATCTCAATTAGCAAAGAGATGAGCCATAGGGGTTGATGATCAGTGTTAGTGTTAGTGCGAATTATATCTCTATTACCTATTACCCCATTCAATCGATATCACACACACACACATACACACACACACACACAATATATATATATATATATATATATATATATATATATATATATATATATATATATATATAAACGGGGAGGGTGCAGCGTGACTTAGCAGTACGGTCTTTGCTTTGTACCCGAAAGGTACCGAGTTTGATCACCCGCCACTACGCTGTGTTGCCTTGAGCAAGTCACCTCGCTCTAGCTCAAATTGCGGTGCTACACTGCGGCTTACGCCTGGATTATTCCAGACTTCAATGGAATAGACCCTAGAGACAAATTTTCCCTATGGGATGAATTAGGGATTTTTAGTTCTTTTTTTTTTTTTTTTAGTGTGGAAGGCTTTTTTTCTTTGTATTTTATTTCTTGTTTGATCCGGCACTGTTACATCCACACTTGTTCAAATCTTTGTCCACCACTTGCATAAAACATACAAGAACGATTTATATATTTCATATGGTACAGCAAAACCAAGGATTGTTGCGTTGACTGATAGATGATTTAATTTCTTTAATGTTAGATTAATTGACCAATTGATAATGATGATAATATTGAGTGTCGAATTGCCACAATTGTAACAAATTGAAAACGAAATGAATATGTTTATGTTGTGTATATCGCACGCGTGAAAGAAAAAAAAAAAAAAAAAAAAAGAGAGAGAGAGAGAGAGAGAGAGAGAGAGAGAGAGAGAGAGAGAGAGAGAGAGAGAGAGAATAAGCAGGAGTGAAATATCTGTTCAATGTTATAGTTATCATATAAGTTATAACAAGTGTAACTAAATGACAAATTGCCATATTTATAAATAATAATAAATAAATTACCTTTATTAATCCCATAGGAGAGATTTTTCTCTAGGGTCTATTCCAAGGGAAGACTGGAATAGCCCAGGCGTTAGCCGCAGTGCAGCGCCGCGAATTGAGCTAGGGCGAGGTGACTTGCTCAAGGCCACATAGCGCAACGGCGAGTGATTGAACTCGGTACTTTTCGGGTACGAAGCAAAGACCGTACCGCTCAGCCACGCTATCCGCTATTATGGACAATAAAGATCTATTATTATTATTATTATTATTATTATTATTATTATTATTATTATTATTATTAATTATTATTATTATTATATATTATTATTTGATGCATTTGTTTTCGTATTTATTTTTGGGTATCCGGCTGTTACATCCACACTTGTTCAAATCTTTATCCACCACTTACATGAAATCAGTACAAGAACGATTTGATAATTTGTTCTCATTTTTATTTTTCTCTTGTTAAAAACAATCACAAATCATAAGAGGAAGAGTTGAATATTGTGTCAAGTACAAAGTACAATATTATGGTTAATACTGACGCACTTTGAAAAAACACGCATCTAAAATGTTGGCCAAAAAATTCGTCCTTCAAATTAATCATCGATACAAACGACCCTGATCTTGGCAAAATCTCTCAAATCTGGGATTTCGATGAAGTCTTCAAAGGAGTCTCGGGTTGGATCGATATTTGAAAGACGAGTAATCTGCCCAAGATTTAAAATACGTTTTTGTTCTTTTTTAAAGGTTTTACGGCACTTGTGAAGGTCATTTCAGCGCCAGTAAAAATGAAGATAATGGGACAGTAAAAAAAAAGGGAATAGATTTTCAATTGAAAGCACCCAAGAAAAAGTAATACAAATGAGAATTGGTTCAAGTAGGGAACAGATGTAGATTCCAAGAGCACACTATCAGTTTACTTAGCTTGAGATCACCCAAATGTCTCATCCAAACACATGAACAAGATCCCCACTTAGAGGAATACATTCAAGTGTTTACTAATCAATGTATATATTTAAAACAAATAAAATGTAACAGTTCAAAGAGAGATGATTTACATGGGAAAATATATCATCTCTCAATACTATAACCACACATTTAACTGTTTCCTTTCCGGTCAAGGACTCCAGCCAGGGCTGGGACAAGATTAAGTTAATCCCATTCCAAGACAAAGACAGAAAGCAACTCAGAAAACAGGTGAAGGAGGATAGAAGACACAGAGTGACCTCCTGCCCACCATGGGAGGTCAAAGACCCACCCAGAAATACCTGCGTTTTCCAGAATAGGGTAATTAAACAACAAAACATAGTACAAATATCATAATATTGACATTTAATTCAAAACGTGCTGAAATGATGAAGCACCTGACATCATTAAAAGCATGATAGAAATATATGTACCACATAGGAATTTACGATCCTCGCCGGACAATACGAAGCTTACTCTTAGAATTAATTTAATTTATAGATTATATGGCGGCCGTTCCTTTATCCACACTAGCCCCCTTGTGTGGAATGATCTGCTCAAAAGATAGGAGAAGCAAAATCTATTAGTTTTTAATCATTGTGTTAAAGCACTACCTTTTTACAGTTACTTTTTCATAATAGTGGTACGATATTACATACACTGCTGCTATTGATATCATTGTGATATACGTTTTATATATCTATGCAAATTTTGTATATTTATTTGTAACGTGTATTGAGCATTTATATTAGAATCATCATCATCATAATCATCATCATCATCATCATCATCATCATCATCATCATCATCATCATCATCATCATCATCATCATCATCATAATCATCATCATCATCATCATCATCATCATCATCATCATCATCATCATCATCATCATCATCATCATTATATTATTATATTATTATTATTATTATTATTATTATTATTATTATTATTATTATTATTATTATTATTATTATTATTATTATTATATCTGTCCTTGTGTCCACCCCCCGCTGCCTGTGATACTCCACTGAGAGGTTTACGCAGTACTTCACAGATACAGCTACAGATGCCCTTTTCCCTTTTCAAGCAGCTTTTACTATGATTATCTTCTACACAATCTCAAATTGTAATATTTCCAAACATCAAAATTAACAAGTATCAAAGTGACTTAATCATTAGAAGAACCGTTCTTGTACATGGCACTGAGAACAATAAGACAAGTCATGGAAGACAAAACAGTGGCATAAAGTATGCAGCATTTTTAAAGACCTTCTCTAGAGATTATATTTTTAATTACCCTAACCCTAAACACTAAACTGTGTGCGGCTATGTGGTCTAGTGGTATGACAGTCGCTTTCGGATCGGAAGGTCCTGGGTTCGAGCCTCGCCCTCGGTGCATAGTTGAGTCCTTGGAAAAGGCTCTTTACTCACATTCTCTCACCGTACTCATGTGTAAATTGAGTACCTGGTCGTTAACAGCGTTGTCTTTGTCCGAAAAATTGTAATATCGCCTAATAGGCGTTATGTCCCGTCCTACATGTTAAATGTTGCTGTTGACCAGGGACCCCTTGTAAAGCGCTTTGAGCACGTTTAGTGGATATTGCTCTATATAAAATCTCAAAATAAAAAAACAACAATTCTTCTCAACAAAAAAATATGCATCATTCAAAAGAGTATTGTTGCCACCATTATGTTTTGCTGTTTGTTTTAGGGGTTTTACAGCACTATTACATCATTCCATTGCTAAAATAAGATGATAGAGAAATTAAAATCATCAAAGGAAATAGGAAATAGAATATTCCACGATCAATCCACCGATATATCTGTTTTAACATTATGTAAAACTCCCAACCAACGAATTGTCACTTTACAATGCATTACAATATATATAAAAAAAACAATAAATAAGTAAATAGAAATAGAACGGCAAATATTTCAGGTACCAGCTATAAATTCCAGTTAAAATTAGCATTTTGTAATATCATTACTTAGTAAACAAAGACACACCTGGTATATCAAAATTTTGGGTAAGTTTGAAAACAAAAATCTGTACTTTTTATTCTTCATGCTGGCTAGAACTTTCCATATATGTCTTGTGATCAGAATGTGTAAAAGTCAAAACATGATCAGATTTATGTTTTTTTCCCCCTCTGGATACGCGTTTATATATATCAAATTAAGAAACTAGGGAGCAGGCACCGGTATAAGAAAAAGATGTGAACAAGTGTGTATGAAATGTGCCAAAGCAAGAAAGAAAAATACAAGAAAAAAGACCAACAGCCCCCCCCCCCCCCAAAAAAAAAAAAACAAAAAAAAAAAAAAAAATCAGGCGACCTCGACTGGGCATCGAACCTCAGACCTCCTGATTACCGGTACTTTCCGTGAAAATATGACTTAATGCGTCAATATGGTACCATGACGTCATGATGGGTTGGGGGTGGGTGGGTGGGTCTTTTGACTTCTTATGTTGTAAAAAGGGAGGAGGGGGGGGGGACCCGTGCTCTGTCTACTATTTTCCTATTACTTCCTTTTCCAGATTGCTTTCTCTTTTTGTCTTAGAATGTTATTGCCAAGAGTTGTCCTGGCCTTGGCTCGGAGTCCTTGACTGAAAGGGAGACAGTTAAATGAATAGTACAGTTTTGAGGGATGGTACATTTTTCCTTGTATATCATCTCTGTTATATACTCTGGTTTTTTGTTTTGAATATATTTTGTAAACATTTGAGTGTATTCCTCCTAGTGGAATTCTGTGCTTTAAGGCAATCTCATACTAAGCACTCTGATAGTACAGATTGGAATAGAACGTCTTGGAATTTACTTCTATATCCCATAACTTGAACCAATCCCCTTTTTCTCTGGTGATTTCATCTCGTATTTCCTCTTACTCTCAAACGTGGGACTTAATGTCCCAGGTTTGAGAGTTTTTGCCAAAATGGGGTTAATTTTAATCCATCGATGTTGGAAGGACGAGCCAAAAAGTAGATGTTCTGGGGGGTTCCTGACCTCCTATGTTGGACAGGGAGGTACTTGAAAAGCCAATACTCTTCAACAGTCGTAACGTCACTTCTTATGACGCATGGTAACTTAGTAACACTGGCTCTAAACTATCGGAACAATGGCGGACGCCCTTATGAAATATTTCTCCGGCGAGCATAAAGCGTATCCAGAGGAAAAAAACCCCATAAATCTGATCATGTTCTGACTTTTACACATTCTGATCACAAGGCATATGAAAAGTTCTAGCCAGCATGAAGAATAAAAAGTAATGATTTTCTTTGTTTAGAACCAAGATGGCCACCGTTGCCGGGCGGCGTGACATCAGACTACTGAATCCAATTATCCCCCTATATCTGTACTCCAACTTGCTTTCTGTCTTTCTGGTTGGGGTTTCTGACATCCTGTAGTGGGCAGAGAGGTACTTGCCGTGTCATTTTATCCCCCCCCCACCCTATATCTGTTTTCCAACTTGTTTTTGTCTTTGTCTTAGAATGAGATTACTTGGTTTTGTCAAGGCCCTGGTCGGATACCCTAGCTTTGAGGGAAACAGTCAAATGTATAGTTAGTTTTGGGAAATAATATTTCTTTCCCTTGTAAATCATCTCTCTGTTATGTACTGTATTATTTTCGTTTTACATATATAATGATTTGTAAACATTTGAGTGTTCCTCTTTGTGAGGACCTGTGCTTTGGTCAAGATGAGACATTCAGGTGATCTCAAACTACGAACATTGATGGTCTGCTGCTCTTAGAATCTACATCTGTTCTCTATTCGAACCCTGCATTTTGTCCTACTTTTTTTGCGTGCTTTAAAATATAATTCTATAATTTTTGACCATCCTATTTTCTTCCTTTCTACTGGCGCTGATATGACCTAAATGTGTCGCAAGCGCCGTAAAACCCTGTAAAGTAAACAACACAAGTAGATGTTGTTTTTTTCCCATAGTACCCAGTATAGACTCCACTCTGTGTCAATCCATTCATTATGTATTCCAATGCTTTCTTCATGCGGCCTTGTGATCTAGTGGCAACGCACTCGCCTTCAGATCGGAAGATCAAGGTTCGAATCACGCGCTGAGCAGTGCATAGTTGAGTCCTTGAAAGAGGCTCTTTACTGACATTCTTTTACTGTACTCAGGTTTAAAATGAGTACCTGGCCATTAACAGTGCTGTCCATTTCCGGGAAAAAAATAATATCGCCTAACAGGCGTCATATCTCTTCCAAAGAATATAATATTTGTCTCTTCCTATGTGTTAAGTGTCGCGCATATTCGAGTCCTTGGAAAATGCTTTTTACTCACATTCTCTCACCGTACTCAGGTGTAAAAAGAGTACCTGGCCGTTAACAGCGTTGTCTTTGTCCGAAAAATTGTAATATCGCCTAACAGGAGTCATGTCCCGTCCTACATGTTAAATGTTGCTGTTGACCAGGGACCCCTTCTAAAGCGCTTTGAGCACATTTAGTGGATATTGCGCTATATAAAGCTCAATGCTGAGTCATATATTATTGAAAGTGGAAGTTTTCAGATTTTTGACAAGTTCGTGGCCATTTCAATCTCTCGATAGAAAAGTAAGTAAAAAATATCTGACCAAAATGAGGAAATCGGTGTTTTGTTTTTGTATTTTTTTTTTTACCTTGAGCATTTATATAGAGCAATATCCACTAAACATGCTCACAGCGCTTTACAAGGGGTCACAAGCCAATAGCAACACTTAACATGTAGCAAGAGACAAAGATTATAAAACTCAACTATGCGCCGAGCGCGAGGCTCGAACCCAGGACCTTCCGATCCGAAAGCGAGTGTCATACCACAAGACCACACACACACACTCGCACATAAAACGAAAATAAATTCTAACTTTCTTATCCCGTAGAAAAAGTGTAATTGATTTGATCAAGATTTCCCCGGTCATTCCTGTCTAAGAAAGATATTAATTGAATATTTTGTCAAAAGTTTGTAGATATTATTTTGTCAATTAACCAGCAAACAGCCCGTACTCCGGAAAAACACGGATTTGAAAATCTTAGCCAGAAAACTCGTCCTTTTTAAACATCGATAAGGTTAATAGTATAGAATGTGGTGCGCAATTGTAATTTCAATTTCATTATTTTTTTCATTTATTGATTGTCATATTCGTGTCTATGTATTTATTCACCAATACTCATCAACGTCTAGAATAAACTAATCAAACATAAAATGAATAAAATAAATTGAGTTTATTCTAGCACAATATCCACTAAATATGCTCAAAGCGCTTTACAAGTGGTCCCTGGTCAACAGCAACATTTAACATGTAGGACGGGACATGACGCCTGTTAGGCGATATTACAATTTTTCGGACAAAGACAACGCTGTTAACGGCTATGTACTCATTTTACACCTGAGTACGTTGAGAGAATGTGAGTAAAGAGCCTTTTTCAAGGACTCAACTATGCGCCGAGCGCGAGACTCGAACCCAGGTCCTTCCGATCCGAAAGCGAGTGTCATACCACTAGACCACATAGCCGCACATTTATATTATTAATTCATATTATTGAAAGTGGAAGTTTTCAGATTTTTGACAAGTTCGTGGCGTGGCCATTTCAGTCTGTCGATAGAAAAGTAAGTAAAAAATATCTGACCAAAATGAGGAAATCGGTGTTTTGTTTTTGTATTTTTTTTAAAACTTGAGCATTTATATAGAGCAATATCCACTAAACATGCTCAAAGCGCTTTACAAGGGGTCACAAGCCAATAGCAACACTTAACATGTAGAAAGAGACAAAGATTATAATACTCAACTATGCGCCGAGCGCGAGGCTCGAACCCAGGATCTTCCGATCCGAAAGCGAGTGTCATACCACAAGACCACACACACACTCGCACATAAAACGAAAATAAATTCTAACTTTCTTATCCCGTAGAAAAAGTGTATTTGATTTGATCAAGATTTCCCCGGTCATTCCTGTCTAAGAAAGATATTAATTGAATATTTTGTCAAAAGTTTGTAGATATTATTTTGTCAATGGGAGCGATCTATATTCATGTTTTCGTCTAACTGAGTCATCAATCACATGATTTGTTGCAGTACGACGATTGGATATTTCTTAACAAATGTAAACACGTTGCTTTGTTTATGAAAATTGTACACATACTCATGTGTCAAGCTAAACAAAAGGACCAATCGTGATGTAAGATATTTCAAAAGCTGTGAACACTTTTCACTATGTGGGTCACTTTGAGCACATTTTGCAATGTGACCGATGACCTCGAGCACATGGAAAGGGAATATAGATAGTTCGAAGATGACGTCACTCAGGTCTTTGTTGATGTTTTTTGCCATCTGCGTTTATGAGTAATGCTCACTGAACTGTATTAACCCGACTATAAACGTTCATGGATACACACAATTTTGTGTGTTGGTCCGTTATACTTCCGGATGGCAATGTTATGAGCTTCTTAGCCAAGCGCATACTATCTATAGATCATGCCCATTAACCAGCAAACTGCCCGTACTCTGGGTAAACACGGATTTGAAAATCTTAGCCAGAAAACATGTATTTAAAAATTTTAGCAAGAAAACTCGTCCTTCAAATATCGATCGATTTAAACGACTCTCATTTGGCAAAAACTTACAAATCTTGGACTTTAAGGAAGACTTGGCGAAGTCTCATCTTGCCAAGATGAGGGTTATTCAAATCGAAATTTGAAGGACGAGTTTTCTGGCTAAAATTTTTAAATACATGTTTTGTTTTGTTTTCAGGGTACGACAGTCAATGATCAAATGGGGGAAATAAGGTGAATCGAAAAAAAAAGAATAATGCCAAAATGCCAAAACCAATTTTTTCTTGCCAAAAGGCCTAATTTTAGAAAATGAAATAAATAAAAAACAAAAACAAAAAAGAAAACCCCAGAAGTCTTTGGAATCTGGAATTTGAAAAAAAAAAAGAAAAAAAAAGCCAAATTAGCAACTCGGTATCGTTTTTTTATAATGACCTTGACCTTAAAGTTGTCTATGAGTATAAAACCGTGCACTTCCAATACGTCTCAGGTGATAATCTAGAGGGCCATTTTGATCGATCGATGTTTGAAGGCAAAGTTTGAAGACCAAAATGTAAAAAAAAAGGTTGTGCGCCGCAAAGTGAACTGAGGCTAAGTGAATTGCTCAAGGCCACACAACGCGACGGGTAATCGAACTCGGTACCTTTTGGGTACGAAGCAAAGACCATACCACTGAGCCACGCTGTCTCATATTTATATTTATAGATAGAACGAAGATCACGTCACACAGGCCTTTGTTATTGTTTTTTTTTGCCATTGCTTTTGTGAGTTGTCCTCACTAAACTGTATTAACCAGACTATAATAGTTCATGGTTACACAGAGTTTTGTGTGTTGGTCCGTTATACTTCCGGATGGCAATGTTGTGAACTCCTTGGACAGGCGCATTCTATTTATATAACATCAGTGCCAGCTCCCTCCCTTATCTTTCACTTAACCCAGTCTCTTATTCTCAACTATTGAGTGAATGGATTATCTACCAAATTCAGTCCATTAGTTTTGTGGACTGAGACAATTTACAGTGACCTTCTCACATTGGACTGGTGTTTATCTCGGTGTTTAGACTTGTTATTGACATGATTTGTGTGATTTTGTGAGTTTAATTCGCTCGTAGAAATCATCGAATCCTAAAAAATAGTGTTTACATGCTTGCTGTCCTCTTAAAAGTGTTCACTGTGTTGGTTACAACTAGGGGACAGAATTTGAGATAACTGCATTCTCCTAATATATAGAACGAATTTGACGTCACTCAGGTCTTTGAGATTTTTTTTTTGCCATCCATGATAATGATTAATTGGATTCAATAGTCTGATGTCACGTCCGCCCAGCAACGAGCAGCTTGGTTATAAACAAAGAAAATTGGTACTTTTTATTTTTCATGCTGGCTAGAACTTTTTCACATGTCATAATGTGATCAGAATGTATAAAAGTCAAAACATGATCATATTTGTAATGTTTTTCTCCTCTGGATACACTTTTATGCTTGTCGGAGAAGTGTTTCATAAGGGCGGCATCCATTGTTCCGATAGTTTAGAACCAGTTACTAAGTTACTATGCGTCATTACGAGGGAAATGACGTCATGACTGAAGAAGCCTATTCTCACTGAACTGTATGACCAGACTATAAAAGTCCAAGGTTACACAAAGTTTTGTGTATTGGTCCGTTATATTTCCGGTGGCAATGTTGTGAGTTTCTTAGCCAAGCGCACAGCATCCATTAATTCAATTGATTCTCTCTCTCTCTCTCTCTCTCTCTCTCTCTCTCTCTCTCTCTCTCTCTCTCTCTCTTTACCCCCAGAAGTATGGAACCGTGGGAAACTCATCTTTCCGATTTGCATACATCAAAAGTACGAGAAGATGACTTTGATGAGAGATGAATGAAGTAAGGTTATTTTGGTTTTTCAGCCCGCTACGAAAACAGCAATCCATTCGTACGTGATCTTTGAATCGACATGGTCAAATTATATCAAATTAAAGAAAAATAAGGAGTCAGACTTGCTCAGCCCACCAGTTGCCTTTTTCCGAAGGGAAGGGCAGAGCAAAGTCAAATCAAATAGACGGCTGAAAAATAATTATTGGATAGGGAAATGAGTTTCATAATAGATCTATTCAGATACTTACCAATCCTGGCAGGCAAAACAAGAACAATAAATGTGTCTCACCATTCCAAACCGGAGGTCCCGATAGCTCAGTCGGTAGAGCACTCGCTTTTCACGCAAAGGGACCAAGATCGATCCCGGGTGCAGTCGAGATTTTTTGTCTGACCCTCCAGTCCACCCAGCAGTGAATGGGTAGCTGAGTGTTAGATTTGGCGCAAAGTACTTTGCGATAGTCTAGCGTCCTATTCGAATGATAGAAAGCAATTACTATTGCCCATTTCACGCTATAGAAATTTCACGTCTCTATAGATGCTGTGCGCTTGGGTAAGAAACATATAAGATTGCCATCCGGAAATATAACGTACCAACACACAAAACTATGTGTAACCATGAACTAGTCTTTAATAGTCTGGTCAATCCAGTTTTGTTGAGAATAGGCTTCAACAGTATAACGCCACTTCCCTTGTAATGGCTCATAGCCCCATAAGTTGGTTCCGATGTCAGACCTGTATATATGTACACGTCGATTCATATGCATTTACAAGAAACATAAAGTAATCAACCCAAACTCAAATCTTAATGATCCTTTCTCTAAATGTACAACCCCATTTTCTTTTAAAAGTTCCAAAGGTTATTTAAATAGGGCTCAACAGTGGTGACGTCATTTCCCTCATAATGAGGTAAAGTAACTTAGTAACTAGTTTTAAACTATTGGAACAATGGCGGACGTCATGATGAAAATCTTCTCCTCCGAGCATAAAAATAAAAGTGTATCCAGCGGAGAAAAACATCATAAATCTGATCATGTTTTGACTTTTATACACTTTGATCACATGACATGTGAAAAAGTTCCAACCAGCATGAATAATAAAAAGTACCGATTTTCATTGTTTGAAACCAAGCTTCTCATTGCTGGGCGGACGTGACATCAGACTATTGAATCCTATAACTCATAAATATGGACGGCAAAAAATATTAACAATGACCTGAGTGACGTCAACTTCATTCTATCTATACACTTCCGTGTTTGTCGTCATAACAATAACAACTGATTGACTACTTACATCGTCGTACTAGAAGAAAAAAAAGTAATTGTGCCTTCTGGACTTCATGTCATATTCTACATGTTAAGTGTTGCTGTTGGATTGGGACCACCTTAAATAGCAATTTGAGCATATTTTGAGGATTTTGCACTGCATAAAAGTTCATGCATTTACTTTTCTTTTCTTATTATTTACTATGAACTTATTCTCTATTTCTTCCGCCACTGCCCCGTTACCGAAGACATGATGTGATAATAATAATAATAATAATAATAATAATAATAATAATAATAATAATAATAATAATAATAATAATAATAATAATAATAATAATAATAACAATAAATCTTTATTGTCCATAAAAATGGCAATTTGTCATTTAGTTACACTTGTTATAACGTTATATGATGACTATAACATTGAACAGATATTTCACTCCTACTTATTCTCTCTCTCTCTCTCTCTCTCTCTCTCTCTCTCTCTCTCTCTCTCTCTCTCTCTGGACCTGGCGAAAGAAATCAGCAGTTTTCCTCATCACCAGAGTATTGGGCTCAATTTCATGTAGGACTGGATTTAGTAATGTACTTGTCTAGTAAATGACTTGCTAGTTTTAACTCACTCAACCCTAACACCGACTATATCCGTAGTTTACCCGTTTACTTTTACCCCATGCCTATTTATTACATTGTTCTGAGACAAATTATAGTCGTATAGTATCAAAGCTAATCTTTTTAATTTTTACATGTTAATGATAGTTTAATACAACTATCTATGCACATGCTCATTTTTTCCCAGTTTTTAAAAGTAGCAAAAACCTCTGGGATTGAGTGAGTTAAGCCTAAGCGGAGCAAGTGATTAAAATATCGGATTTTATGAGTTTTCTAATCTCAGACCAGTTTGTCTCTTGCCTAGAAGTAGGGGGGTTGTAAGGACCCTAGTAACTAGTCTCAGACTAAGCTTGAAGTCCAGCTCAGCAAATGACTAAAATTTGGCCAAACTTAGTCTGAACGTGCCGTGGTTTTAGTCTGGGACTTGCTTGGTCAGCTCACATCAAATCCGATTTTTTTCAAGTCCTTGACTTAAGTCAGAGACTAAGAGCTAGTCCGGGTTCATGAAAACGGGCCCTGGGCCAAGTTAGAGTCATTTGCTGAGGCTGGACTTCAAGCTTAGTTTGGTATCTTTCTTCTCATCGTGTACTAGAGAGCGTGATGTTACCAACAAACAATAGTCGAATTAGTTACCGTCAGTACAACGCCCACGTCTAGGCAAGAGACCAGAAAAGTTCATAAAATTCGATTTTTTAGGTCAAGGGGAGGGAAAGATCGTCTTATATTACGGATGAGATAACTTATTCCAATTTAATTCATTTATTGTTACCATTATTTGGGTTATGGAGCCGGAGTTTATCCCGGTTACTTTAGCGTGACACGGACAATAGCAATAGCTTGCTACCCTTTGGATAGGACGCTAGTCTGTCATGTCGCAAAGTACTTTCCGAAAGATCTATCAGACCTAACTGCCCAGTTCTTTCACACTTGGTTGTCAAATGAGTACCAGACCAGTAACAGAGTTGTCTTTGTCGAAAGAAAAATATAATAGCGCTTTTTAGAACGTCTTAAATGGTTCATCTTGTTGCTGACTTGGGACCCCATGTAAGGAGCTTTGTGTACATTTAGTGGATTTTTCACCATATATTAATAGAGCGAAATTGACGTCACTCAGCTCTTTTTTATTGTTTTCAGTAGGCCATTTTTAGTTGGTAGAGTAGCCGCTCCACAAGCAAAGGGACCGTGATTTATCCCAGGTGCTGTTGAGTTTTTTTCTGACCCCCCTGCCCACCCAGCAGTGATTGGGTAGCTGGGTCTGTTAGATTTGGCGGAAAGTACTTTGCGATAGACTACCGTTCTATCCAAAGGGTAGCAAGCCATTGCTATTGTCCATTTCACGCTGGGATAAACTCCGGCTTTATGGGCCCAATGACTCTGAAGGACTACTTTTTTATGAGTAGTGCTCACTAAATTAATAGTATTAATCAGACTACAAACGTTTTTGGTTACACATTGTTTTGTGTGCTGGTACATTATATTCAGCTGGCGGATGTTATGAGTTTTCTAACTAAACGCATATCATCAATAAGCACACGGTTTTTATAATAATGAGTGCATCTCACTGCGAGGGAAAAAAGGCAATTGGATTCAATAGTCTGATGTTACGTCGTCCAGCATCGGCGGCCATTGTGGTTCTAAACAAAGAAAATCAGTACTTTTTATTCTTCATGCTGGATAGAACATTTCATATGTCTTGTGATCAGAATGTGTAAAAGTCAAAACATGATCAGATTTATAATGTTTTTTTCCTCTGGATACTCTTTTATGCTTGTCGGAGAAATACTTCATAAGGGCGTCCGCCATTGTTCCGATAGTTTAGAGCCTTTTACTAAGTTACCATGCGTCATTACGAGGGAAGTGACGTTACGACTGTTGAAGCGTATTACAAACGGGTATTCGTCTATATACTACTATTTTGTGGAAATGAACATATCTGGATCAAGACGATCAACGATCAAAAGGGATAGTCGAGGCCATTGGTCTCTTTTCGTCATATATCACGGCCGGCCGTTCAAGGCGCCCTATTATTTATAGATAGTATGCGCTTGGCTAAGAAGCTCATAACATTGCCATCCGGAAGTATAATGGACCAACACACTAAACTGTGTGTATCCATGGACGTTTATAGTCTGGTTAATACAGTTCAATGAGCTTTACTCATAAACGCGGATGGCAAAAAACAATAACAAAGACGAGAGTGACGTCAACTGCATACTATCTATAGGTCAGAATCCAGGGATGGCTTGTGATAGTCAACCAGAATTACTCCTTTGTCCTGAATCTGTTTCAAGCACCCCCACCAAAGATAAGGTCGATGATCCAATGGGAGTGAGATCGTAGCCATCGGTATTTTATAGCCTGACACTGACATCCAAAAGGAGTGGCAGTTTGACGTCATTATTTGGTTTTTGCACGGCCTGGTGAGTTGTCGTTAGTAGAGCTCATGAAACAAGTCATTTCATTGGTTGAACTATTGAATTTAACTCACGATTTGTTTTCTTTTGTGGCAAAAGACTGGCATTTTGACGTCATTTTTTGGTCAGTGTCAGGCATAACTTTACGAAGGTCACGGCCTGACACTAACCAAAAAATGACGTCAAAATGCCAGTCTTTTGCCACAAAAGAAAACAAATCGTGAGTTGTATTCAATAGTTCAACCAATGAAATAACTTGTTTCCATGAGCTCTACTAACGACAAGTCTCTAGACGCTACACAAACCTAAAAAAATGACGTCAAACGGTCAGTCCTAGAGGGTTCGAGTGTCAGGCTATATATTATGTTAACGATGGCCACGGCCTGACACTGACCAAAAGAAAATGACGTCAAAAGACAAGTCTTTGACCGCAAAAAAAAAAACAAATCATGAGTTGTATTTAGTGGTTCAACCAATGGGAGTACTTGTTTCCTTGAGCACGACTAACAACAACTCACTAGGCGCTGCACAAAACTAAAGAATGACGTCAAACTATTAGTCCTAGATGTTTCTTGTGTCAGGCTATAGATAGTATGCGCTTGGCTAAGAAGTTCACAACATTGCCTTCCGGAAGTGAAACGGACCAACACACAAAACGATGTGTAACCATGAACTTTTATAGTCTGGTTCATACAGTTTAGTGAGAAGTACTCATAAACGTGGATGGCAAAAAACAATAACAAAGACCAGAGTGACGTCATCTTCGTTCTATCTATATGTTAACGATGGCTACGTTTTAAAACTAAGACGTGTTTTTTGACGCCAAGTGAGTTGTCGTTAGTAGCACCATAGTAAAGAGTTGTCGTTAGTCGAGCTCAAGAAAACAAGTGATTCCATTGGTTGAACTGTTGAATACAACTCACGATCTGTTTTCTCTTTTGCGGCCAAAGACTTGTCTTTTGACGTAAATTTTTGATCAGTGTCAGGCTATAAGTTCACGATGGCTACGGTAGCACCCAAGGATAAATTAAATGATCCCATTGGTTGAACTATTGCAACAACTCACGATTTATTTTCTTTTGTGACCATAGACTTATATTTTGACGGAAAGTACTTTGCAATAGACTACCGTCCTATCAAAATTGTAGCAAGCAATTGCTATTGTCTATACATTTTTGGTCAGTATCACGTCATGCGTTTCCGAAAGCTATGGTCCTTGTGTCAGACTATAACTTAACGAAGGCTACGGTTTGACACTGACCAAATATTTTCACGTCAGATGACAACGACTGTCAAAAGAAAGTGAACAGTGAGATGTATTTTAGTACAACCAATGGGATCATTCGATGCCTTGATCACTCGTAACAACTCCTTTTTAATTTTCTTTTGGTGATGTCGCCTCGTACAATGACGTCATCTATAGGGAAGTGTTGGGTTAAAGAAGTTTACCGTAATACTGCGGGGGTTCCGATAGCTCAGTTGGTAGAATACTCGCTTTACAATGAAAGAGTCCTAGATCGATTACGGGTGCAGTCGAGATTTTATTCTGACCCATGTCCACCCTGTAGTAATTGGTTAGTTAGGTCTGATAGATCTGGCGAATTTACTTTGAGATAGATTTGTGTCCTGTCCAAAGGGTAGCGAGCAAATGCTATTTTCCGTTTCTCGCTATAGAAATCGGGATAAACACCGGCCTAATGGCCCTGATGGACTTTTTACTATTTTACCGTATCACTCACTGCGTGACACAAAAATTCATTAAATCACTTGTGTTTCAAAAATGTGTAGTGACCGTGTCCATTATCTGGGGGCATTATATACGGGGGCAGCGTGGCTCAGCGGTACGGTCTTCGCTTCGTACCCGAAAGAGTACCGAGTTCGATCACCTGCCGCTACGCTGTGAGGCATTGAGCAAGTCACCTCGCCCTAGCTCAATTTGCGGCGCTGCACTGCGGCTGACGCCTGGGTTATTCCAGTCTTCCCTTGGAATAGACCCTAGAGACAAATTTCCCCTATGGGATGAATAAAGGGAATTTATTTATTTATTTATTTATTATTATTTCGGTGTATACCCTCGACCAATATGCACACAATTTCAGGTATGATAACTGAGCCCAATTATGAGCTTGATTTAATTAACATTGTTGTTATGGACAATATTTTGTGTTGGATTAAGAGGATTTCCACCACAACAATAAGCCCATAACAAATTGGGTTATCAAACTAGAAAATATGTGTCAGTGCATGACATAGTCAGTCGGAAGGTGAAAATTTTGGATTTGCATTTTTTTGCATGTTCTGAAAGAATGTGCTCCCCAGCACTTTTTAATCTTTATTCGAAGTAAATCGGGTGACTTTTCATGAAGTTATGGTCAGATGTATTGGAAAGGTATCCAGCAACTTTTCTCAAATTTCATCATTTTTCAACTTGTCTAGCTGTAAAAAAATATTTAGAAGTGAAATTAAGCTTTGATAATTCCCGAAGATATACAAAAAGGGTTGATTTAATCATTTATGACAAGAACTCATTTTTGATAAAACATTGACCTTCTAACTGAACTTGGCAATATCTCAGTTCAAACCTTTTTACCATCCGACTGATTATGTCATTCACTGTAACATATGTCCACGTCGTTCTCTATCCATTCACATGGCTTTGTCGTAAGACGGGAAGCGGTACCAAGTACCAAGTACCAAGTACCAAGCACCAAGTACCAACTCTACCATGGTCGACAAGTGAGTGGAGCAGGCACTTATGTTGAAAACAACAAGAGATGAAGTGAGTAGGAAAGTGCCAGAAGACAATAGAGAATAAAGAATGAAACTTTTTCGCGGCGGTGATAGCTCATACGGTAGAGTCACGCTCTCACCGGCCAGGTCAGTAAGGTCGCGGGTTCAAACCCCCATCACTGCCGCGAAAATTGTTTGTTCTTCTGGCACTTTCCTACTCACTTCAACTCTTATTGCCATGGTCGACAACAGATATAAATATAAAGAAAATGAAAGTAATATGGGATTTTGTATTGATTCATCATTGTGTGTTAAAAGACAGGTGGGTTGTCAGAGTTGGTTTATTGAATATTGAACAGTACACAATAGATTAATCAGACATAACATACGTGTGGGGTTGGTGTTGCTGTTGTTGTTGTTGTTGTTGTTGTTTGTCTTCTTATTGTTGTTCTTAATGATGTTGTCGTTAATGTGGCTGTTGTTCTTTCTTTGTTGTTGCTGTCGATTTTGTCATCAATTCAACCGATCCATAAGGCATAACATAGCTGACTTGTTGGTAATATTGGTTTTTCTGTTCTTAACTGTAATTCTTGGAGCTTGCTTTTGTTGTTGTTTGTGATGAAATGTTTTTTTCTGGTTTTATTCTTGTTGTTGTTGTTGTCATTGTAACTTAAATGTAACTCTGGAGCTTGGTTCTGTTGTTGTTGTTTTCGTAGCCATTTGTTGTTTTTTGTTTTGTTTTTGTTATGGAGTGTTTTCTCTGGATCTATTCCTGTTATGAGTTGTTGTTGTTGTTGTGGTTATGTTATTTTTGTTATTCTTGTTGTTGTTGTTGTTGCTGTCGTTGTTGTGGTTATGTTATTTTTGTTATGAGGCCGTCATCGTAAAAAGTCATTGTAGTCGTTGCGGCCGTTCGTCGCCGCCGTCATCATCATTTTATGCTTGTTGTTCAAATCGTCTTTGCTTACATTCTATTGACGTTTTGATTAGATGAGTTACTGTCAATAGAGATAGAGATGGTATGGTAGTAATGGTAAGGATGACAGATTTTCTTAAGTTATCTATATTCATTTTTCAGTATTTGCTGACGCGTCTTTTCTGGTACTGCTGTCATTGTTGTTTGTGGCCATGGCAATTATAGAAAAAGGGGGAAATGGGCGGGGAGAGGGGGGGGGGGGGTTGGGGGAGGTGAGAGGGGGGGGGGTGAGGGGCGTAATGAATAGTGTTTCTTGCGTTAGTAGATGTTTTAGTAGTAGTAGTGCTGATGGTAATGTTGGTGGTAGATAGATAAAGTTGTCGCTGACGACGTTTCTGGAATATTATAGTGGATAGTGATACACTTCTGTAGTTAGTTATCACCTTCAATAATGGCTGGTGGAAGAAGTAGAAGTACTGGTGATGATTGATTATTGTGATAATGTTGTTCGTCATAACAATAGATATCATCTATTGTAGTTGATATCGGTGGTAGTAACAGTAAAAGTTCTGGTGATGATGCTGGTGATGATTTTGTTCGTCAACAGTAGTTATCATCTTTTGTAGTTGATATCGGTGGTAGTAACAGTAGAAGTTCTGGTGATGATGCTTGTGATGATTTTGTTCGTCAACAGTAGTTATCATCTTTTGTAGTTGACATCGGTAGTAGTAACAGTAAAAGTTCTGGTGATGATGCTTGTGATGATTTTGTTCGTCAACAGTAGTTATCATCTTTTGTAGTCGACATCGGTGGTAGATAGTAACAGTAAAAGTTCTAGTGATGATTACGATGTTGTAGAATCAGGTGGTAGTTTTACTCTGCTGTAGTTGACATCGGTAGAGGTAGATGAACTGGTAATAATAATACTAATGATGATGATGATGATGATGATGATGATGATGATAATGGTGGTGGTCGTTGGCCTGTCTTATTACTCTCAGAGTTGTTTGGTGTTTGTTGTTGTTTTTGTTTTACTTCCAATTGGTTTTAATGCTGTAGACAATTCAACATTTTCAGACCTGAAAAAGAAAAGAAAAATGAAATGATGAAATTTTTTCAACTTAATACGAACGTTAAAATAAAGTAGATTAGAGCGAGTCGAAATTTTTCACGCTGGAACATAATAATGTTACTAAAACGATAGTAGTTGTAGTAGTATGTAGTAAGCCTCGCAGTCCGAATGACACTTGCCGAGAATCGTATGATTCAGTCATGGTCGATAAGTATAGCTGCTCTCTTTTGTGGCCAAAGTCTTGTCTTTTGACGTAAAGATTTGGTCAGTGTCAGGCTATAAGTTCACGATGGCTAAAATGAATGATCCCATTGGTTGAACTATTGTATACAACTCACGATTTGTTTTCTTTTGTGACCATAGACTTATGTTTTGACGTCATTTTTGGTCAGTACGTAGCCATCGTTAAGTTAGTCTGACACTGAGACCCCAAAAAGACTGGCATTTTGACGTCATTATTTGTTTTTTGCACCGCCTAGTGAATTGTCGTTACTAGTGCTCATGGAAACAAGTGGTCCATGTTGTTAATTGTTTCCATTTGTCAAAACGATAGGCAACACTTAATGTAAAATGATATAAGATTATTAAACCCTTGCGTTATAAATGTCTAACGAGCCCCCAATGCCGCTGCACAACTAGGGAGTTTGCATTGGGAATCGGTCCGAAATTTCGTTAGGCTCCCGTGTAGCCGGAGTTTATCCCGGTTTCTTTTACATGAAACTCGTTGGATAGGACGATATTCTATTATAAGTGCTTTCTGCTACATCGAACAGACCCAGTTACCCAATCACTGCTGGCTGGATGGATAGGTGTGTCAGAAGAATAATCTCGACTGCATCCGGGATCTCTACCAACTGAGTTATTGTGACCCCCGAAATTACAAAAGGAGTTCAAGAAGCAACTTTGTCGACATATTTTTTTGACCTTTGATAAGCTATTTCTTCAAGTCTATTGGTTAGTACAAATGTGTACATATATGCAGATCTGACATCCGAGACAACTTATGGGCCTAGTTTACCATTGTTGTAGTGGACAATATTTTGCGTCATCCTATGAAATTTCCATAACATCAACGAACCCCTAAGAAATTGGGCTATCAGACCTGCAAGTAAGTGCACGTCGGCTAGCACCAACATTACGAATGTTACGAAAAAGACCTTTTGGCAGTGTCTCATATGTTAACCAGTTGACTGCCGTACTCTGGGAAAACACGTATTTAAAACTTTGGCCAGAATACTCGTCCCTCTTCTTCTCCTTTTTCTTCTTCTTCTTCTTCTTCGTCTTCTTCTTCTTCTTCTTCTTCTTCTTCTTCTTCTTCTTCTTCTTCTTCTTCTTCTTCTTCTTCTTCTTCTTCTTCTTCTTCTTCTTCTTCCTCATCATCCTCATCATCATCATCACCATCATCATCATCATCATCATCATAATCATCATCATCATCATCATCATCATCATCCTCATCATCATCTTCTTCTTCTTCTTCTTCTTCTTTCCATTCCTCTTCCTGCTCTTCCACCTCTTTATCCTCCACCTCATTATCCTCCTTCTCCTCGTCCATACTCTTCATACTCCTTCTCTTTTTCCCTTCCTCTTCCTCCTCCTCCGCCACCTCCTCCTCCTCCTCCTCCTCCTCCTCCTCCTCCTCCATCTTCCTCTGCTTTCTTTCTTCTAACAAACAGAATGAGTCAGTCGAGTCGACGATCACAATCGATGTGCAATAAAAAGTTAGACAAAATAATTACTGTTGACTGATACATAATAAGAAAGAATTAAAAGAAACAACCAACCAACCAAACAAACAAACAAACGATATTTTAAATAAAAAAAAGGTTAAATATCTCCGAGACAGCATCAGCAATAATCCTAGTAAACAAAGATTTATTTTTAGTTGCAAGAGCAAACGAAAATTATGATGTGCATGCCATTGGTAAACAACGTGCAGATTTATATTTCAAGTTGTGTCAAAAGGTTGTTTTGTGACGTTCATCATAACCCCCCCCCCCCCCCCCCCCTCCAATACTAAGTTATTTGGAAAATTTGAGGAAAACAATCGCTGTTATCAATACGCTTCAACAGTCGTAACGTCACTTCCCTCGTAATGACGCATGGTAACTTAGTAACTGGCTCTAAAATATCGGAACAATAGCGGCCGCCCTTATGAAATATTTCTCGGACGAGCATAAAAGCGTATCTAGAGGAAAAGAAAAACCCCATTATAAATCTGATCATGTTTTGACTTTTACACATTCTGATCATAAGACATGAAATGTTCTAGCCAGCATGAAGAATAAAACGTACCGATTTTCTTTGTTTAGAACCACGATAGCCGCCGTTGCTGGGCGACGTGACATCAGACTATTGAATACAATGGAAGACCCCAGAATTAAAAGTACTTAAATCACATTTTCATGATTTTAAACAAATCGTGATAAACTTAAAGCATAATTAATTCAGTTCACTCACCAATATTTTGTTTATGATAAACGCAATCAAATATCCCCTATCTCGGTATTGTATAATCATATTTTTATTTATACTCTATTTATATAGGCCTAATCCAAATTCTAACCTCCATAGTAGTTTCAAAACTAACTTCCTGTGACTTAAGTACTTTCAGTACTAGGTATTCTCTGACCAAACACTGGCAAACTAGCATCAAAATTATAGTATTTCTGGCTCTTTAAGTGTCGAAAAAGTATGGCCAAAGTTGATACTCTATTCACACCTTTTTTTAACCTTTGAGAAACCATTTCTGCTATTCTCATGAGCGAGATCGCCAGTTTTTTTTGTTTATTTTACATTACTTTAAAAAATTGAGATTTTTTATATAGCGTAATATCCACTAAACGTGCTCATAGCGTTTTACAAAGGGTCCCTGGCCAACAGCAACGCTAAACACGTAGGACGAGACATGACGCCTGTTAGGCAATGTTACAATTTTTTCGGAAGGGAGACAACGCTGTTAACGTCCAGGTACTCATTTTACACCTGGGTACGGTGAGATAATGTGAGTAAAGAGCCTTTTTCAAGGACTCAACTATGCGCCAACTATTCCAAGACAAAGACTGAAAGCATTTGGAAAACAGATACAGCCCACTATGGGTGGCCGGGAACCCCACCCAGTGAGAATTATTAAAAGCGCTGTCTAAAAACAATAAATACAAGTTGAGTGATGTCAATTTAGTATCATCTGTAGATAGTATGCGCTTGGCTAAGAAGTTCATAACATTGCCATCCGGAAGTATAACGGACCAACATGTGTGTGTATCCATGAACGTTTATAGTCGGGTTAATACGGTTCAGTGAGCATTATTCATAAACGCGGATGGCAAAAAAAAACAATAACAAAGACCTCAGTGACGTCATCTTCGAACTATCTATAGCCTGATTGAGAAATTCAGTGAAAACTTATAACTCAACAGGTGGTCTTTGAGGCAATAACAAAGAGCTGTGTGACGTCATATTGGTATCATCTATAGCCTGATTGAGAGAATTCAGTGAAAACGAATAGCTCAACTTGTGGCCTATAGATAGAATGAAGTTGACGTCATTCGGTTCTTTGTTATTGTTTCTTGCCATCTACGTTTATGAGTAAAGCTCACTTAACTGTATTATCCATACTATAAAAGTTCAAGTTTACACATAGTTTTGTGTTTTGGTCCGTTATATTTCTGGGTGAAAATGTAATGAGCTTCTTAGCCAAGCGCACACTACAGTAACAAAGAGTTGTGTGACGTCAATTTAGTGCCATCTATTTATAGCCTGAATGAGAGAATTCATTGTAGTAGGGGGAATTAGGCTAAAACCGTGCAAATTCGGGTTGAAAGCATGAAAATTTGCATACAGGTTGCTAAGACCCATAGAAAAAATATCTGATATAGAACCACTCTGGCAATCAATCATAACGTATCGGTTTAAGGCCTTAGATTTTACCTATTACAGCTATATTAAACAAGGGAAATAACTGCGTAAAAATATATATTTTCTTCATATTCATTGTATTAGGGAAAATCAGTCTAAAACCGTGCACATTGGGGTTTTAATCCCGAAAATTGGCATATAGGTAGCTATGACCCGTATAAATAACACCTGATATAGAACCACTCTGGCAATTTATCATAACAGTGCGTGTTTCGCACTTTTATTTTTTCCTATATAGCATTACTTATCCGAGGAAATAACCACGACAATACAATGTACGTTCTAAAACTTTAAATACACCGGTAACTATTTACGGTAGCTAATTGATGGTTATTTCGTGTTGTAACCAGTAGATAAAATCGGGATAGGGGGGAGAGGAGTGAGTGGGAGCGATGGAGAGAGAGAGAGAGAGAGAGAGAGAGAGAGAGAAGAGAGAGAGAGAGAGAGAGAGAGAGAGAGAGAGAGAGTGAGAGAGAATTTTACTGACCTAACACCCCCCCCCCCCTCACACACACACACACACCCCGCATCTACATAAGTCTGTGCAAGGCAAACCGGACCTTAAACACTTCCATCGGGTGCCGATAAATTCTCTCTTACATGAACACTTGATGAGTTTTTGGGACACTTTTGACAATTCTGGAAATAAGCTCCACAGTGGTTCATGTCGATCGATACATTTGTTGCTGGGTTCTCTTCTATAAAAGATATAATGTTAGCAAAAGCTCGACCTCTTTCAAGAACTGTGACATCATGATTATCATCAGCAGTGACATCTTTTAAAGCTTGTTTTTTTTAAGTATCGTGCATAACAAATTTTATGGTATAGGGCGGTAGTGTGCCTCTTGAGCGACTAAATCTCCTCCGGCAATAAATGACAACATATCAGAATCTTTTATAGATAACGCTATTTCACGAATAATTTCTTCCATATCTGTTATCATTACAGAATGGAGTACTCCCGATTCCATGTTTTTTTTTAAAAAGCACGTTTGTTTATTTAGCCAATCTCTAATGTTGAACGTTGTCTCATTATTCTCGTGGGTTGCGAAATATATTCATTCGGTGACTCCTCCAAGTCAAATGACGAAGTTTGGAATTCTTGTAAAGCAATTCTTTTAGATTTCTTTAATTCTAATCGCCTAATTTTGTTGGAATTAAATTTTACACGACAATACTTATGCAACTTAGTATAATTTTGTTTTGAACTTTCAATAATTTCATTTAGAGGGACATTATAAACGGTCTGTGTTATCTTGTTGGCATATCAAACACTTGTCCCAGTCTCTGGGAGCAGTTCTTTTTGCTATTGTATGTGTATCTGAAATCATGCAAACGCATTCCTTTATTAGGCATATGCAATATTCTTTCATAACTCTCTCTCTCTCTCTCTCTCTCTCTCTCTCTCTCTCTCTCTCTCTTTCTTTCGTTCTTTCTGTTAAAGACACATCATCAGCAGGCAAAATGTGTGCAGCGCCTTACATAAGGACACAACAGTACAAATAGAACATTCTCCCATTGTCCCTTTGAGGTAAATAACGTAAAGTAAATAACTTGTCACAATACAGCATCATAGTGGCTGATGATGATGATAATGATGATAATTATAGCTATGAAAGTGGTATGCTGACTCTTTACTGTCATCAAGTTTGACTGAAATAGATTTTAACTCACGTAAAATGATTATAGCAGTATATTTGGAAAGAAAAGAAAACAAGAGGAGGGGAGAAGGAGCACTGTCCTTTGTCAACACCGGTTATCGGCATTTATTGAGCTGTGTTCTGCTAGTCTGTTATGTCTACCCCTCTGCTCGTCTTCCCGTCTGCCCGTCCGTTTTAGAGCAATTGATTATACTTATTAAATCAGATGCAGACAAAAATCTCATATTATTATAGAATATTGCTCGCTAGACGTCCTTTAAAACTTGTGAAATTGAATAATATTTACGATTAAATAATTTGTATGGTTCGTGAATCGAAAGTAAAGGGAAAGGAAAACATCCGCTTCGACGCTAAAAATAGTCACCAATGGGAATCCAAAGGATGACGTAAAACAACCTTTGCTCGGCTTGCCTCGAAAGTTTAAACAATAAAAATGAAAGAAATTATTGTCGTCCATTTCAAAATTTTCTAATCTTAAAAACCTTGTATCTCAACTAATACTGATCTCTCAGAGTGGTTCTATATCATAAATTATAGGGTTTTTCATATTCTACAACATATGTAATTTTCATGCTTTCAACCTTGTTTGCACAATTCAAGGGGTTTTTGGACCTAATTCCCCCTACTATTGAAAACTAATAAATCAACTCGTGGTCTATAAGGCAATAACAAAGAGGAATTTTGTTTTTAAAAATGTATTTTGTTTAAAAGAGTTCGGACATATAACCGTTTTGAGGTGATGGGTCAGAATCGACGTGCTCTAATTTTCAGGTCTGATAACCCAATTCCTTATGGGCTCTTAATTGTAATGGGAATCTTTAAAAAATGACGCAAAATATTGTCCATTACAACAATGTTAAACTAGGCCCATAAGAAGGTTCGGATGTTAGACCTGCATATATGTACACGTTGGTCGCAATGTTTAAAAGACATGATTCCAATCCAAACCAAAGTCTTCACGCACGATAAATAAATATCAACCATTTAATTCGTGCATTCTTTTCACTTGAAAAGTCAATGTTAAATTACAGCTATCACGAACAAGACTTAAAAATGGTGTGCCATTTTCTCAAGCCGCTAAACACCGTCAAATTATTGCCTCCTCGCCTGTCGACAGATATTATGATATTATTTTCCTCCGATAATATCGAAAACTCATCTTTGCTATTGTGTTAGACAGGACTGAGGGAAATAACAAGGGAGGCAATTCAAATCGATTATCGGTTATATGATAATTGATACTTTATCGTCTTACTGTGTTGTTTATTAGTTTTTTTAAAAATAGTATTATTGTTGTAACATTATTTATTATGTGTGCTTGTGTAGTGCTTGTGTGGGAATAACACTTGGAATGACTCGCAACGGTGTGAAAGATAAGGATTGCTGAATAAGTAGTACCTAGATAGGTACGTAAATTGAAAGGTAGAGGCATAAATGGATAAACATATATATATATATATATATATATATATATATATATATATATATATATATATATATAGACAGATATATTGATAGACAGACAGTTAGCTAAACAAATAGACAGAAGGACAGACATATAGATAGATAGATAGATAGATAGATAGATAGATAGATAGATAGATAGATAGATAGATAGATAGATAGATAGATATATAGTTAAATATATATATATGTATATATATATATATATATATATATATATATATAGATGGATAGGTAGACAGATAGATAGTTAGAGAGTTATTTGCAATGATCATTGTGCTTGTTAAAAACCACCAAAACCACCACCATTGACTTTGTTTTCAGCAATAATATCTACAACAAATAAAACAACAACAGCTACTTTTTCTACTGCAACTACTACTACTACTACTACTACTACTACTACTACTACTACTACTACTACTAATAATAATAATACTACTACTACTACTACTACTACTACTACTACTACTACCACTACTACTACTACTACTACTACTACTACTACTACTACTACTACTACTACTACTACTACTACTACTACTACTACTACTACTACATGATTATATTATATAGAACACGTAAATGACTCTCTCTCTATCTCTCTATCTCGTTCATTCTCTCTCAATCTTTCATTTTCTCTCTTTATTTATTCAAAGCGTGTGTGATATATCCAATGACCGAGCTGGCGGAAGGTGCATATAATCAAATACGTCATTATTCAACGATAAATATGACGTCATGAAACAAGCGTATAATTGACTTACCAAGGACCTCCTTTTCAAGACATAACACGACTTGATTACGTCATCATATCGTGTCAAGTGCCCGTATGAAACTGACTAGAATCCCCAAATGCCCTATAAATTATCTAAGCACCACATTACCCAAGTTAATACTGTTGTCAAATTACCTACTGTTGTTCTGACATACTTGTACATAATATTTGCAGGTCTGATAGCCGAACACAGTTATGGGCTTGATTTAACGTTGTTGCAATGCACAATATCTTCCATTAGTTTGAGACGACGTGTACTTATTTGCAGGTCTGACAACTCAAACTATTATGGGCTCAACGCGTCGAAATGAAAACACCCTCAAACCTACGTAACATATAAACTAAACTAAAAGAGAGCATTTATGTAGCGCAATATCCACTAAACGTGCTCAAAGCGCTTACAAAGGGTCCCTGACCAGCAGCAATACGTAACAAGTAGAACGAAACATGACGCCTGTTTGGCGATATTACATTTTTTTAGGATAAAGACAACGCTGTTAAATGCCAGGTACTCATTTTACACCTGACCACGGTGAAAGAATGTGAATAAAGAGCCTTTTCCAAGGACTCAACTATGCGCCGAGCGAGTCTCGAACCCAGGACCTTCCGATCCGAAAGCGAGTGTCATACCACTAGACCACATAGCCGCACA
The DNA here is from genome assembly GCF_034508935.2 of Berghia stephanieae. NCBI lineage: Eukaryota > Metazoa > Mollusca > Gastropoda > Nudibranchia > Aeolidiidae > Berghia > Berghia stephanieae. The sequence goes on from NC_088371.1 coordinate 19,712,377, forward strand.
TATAATAATTGTGCTGGGGTATCAGGCTTGTTTCTATGCACGTCTGTGCACGTCGGTTTGAGAGTATCTCAGTCACAACAAAATAGAGCAAAACATTTCGGGCTATCCGAGTTGGAAAATAGATAAATAATACGTTTAAAATCGTCGGTTTGGAAAGGGAAATTATCATTGGCGTGGTGATGTGAAGAACACGGTAGCCAGGAGCGTAACATTGAAGACTGATTTTATTGATTATCAGTGATTGATAGCCAAAATGAGACTAGGCTTCTTCTTCTTCTTCTTCTTCTTCTTCTTCTTCTTCTTCTTCTTCTTCTTCTTCTTCTTCTTCTTCTTCTTCTTCTTCTTCTTCTTCTTCTTCTTCTTCTCATGCCTATTCTCCTCCTGCTCCTCCCGCTTTCCTCCTCCTCCTCCTCCTCCTCCTCCTCCTCCTACTCTTCCTTCTTCTTCTCCTTCTTCATCTACTACTACTACTACAACTACTGCTACTACTACTACGAGTACTACTACTACTACTACTACTACTACTACTACTACTACTACTACTACTACTACTACTACTACTACTACTATACTACTACTACTACTACTACTACTACTACTAGTATATATATATATATATATATATATATATATATATATATATATATATATAGAGAGAGAGAGAGAGAGAGAGAGAGAGAGAGAGAGAGAGAGAGAGAGAGAGAGAGGGAAAATAAATAAATAGACGTTTAATAACCTGTCTCCGATAAAGGCTGTCTATTTTTGACCCGCTATTGCTGTTGCTGTTGTTGTTGTTGTTGTTGTTGTATGTGTTGAGGCAATGTTGTTGTAGTTATGGAGTCTATTATTTTCACTGACAGTCGTCCATCATCATTCCTGTTTTCACCGCCAATTAAAACGTCGTTTTTGCTCTCACTGTCATTATCATCATTATCGTCAGAATTTTTAGGATAATCGAATGTCCATATCGCATGTCGCTGATGACGCCTATGAGCCTTTCCAGTGCCACGTAATAATGATAATCGATTTATCATATCGTCCATAATTACATCGATATTGTCAGACTTGCTGCTTGGTCTTCTAGAAAAATCAACTTGGTTCAAAACCTCATTTTTACTGGATTCGATGCTCTCAATATTACTATCATCACCGTTATCATCATTAACACTGTCGTTTTCAACAACATTATCATCATCACCACCACCCCCGCCAATTACCTCCTCGCCAAATCGCTCTATCATTGGGGAGTCATGGTCATTGTCGTTATCATCTGCATTCATCTGGGTTTTCCCAGAAATGTTAATACTATTGAACGAGTTGTAATCCCGATATTTATCATTTTCATTCGACATCGGTATCGTATTTGTGTCTCGCTCCAAATCCGAGCGACTCCCGTCGCTACGACCATTCCCACTATCGCTTCTACCACTGAAGAACGGTAATTCATTGATAGAATACGGGTATTTGTTTGTCCAGGAAAAAGCTGATATCGATACAGGCATTGAATTCTTTAGCTCTCTCTCCAGTGCCCCCCTCCCTTTACCTCTGTAATGTCGAATACTGCTTGGACTGTTATCTAAACTGGGGACTACCTTATTTTCTATGAAGTTATTTCTGGTATTTTCTCCGTTCTCTAAGCCGCCATCCATCAAAACTGTTTGCCGTTCTGGCCGAAATCGAGATAGCATTTCCAACAGTGTTCCTTTGTTTTTTGATGATAACGATAACGATGGAGACGATGCTGATGAGGATAAAGAAGATGACATCGACGACGGCGATCGAAACAACGACGGTAACGAATTAGGAGACCACAGATTATTGTATTGTTGGTTTTGGTTTTGATGCTTTGCTTGGTCTCGTTTCTTTTGTTGTTGTTTTGCAAACGAATAATATTTGAGCAAAAACTCTTTAATGTCCTCACTCGTCACGTGTTTATGAGACAATCTACTTCCCGCAGGCCCGGTATTTCCGGTTTGATCTATATATCCACCTCGATCGCTTTGTTGTTTATTTTCACCACCACCCACCACCATCTCACCCCGGATTTTGGAACTAACGTCATTGTCGCCTAAATCGCTTCGTTTCCCAGTGAAATGCATTGCGTTGCAATGACAGAGGACTCCACCTTGACCGCGAAGACATCGTTGAGCACAGATCTGCTTCAGGGAATAACGACGGCATGTTGCTTCGTGAACTAGAATGAAGGTTGCCCAGATGACGTAAAGAGAGCAGATAGACTTTGGCCAAACCATGTTGGAATTTGTTTTGAAGGCGTTGGAAAAAAAAAAAAAAAGAATCTATTGGAATTCTGCAAGTAGAAGTCGACGATTTCAACGATCCGTAGGTTTGTATCTGGTTGTCAATGAGCCAGACAGTTATCGTAACAAATATATAAATCAATTATTGAATAAATAATTCAATCAATTTATGTTTTCACCAAATCAAATAAGTGGTAATAACAGTTTTTAATGCTTCTATTTAAACAATTCTATGAAAACAATTTTTTTCATGTATGCTTTGCAGCTCTTTTTGTATAAAGTTCTTGAAGAATGTTGTGGTTTTGTTTTTGATAAAATGTATCAAATAATCTGATCTAAGTTTCTTTTAGTTGTTGCAATAGTTAACCCTTACAAAAAGATCTATGGGAGACAAATTTAAAACTTGCTTGGGATCTACGAGGATCTTTGTCTTATGAATTGATTACGAGGAAAGTTTATAATATCCTTTCATGGTTATATCGACATTTCAAAATGTGATGATTTGGTTACAGATTAAATTGGTTGGAATGAAATAAGCGTTTTTTAAAAACTGGTTGAGTGGCTGGGCGACTTCTGAGCACTGAAATTTATCGTCGTAATCGGATCGGTTTCTGGGCGTGGGATGCTAAATAATTGTAGAAATGACGTTAGTGAGAAGAGATGGAAAATTACGGAAATTAAAGGAAAAAGTCGATGAACGTTGGAAATGGATAATATTAATATTAAGCTGTATTTTTCGGCTTTTCTGAGTTACGGGTATCGTTTTGGGGATGGGCGAATTGATCTCACGTCACGTTGGCGACAATGTTATTGTATTTGGAATGGTATACTTTTTACTTGTTACAATATATATTTATATCTTTATTGTGTCTGCTTTAGAAATATGATTATTTTGATTTTGATGAAATTATTTCTGCTCTTATATATACAAAGATCTGGATGTAATTTGAAGATGGTGAGTAGAAGTAGAGTTCTTAAACGTCGCGCTTTATATTTTCGTATTTCCGTTAATGAAAATGAAAAAAAAATGCGTTGGCGAAGAAATATTATTATAAATTAATTTTAAAATTTCAGTTGTAAAAATTCAGTTTTATATATATGTGATTCTTGAATTCAGCACAGCGAATGGTCCATATGGGTAATAATCGCTACTGGCGTTACTTCCGTCGGTATGTATATTGACGTAGATCTTAGTGATAGTTGGGGTCGTGGCTGGTGGTGGTTGTTGTGGTGGTGGTGGTGGTGGCGGAGAAGCGCTAAAGTGGTGAAATTTAAGATCTTGTCTTTCTTCAAGATGAAACTAATCTCAATAGAGATAATGAAAAGGAAAATGAAAATGTCGAAATGGATATGGACTGGGACTGAATTGCGTTTTTGATTAGGAAGCTCAGCTGGGAGAGATGATTCACGTGATGAAAACTTTTTTCTCTCTTTGTTTTGCAATGAAGTTTTTTTTAATGAGTCGTCTTTTCCCTTGGAGTTGCTTGTTATTGCTAGACCAATCTGGTTGGAAAACGAAAATATAGAATAAGATAAAATTACCAAATGAAATTGAATCAACAAAGATGTTTCGGTTATAGCTTGGCAAAGGTGATTGAAACAATCCTCAAATTTCATTGGAATTATTTAAATAAATAACAATGGGAAATTGAATGTACTAACAACGTCACTACCACATCATCTCATTCGTCTGTAGTGTTATTCATCCTGTTTTGTTGATAAAGGGGATAAAGGGGAAACCCGAAACGACCATTCTATCTGTTTTTATTTAGTAAATTGAAGCTTACATTCAATGTCACAATGCTATTTATTTCTTCGAGCTTCGAGCAGCAACATTTACATGAGAATTACTTTCCTCATCAGGAATGATATAATATGACATAGACAATACTTTAAGTATAATGTTTCATTTCACACCTTTTAAAGACGTATATGACCAATCCCAGTCCTAAAACAATTCATTCTACTTTTACCAAAAATTCGTTGAGTTACGAAATTTTGAGTCCAATTTCAGACCTTCATAATCATCTCTAAGTCATAAAAACGTATTGAAAATGAAAGTTGAATCCAGACTGCATAATTAGTTAAGGATTTGAACGTGCTATTTATTCATTGTGAGGGTGATTTTATTTATCATTAAAGTTAATTATTATAGCGACTACAATTTTTATCTCCTAAGATTTACTACGAAGTTTAAATTTTTCAAGTAGGTAGGTAAGTCTGAAAAAATGATTTTTTTGTAGAGATGAACCTCATACGTACTTAAAAATGAATTGTCTTATTTATGTCTTCGTAATTTTGTTTGTAAAATTCCAAAGGTGATCGTTGGTAAAGTCCAAGTCAGAATGTAAGCATTTTACAATATCGTGATTATGAATCCAAATGTGCGGCTATGTGGTCTAGTGGTATGCCACTCGCTTTCGGATCGGAAGGTCCTGGGTTCGAGCCTCGCTCGGCACATATGTGAGTTCTTGGAAAAGGCACTTTACTCACATTCTCTCACCGTGATCAGGTGTAAAATGAGTACATGGCCGTTAACAGCGTTGTCTCTGGCCGAAAAAATGGTAATATCGCCTAACAGGCGTCATGTCACGTCCTACTTGTTAAGTGTTGCTGTTGGCCAGGGATCCCTTGTAAAGCGCTTTGAGCACGTTTAGTGGATATTGCGCTATATAAAAAGCTTAAATAAGCTCAAATTTAATAGTTTTCATAAAACATTTTGTAGTCTATATTTTGACGACATCAAAAGACCACAGGTTTGTGGTGTTACCCGAAAGTATCATTCAAAATTACCCGGCTCATAATATTTTTGATAAGGGCGCTTCTGATTATCAATCTCTATATATAGTAACTTAATAACTTGGGCTTTTATGTAGCACAATATCCACTCTCCTCGAAGCCCTTTACAAGAGGCTCCTAGACAACGTTAACGCTTAACATAGGACGAGAAATGACGCCTGTAAAGGCGATATTACATGTTTTTTAAAAAACCGACAGAGACAATGTTAGGTACTCATTTTACATCTGGGTACGATGAAAGAATGTGAGTAAAGAGCATTTTACAAGGAATCAACTATGAGCCGCTCAGAGCAATACTCTCAATTTGAAGGCGAGTGTTAGTTATACCACAAGGCCAATAGCGGAAAATATCCCAGCAATAAAATATACAAAACAGATAAAATGGACGTTTCGAATTTCTCCTTTATCCCTTTTATGAACAAAACAGGATGAATAACACTCCAGACAAATGAGATAATGTGGTATTATTATCTCATTCGTCTGTAGTGTTATCCATTCTGTTTTGTTCCAAAGAAAGATTTTAGTATAACTGTGATCTAGGATGACAAAACTTGACTTGTGATCTGTAGCTCCAAGATTTGAGTCTCGCTGGGGGGTGACGTAAAGTCTGGTCCTTGAAAACTGCTCTTTATTATTCACAATTCCTCACCATACTCAAGATAAAATGAGTACATGGCTGGTGACAGTGTCGTCTCTATTCTGTCGAAAAGAAACCATAACTGCGGCATCATTCACTCACTCACTCAATCCTCCCCGACGGCGACTAAAACTCGAACTTTTAGTTTGAGCCAGCGCTCCACCGGTGGGAGGGTAATTAATCAAGTTGTGACAGGTCGATGACTCATCATGCTACCGGCATCGGCATTTTCGCTACCTGTATTTTTTCTCTCTGATTCTGCATTTTATTGATATTTTCAAATAATCGTTGCTCAATAATCCGTTGACGTAACTTTTTCTTATTCATATATTCTTGTTCTTCATAATGTAAAGAATATTGTCATACCATTTGTATGGCTATGAACCGAATGGTTTTACAACGCCACTCTCCATGAGTTGTACTATAATTCAATGCAAGATCATAACTATAATTGGTAAGAAACATGTGAATAAATAGCATAAGTCACCGTACAGGCAAATAATTTTGGGATAATCAGAAGCAGAAGAGAATGAGGAAAAAGTGTATGTAAGTTTTATGGCCTGTTCAGACCTGGCAGTCCTGTGAGAGGTCTTGATATTGTGGTAACTCCTTATCAAATCCACCAGTATCCTGTCCACAAATTAGCCAGTCACAGTGATGACTGGAAGGTATGTGTTAGTGTGTGTCTTATAAAACTGATATCCAATCATTCCTTATGAATAAGATTCACTTGATGACATATTTCATTAATTAATAATATAAATTCTATGGTCTGTCACGTTCCCGATCACATTGTCAGTAATAAATTTACTAAGAAATATTTCTATCACTCTCTCTCTTCTATTTTCACACATCACAACTAACAAAGTTTCATGTCTAATCACAATGCATGCAACACCATTATGAAAACAAATAAACAAGTTTAACAATAGTTTCTCATCTATTTTCAACACCAACCAGAAAGGAGAGATATCATTCTAATATTTAGGATTATTATTAGGGGCCTTTATGAAGTACTGACGTCTGGTTCAACTTGAAGCAATGATGTTTCCATTGTGAAAGACAATTTTGCTTTTTCACTTCGAAGTCCTCCTGCTCTTTTTTCAATCTTCCCTATGCTAGAATGGAGCAGTTGACCACCTTGCTCGCCATGGAATCCTAAACCTATCTTATATCGCTTCAACCAGTAAATGCAGTGCATTTCCAATATATGTAATTTGGGGTAATTGAGTGAGGGAATGCTTCTCTGTAATTCTGCAAATACCTTGCGACGGCTTCCTCTGCTCTTTTAATTTTTTCTGATGACATGGGATTTGAATGGGATACTAATTTATGTACATCGCTGTAGCTGTCATTTAAAGTATTATATTTGATCTCAAGTTGAATTATTTTCGTGATTAGGGTGTCTCTTTGGGTGTTTGTACTAACTGCATGTATAGCTGTCTTTGTAAGGTGTCTGTAGATTACTTTCTTTATGTATTTGTGGAGTGATTGGCAATGAAGTGGCCACCTTGAAATGCTTGTCTGACAATTTTATTCTGATTTAAAACATTTTGTATTGCTTTTCTAACTGGTCCGATGATACTTTATTTACATTCTTTCATGTCATGCAATTTTTTCTTTATCTTTTTAAATTGCTTCTCCCACCTCCTCTTTTCAAACATCTTTTGCCACAAAGTCTACATAGATTATTTAGTTTTGTTATATGAGTTTCAAGAGAATGTTCCATCCTTGTCTGAAGTACAAAAAAAATTATTTCAGTACCACAAATAAAATTAATATAAAAAAATAAAATCACTCAACCAAAAATAATAATGTTATTTCACACAACGGATTGCCCAGATTTTAAATAATCATAACTTTTTTATTTCGTGTGAATTAAGCGTACTTCTTGGACATACTAATTGCAAATTTATTGAATTATTTTAGGGTGTAAGAAAATATGACCCTCATGGTGACAAAACATGTTTTAAAAATATTTTAATCAATGATATACGGTGGACAGAACAATTTCACTCACTAATTTGAAATATTCTTATCTGCTTTATAATCCAATTGGCACTTCACAAAAATATATATAATTACGACAGAAATTTAAAATATTAAAAAAAAATAAGAAGAAATTATGTGTGACACATAGGTTTCCAGTATTAAGTGATGTAAGGAGTGCATTTCTTATGAATTTTTTGACAATATCACCCTCGTTTTCGGACCTCGCTTACCTCCCCTTGTTTCAACTGACGAAGGTGCAGGTAATTAATCACTTGTGACAGGTGAAGTTCCCTGTTATCAGTGATTTGCCTGTGATCAGGGGAGTGGAATGGGCGACAGGGAAGATGCACAGTGGGTGGCACGGGGGATACAGCAAGATCAAAGCAAAAACTAAAGAGTCAAAAATTAAGTTAGTTTTATTCGCCGTGCCCCGGGCCTGCTGGCACTTGAGGCGATGCAAGGGATCTCCACCTGGTCCTGTCAGCAGCTATCTTTGGGGCCATCTCGAGGGACAGACCTCCAAATCTCCTTGGGGCGGCCTTGCATCCTCTTTCCTTGGGGTGTCCATCGCAGAGCATTTCTTATTAGATTTCAGACAGACATGCCCCAACCATTGCCATCACTGGCATCATTCAGGCATAATTTAATTCGTCCTTTATGCTCAGTATCGTTGTTGGCTTGTGAATCCAAGTCAAGTACTTGGAGCAAAAATATTTAGTAAATGTTGCACAATAAAAAAAGCTCAAAAAGTATCTTACGAAGCATTAACAAAAAGCCCTTCCGCGCGTCATAGCTACATTCCATCGCCTTGGCATTCCTTAAAGGAATATATATGTATAATTCATCAAAAAAACGTCTGATGGCAACATGAATCACCAATGCTGTCCGAGATGAGAAGCTTGGGGTTGATAATCCACCACTACTACTACTACTACTACTACTACTACTACTACTACTACTACTACTACTACTACTACTACTACTACTACTACTACTACTACTACTACTACTACTACTACTACTACTACTACTACTATACTACTACTACTACTACTACTACTACTACTACTACTACTACTACTACTACTACTACTACTACTACTACTACTACTACTACTACTACTACTACTACTACTACTACTACTACTACTACTACTATACTACTACTACTATACTACTACTACTACTACTACTAACTACTACTACTACTACTACTACTACTACTACTACTACTACTACTACTACTACTACTACTACTACTACTACTACTACTACTACTACAACTACTACTACTACTATTACTACTACTACCAATACTACTACTACTACTACTACTACTATTACTACTATTACTACTACTACTACTACTACTACTACTACTACTACTACTACTACTACTACTACTACTATACTACTACTACTACTACTACTACTACTACTACTACTACTACTTACTACTATTACTACTACTACTACTACTACTACTACTACTACTACTACTACTACTACGACTTCTACTACTACTACTACTACTACTACTACTACTACTACTACTACTACTACTACTACTACTACTACTACTACTACAACTACTACTACTCGTATCATATTGATCAAACATTAACCAATCAAAATTATCTTTGCATTCTTTGAAAATACATTATTCAAAATTCCTGTTTGCTAAATTATGTTTACATTTCATATAAACGTAATGACGGTAGTCTTGGAGTACTAATAACAGTGAAGTCGTCTTTTTCCACTTTTGTATAAAAGTCGATTTACGAAACCATTAAGAGTTATTATTTTCTAAATGTTTACATTTCATAATGACTTAAAGATGCCGATCTTGGAGAAATAAAAGTGCTGTCGCCTTCTTACAATATTGTAATTAAAAAAGTCAGTTTACGATATCATTAAGAGTCACTATTTTCTAAATTATGTTTACATTTCTTAATATTGTAATGATGGCAGTCTTGGAGTAATAAATAGTGCTGTCGCCTTTTTACACTAAAAATGTCAATTTACGACCAGCTTGTCTTAATCTGGCGCTATGTCGGCGTGACCAACGCGCTGTAAATTGTTTTTTTAAATTTAAAGACTGAAATGATGTTTTATCTAACAGGATGCACTGTTTTAACAAATTAAAATTTTAATTATTTTTTCAATTAACATAATATCATATTTCGTAATATTTCTAAACATTTTAAATTTGAATTATGGTGTAATGAAGAAGAAGAAAGAAAAAGAAGAGGAAGAAGAAGAAGAAGAAGAAGAAGAAGAAGAAGAAGAAGAAGAAGAAGAAGAAGAAGAAGAAGAAGTAGCAATAGTAGAAGTAGTAGTAGTAGTACTACTACTACTACTACTACTACTACTATAGTAGTAGTAGTAGTAGTAGTAGTAGTAGTAGTAGTAGTAGTAGTAGTAGTAGTAGTAGTAGTAGTAGTAGTAGTAATATTAGTAGTAGTGATTGTAGTAGTAGAAGCAGAAACAAGAGGAGGAGGAGACAGAGGAGGAGGGGGAGGAGGAGGAGGAGGATGAGGATGAGGATGAGAAGGAAAATGAGGAGGAAGAGAGGAAAAATCAAGAGTGTAAAAGGAGGAGAGGAAGAGGAGAAATAATATAATGTAGAAGTAGATTTTATGATTATGTATTTTCGTTTTAGTAGATAAATATAAACATGTTTGATAGTGTAGGAAGAATGTATTCCAAACGTATATCTTGATAGAATTTTACAAGTTCTAACCTTCTCCTTACCACTTAGAGCAAAATCGTCACATTTGTTATAACACAATAAACATTTTGTCTTATTCATACTTATTTTCTGCATCACAAACTTTGAAGAATGATCTTTGTTTGATTAATAAGAACATAAAATTGTTTTATAAAGATCTTTTTTTTTGAGTTTAAAGAATCAATTTCTCTGCTGGGTAAGCCTGCCATTTTGAGAAAATACCGAAAATGATCGGTAAGAAGAAAGTTAAAAAACATTGATATAATTTGATAATGTTGTTATCTTATTTAATTATTTTGTTGTGTCATCAACAGACCCGACCAGGATTTATATATGAAGCTGTGCCAAAAGATCGTTTTTGAGACGTTCGCCATAACAAATATAAAAAGTTCGAAGATGACGTCACTCATGTCTTTGTTATTGTTTTTTTGCCATCCGCGTTTATGAGTAATGCTCACTGAACTGTATTAACCCGACTATAAACGTACATGGATACACACAGTTTTGTGTGTTGGTCCGTTATGCTTCCGGATGGCAATGTTATGAGCTTCTTAGCCAAACGCATCCTATCTATACTCCAAGTAGGGTCGTGGATTCGAGCCCCTAATCGCCGCAAAGTTTTTATTCTCTATTGTCTTCTGGTACTTTTCTACTTATTTCAATTCTTGTTATTATGTAAAATGAGTATCTGTTCGTTAATAGCGTATTTGAAAAAATAAAAGAACTAATGAAAAAAAAATCCCTTTCGATTATCAGTATTTCTTGGTTAAATAAAGTAAGATAAACCAAAAACTGGTACTCTGGCATCCAAATTGTAGTAGCTCTAACTTCTTAGAGTGTCGGGAAAGGCTGGATACAGTTTATACTCTGTCCACACTTTTTTGAGCCTTTGAGAAACTATTGCTGCTTTTCTATTGGAACTATTTTTATTTGTTTGTTTATTTTTACAATTTTTTTACTAATAGAAACTAATGAAAAAGATCATTTTTCTTAGATTTTAAAAATAACATATTATTGGAGTATTTTTGTGGCGAAAGTGAGAAAAAACGACTGCTTGGCACAGCCTCATATGTGCGCCAATCGTTAACAAAGATCGGATAGTTGAGAACGAGAAAGTTGACAATTATTTCACACATTGTTATTTCTAACGCAAACAGATTAACTCTTTTTGTCTGTCCCTATCTCTAGCTCTCTGTCCATCCGCATCATTGCCGCAATGACTTCCGGAGGGGCATAGCCCTCCATGCCGTTAGATGTATAACGCTCCTGAATTAAATGGAGAGAATGAAAATGATTTGATTTTTAAACATCGGGATTTCCCAGATTATAGCTTTTATATTTGAGAAAGCGGTCAATGAAAATTCAAGATTGTGGATGAAAAAAGAAAGTTGGGATTTTTAATGAATTTCTTTACCTATACCTAATTATTGGTTTGCAATTACAGTAAAAAAAATCATAAAAAGAAAAAATGATACAATAGAACACAATGAAGATTCTTTAAATGGAGCCCTTCCCTCAGCACCTACACACACACCCACACACACACCCACACACACATACACGCACACACAAATATATAT